>NW_006785407.1:777655-807082 GCF_000442215.2 Lipotes vexillifer | reverse complement strand
AATAGGGAACAGCCAGAGGTCAAGATTGGGCTCTGGAGCCAGCAGCCGCCTGGGTTCAAATCCCAGCTCCACCTGGGTGGGTGGCTTTGGGAACATTCCTTAACTCTCTTGAAAGTTCCCATCTCAGATGGAAATCAAAATGCCTAGTGCATTGTAGTATCAAGGATCAAGTGGGTTAATTTCTTTAAAGGTTCAGGAAGAGTATCTGACACACATTACCTGATAATGGAATGACCTTCAGATCTACGACAAGCTCTCAGAAATGTTTGCTAACATTATTCAAGTCAGAGGAATGAATCATCCCTGACTCATATACCACGAAAAGGAGGAGGGATTTCAAAGGAGCCGCCGAAGATATTCTGTGCCTGTCTAATTGTTCAGACACTACAATCTCTTCACTTACTTCAGTGTTGAATGACACATGCAGAAAAAGAATTGGTACATTTTGGGATTTAGTACAAGAACTCTGTGGTCTAGAAATATATTTCAAAATGTTAATCCAAACAGAACCCCTCCTTCTCGGCCTCTATGGTATTAAATTTTTTTCTTCTATGCTTTAAAATTAATACGAACGTGCGGGTCATTTTATTAATTTGTAATGACTCTTAAAACATTCCTAAAGCTATTTTTAGATTAAGAAAGTACTAAAAATGACTTAAAATATAAATTAGTGAAGAAATCAAATAACACGAAATGCTCTAATACTCTGATGTTACTCTAATAATAACATTGATGATACTTTACAAATTTATAACACATTGTTTTTTACACGTTGATTTCCATCATTTCAGTGGCCCATCAAAGTCACCTAGAGAAATCAGGCAGCTATCAAACTTATTTTACAAAGGAGGCCTCTGAGTAGTAAAAACACCAAGCGCCAGGTTTCAGGATGCTCAACACACCTCGTGTATAACAGCACCAGGGCCGATCAAATGCAAAAATTTGGAAAACCTGAAGGATGGAAACCCAAACCAGAGATGCTCACACATGGGGTCTCCACCCAGCACCATGGTCTCTTAGCAGGTTTTCTAGATGGTGAGAGTGAAAGCAAGTGGTGCTGGGATGCTGTGCTCAGAAACGACTGTGTCAGGGCTTCCGTGGTTGAGAATCCGCCTGCCAATGCAGGGGACATGGGCTCAGTCCCTGGTCTGGGAAGATCCCACATGCCGCAGAGCAACTAAGCCCAGGTGGCACAACTACTGAGCCCATGCGCTGCAACTACTGAAGCCCACGCGCCTAGAGCCCGTGCTCCGCAACAAGAGAAGCCACCGCAGTGAGGGGCACACGCACTGCAACGAAGAGTAGCCCCCGTTCGCTGCAACTAGAGAAAGCCCGTGCGCAGCAACGGAGACCCAACGCAGCCAAAAAGAAACGACTGTGTCAGTAAGTAGAGCAATCATCCTTGGATACCACAGTGCAGAGAGGGACCTAGATCAGATGTGGAATCTGGTGAGTGGATCCTTCATCCCAGATACGAACCCAACTTTTATCATTTCATCATTAGATTCTAAATATTTTTGAAATGTGTAAGTTTTCACTCTTTAAGAATGAAATATTAGGAGGTAAATAACTGTGTTTACACCTCATTTGCAGCATTTAATGGTTTTTATGGTAATTAGTATTTATGTTTCTGTTATTTCCAACAGAAAGTGAATCCATCCAAGGCCAAGATCACGTCTGTGTCTTCCTCTTCTCTCCAGTGTCTGGCACAGTGCACGGTACCTAGCGGGCACTCAGTACATTTTAGCTGAGTCAGTGAACAAATGACACATCCCGTGAAGGCAGCAGCCTGACAATCGTCTGGAACAGGACCCCGTGAACCAGCAAGGGCATGTGGGGTGCATCCCTGATGGTGGTCCTTGAGGTGAAATCAATTTCTTTCTGTTAATCAGCTCTTCCCTTCACAAAGGAAACTTCTTTGTAACTCAGAGGACGTCATGTGATTTGTAAATACTTTGTTAGAATAAAGCAGAATCATTTTAACGCTAAGAAGCAGCCACAGGTCACGGAAAACTTCCTTTGGCTCTGGGACAACGTAAAGGCCACTCATGGCCCAGAGCCCAGTGATAAAGCTGTGATGAATGAGAAGAGACACAAGATTTAGTAAGTAGCTTTGTATCTCAAGTACGCGTCTTCCTATCAGCTCAGGTCACGTGTGGTCCTAACCCTCAGTGAACATAGCAAATACTCCTTCCCGGTCCTATGTCCCCAGCTTCTCTTTTTAAGGTTCAGGAACTTGTAATTCTGTAGCAGTGGTTTAAAATTGCTTACTGGAGGTATACAGATCAGAGAAATATATAATGTTACTTATCAAAGACTAATTTGAAAATGCCACTTTTCAGCAATATGGCACACTGCATGCTAAGTGCAATTTCTCCGAGGTCTAGATACCTAAAAATGCTGGATGAAATATGCAAGAAAAGTCTTTGCTTAATGGTTGATCTGATGGGAAAGTCAGGAAAATCCCTGAAGGTCAAGGATAAGAAAGAGAAAATCTTACTGGTGCAGGGAGGGAGGAATCTGGTGTTTGCTATGGGGCTATTTTCCTAGTTCCAGGCTGCCCGAGGCCTGGTCTTTACAAGCAGAGATGGGACCTGGGCCAGAGTAGGGTGGAAGGTGGAAAAATCCTCCCAGAAGAGAGAATTGATAAAGAATTGATGAAAAACTTATATGCTGGTCTCAGCCTTCGTCCTATGGTGGAGCAGGTCGGAGAGACAAAGTTCCTCTGAGAATTCCCAACCACTAAGCCTTATGCACAGCATTTGTGAAAAGGATTCATACCACTTGATTAGCTTAAAAATGGACTCACGCCAAAAAGTTAATTTGAAATACTCCCGGATTGGCAGTATACCCAAGAACCTGGCTGAAGCAAAAATATTTTCTGTAGAGTAATGCACTTTAAAAAGACAAACCTCAAAAAGAAAAAAAAAAAATCACACAAATAAAATTCCAAGAAATCTGGGATCACAATAAAAAAGTCACCAAATACAGGCGAAAACAAGCTACCATGAGTGAAAGTGGCAGAAATGCAAAACCGCAGAATTTGACCAGCAAAGACTGTGGAGATTGGAATGATCAGATGCAGAGTACAAAATAAATATGTTTAGTAATACAAATAAATTTATTTATGAAAAAAATAGACTCACAGACATAGAAAATAAACTTATGGTTACCAAAGGGGAAAGGGTGGGGTAGGGGGAGAGCGATAAATTAGGAGTTTGGGATGAACAGATACACCTACTATATACAGACAGATAAACAACGAGGATTTACTGTATAGCACAGGGAACTATATTCAATATCTTATAATACCTATAACGGAAAAGAATCTGCAAAAGAATCTATATATATGCACACACATAAAGATATATGTATGTATACGTATAACTGAATCACTTTGCTGTACACCTGAAACTAACACAATATTGTAAATCAACTGTAGTTTAATTTTTTAAAAAGTAAATCAATAAATAAAATGGCATGGCATCCCGTTCCTCACATGCTCATGGAACCAGCTCTCTTGTCCTCTTGCTGGTTTTCCCATTGATTCCATGAAGAAGACACAGAGCTGTGTCTAAGAATCGTGCCGTGACGGCTACAAAGCTGTAATAGGTTTGCAGTGAGCAGCTGCAGAGGGAGGGGACATAAGTACACATATAGCTGATTCACTTCATCGTACAGCAGCAACTAACACAACACGGTAAAGCAATGCTACTCCGATAAATAAATAAATTTAAAAAAAAAAGAAGTAACAGTGACCATGTCTATTATATTAGGAAGCTGTGCTGTCAGGAGCTCGGAGTAGATCATTTAATTCAGCGATTGTAGCCTTCCTAATAGGTAGGGCTGCTGTCAACTATTTCAGAGGAAGAAACCTCAGTTTCAAGAAGCAAGAGAACTTGCCTGGGGCCACAGAGACTCAGCAGCAGGTTCAGCGTATAACCCCTGGGCGCTCTGATTTCAGACCCCGTGCTTTTGCTGCTACAGTTTCTTTCACGATGACGTCACATGTCACAGAGAGGACTAAGGGTTGAAGGCCATGGCACTGTCACAGAGTGGTTCCACACCCTGAGGCCGAGGGGCGGGAAATCTCTGCTTCCTCTGCGCCCAGCCGACGCCCTCACTCTCTCCACCACTCTTTGACCCACTGCTGTGTGGCTGGATCTCACTTCTGCCTGACCTGCTGAAACTGTTCTCAGAAAGGACACGAGTGAGGCCACAGTTGCCAAAGCCAATGCCTTTTCTCTGTCCTTTTCATCTCTGATAGTCCCACTGCCCCTAACACTGTGGGCTTCCTTCCTCCTTGGTAGAACAGAGCCACGGAGAGCGCCCAAAACCTCTCAGGAGGCCTCCGCCCGCATCAACATTATTCTTGTCTCTTCCGCGTCACCCACTTGGATCGACGTGGAAGGACAGCCAGAGACCCACCTCTACTGCTGCTGGCCTAACTGACATGAGGAACCAAGAAACACAGCTCTGGATCATCCTCATGTGCCCAGATGACTGCGTTAGACCTTCGACTATCAATTCCTGGGGAAAAGGGTTGTCATCAAGTCTCTTCTGCTGAGATCTCTGCTTAGCATCTTTTATGAGTATCCTTGATACTGATATTCAAATCCTTCTGGAATGATCGCAAACAGAGGCCGGATGCCCACTGCTACAGGATCACCTAGGGATTTAGAAAACAAACGCACACCTTTGCTTGTGCTCACAACCTGGAGATTTGTATTCAGTAGGTCTGGAATGGGGTCCAGAAATGTGAATCCTTAAAAACGCCCTGGGGTCTTGTGGGGCACAGGGAGGCTTGGGAGCCATCTCAGTTGAGCCTGAAAAGCATGTTTAGTTGGATAAACTCACCCTCTCTTATGCCTTTAGTCATCAAGCTGTAAAGCAGTGACTTGTCATTGTGCTGCCAGGAGGTGAAGGCTTGGTTGTCACTCAGCATTATCGTCCTACCTGTGATTAACTGTGGCTCATATAAGGCAGTGTGACAGTTAGGTTAATTGCACAGACCTTTGTGCCTGCTTTCTGTTCACCCTTCGTGAGGAGGAACGTGTGTGAGTGCGAGTGTGGGGGAGGGGGCGGGATGCGGTGTGGGTGGAATGGGACAAGTCTCTCTTCTTACATAGTTGATGGCTAAAAATAGCAATTTCCTACAGTCTCCTATATACCTTCAAAATTGCCTCAGCGAGGTCAAGTATTGGCATGACAGACAGTCTGTGGCTCAAGAAGGGCCATGGGTTTTGTTTATAAAGTGATCATTGTTAAATGAACACTTAGAGGTGTCTGTGTCATGGGAAGTGGTTCAGAGCAGGGCTTTGGAGTCATCAAGTGCCTGGGTTTAAATGCCAGCATCCTTCTTTACTTGCTGGGTAACCGTGGACAGACACCGAGCCTCAGCCCCTTCTCATCTGCACGTGTGACGAATACAGTCCACACCTCACAAGGGTGGTCGCGAGTCAAGAATACAAGCATGCAGGAGCTTAGCAAATAGCCTGGTGCCCCGTGAATGCCAAGTTCGTGTTTTCTATGATCATAACCATTATCTTGTCATAATTGTCCTCACCTCGCATTTATAGAGATGAGACTATCAGACTGTAGGAGTTTGCATAAACCGAAAGGACTGCTGACGTCTCCTTTAAAAAACACAGGTAAATCAAAGCAATGTGCCCTCACAGAGGTTTTAAAATTTGTGCCTAGGAGACCCTGTTAATACGTATGCAAGTTAGAACGACTTGAGAGACTGTTCGATTCATTTCATCTTTCCTGCTTTAGGAAACTTATTTGTGACATCTGTTTAGTCAATAATCAGACAAGTACATCCTAATTCTAAAAGTCAATTTAAATCTATTTTCCAAAAAAGATCAGATTGCCATGAATCCCTGAAAACAGTTGGCTTGATTCAGACTGTGAATGCTTTCAGGTGAATGCTGACTTTGAAGCGTTCACTTTTATCATCAAAATTGCATGCCCAGACAGCACTCACTTGCCACATCTTTACTGAAAACTCCCACCTCCACAGAAAGTAGCGGGTCCCAGCTTCCCCAGAGTCACAGCAGGGTCAGGTGTTCTGGTCCAAGACCACTGCTTGTGAGCAGCGCGCCCCCTGCTGGTGAGTTGGAACACCGCATTCCCCTTTCAGGCCCGAAGATTCTTGGAACTATTATTACTCTCTCTTTTCGGGAGAGTATATGTATTTATATAGTATTAATTTATACAATAAACATATACCAGAAATAACTACTCTGTATATCTTTAACTCTATGTGTATTTAGAAAGAAATCACTTAAGTGCTAGGATGTAACGGAGCGTCTGGCCAGGGCTGCACTCTCTGCACTAAGTTCCCAACTTCCCAGGCCACGCTCTCAAATTCAGTTTGGAAGAATATACTTGATGATGGCAATAACAGTGGTGATTTCTGTTCTTAGTGCAATGGGTGGTACCAAGCACCACTTGGATCGCCACTTAGACCTTATATAGCCCTGCCCCACGGGACCTTGACTGCTTCGCAGAGAGGAAGGAAAGTAAATAAATAATGTCTATTAGCATATTTTAAGATTGATGGGGAAATGGGACAACATAAATATTAAGATTATTGGGCTTCCCTGGTGGTGCAGTGGTTGAGAATCTGCCTGCCAATGCAGGCGACAGGGGTTCGAGCCCTGGTCTGGGAAGATCCCACATGCCGCGGAGCAACTGGGCCCGCGAGCCACAGCCACTGAGCCTGCGCCTCTGGAGCTTGTGTTCCACAACACGAGAGGCCGCGACAATGAGAGGCCCACGCACCGCGATGAAGAGTGGCCCCCGCTCGCCGCAACTAGAGAAAGCCCTCGCACAGAAACGAAGACCCGACACAGCCATAAATAAATAAATAAATTTATAAAAAAAAAAAAGATTATTAATAGGACACATATACACTACCAAAGGTAAAATAGATAGCTAGTGGGAAGCAGCCGCATAGCACAGGGAGATCAGCTCGGTGCTTTGTGACCACCTAGAGGGATGGGATAGGGAGGGTGGGAGGGAGGGAGATGCAAGAGCGAAGAGATATGGGAACATATGTATAACTGATTCACTTTGTTATAAAGCAGAAACTAACACACCATTGTAAAGCAATTATACTCCAATAAAGATGTTAAAAAAAGATTATTAATAGGTATCATTTAATGGGAATTTTAAAGTTCTTTGTGTTCAGCTATTATCACACATTGACAAATGGGAAAAACTGCACTTGAGCGAGGAAGATAAGCTAAGTTGTATTCTGGATGATGGAGATCGCTAGTTCATGGCTTGCTCCGGTCAGTAATGACTAAAATTATCAATGTAGAAAGGATTTTGAATGTGGAAGCATCACTAATGCACAGAGGAAGCCAGAGCAGAGAACAAGCTTGTCCTTTGTGTAAAGTGTAGATGCTCTGGTACAAAGCTGACTATTATTCTTTGCTAGAGCTGGCACAGAAATCCCTTCATTCAGCAAATATGTGTTGGATGCCTGTGATGTGCCAGGCACTGTTCTAGGTACTAGGGATATGTAAACAAAAGAGATGATAAACAAACAACAAATGAAAAAAATCCCTGCCTTGTAGCACTTACAAGTTAGCAGAACAGTGGTTCTTAGCCTGTGGCTTGCCTTAGTACCACCTGGAGGCCTTGTTCAAACACAAATTGCTGTAGATCTCCCACCCCACCCCGCCCCTGAGCTCGCCAACAGTCTCCTCCCAGTTTCTGGATCAGTAGGTCTTGACGTGTCCCTGGGGGATGCCCAAGCAGCTGGTCTGTGGACTACCTTGTGAGAAGTGGCAGAACATCTGCATACACTGCAGTCAACACAGATACAAGGAATTGTGGGTGTGTGCTAGAGCACACGTTGTCTTGAATGTGTACGTCGAATCTCTGCAGCCTGATGCAATCCTGTGGGGTGTGTGTGTGCTGGAATGAGGAGGGATGAGGAAAGAACCACCTTGTTTACTGCACACTGTGATTTGTCAGGCTCCACGCTAGGCGTAATGCATGCATTGTTCATTAAATCCTTTTGAATTTACAACATCGTATTACAGATGAGGAAAGCAAGGCTTGGAGAGTTACGTAATTCACTTAATGATGACCACAGTTCATGTATCAGTTAGGGTTCTCTAGAGAGACAGAACCAGTAGGAGATATATGTATGTATAAAATATGTGGATTTACTTTAAGGAATTGGCTCATGGGATCGTGGGAACTGGCAAGTTCAAAATCTGTAGAGCAGGCTGGAGACACAGGTGGAATGTCTATGTTACAGTCATGAGGCTGAATTCCTTCTCATCTGGGAAATCTCAGTCTTTGCTCTTAAGGCCTTCAAGTGATTAGATGAGGCCCACCTACATTACAGGTCATCTCCTTTACTTAAAGTCAGCTAACTGACGGTAGATGTTGATCACATCTGCAGAATACCATCCCAGCAGCATGGAGACTAGTGTTTGACAAAAAACCTGTGCAACATAGCTTAACCAAGCTGACACACAAAAAATCAACCATTACAGCTAGTCACGGCTGAGACTCATTTTCAACACCAGATCAGTCTGACTTCAAAACTGTTCTGCCTGACCATGGATTCCTCATAGGATAGGGATGATCATATAAGAGATGTACACTTAGTTCTTGCTGAAAGAAATTAAAGGTAAACTTGGAAAGCAACAGCAATAAATTAAAATGTGCTGACCCTTCATGCATGTGCTTGGCAACTGCTTCATTTGATAAGGGGTGATCAGGGAGAGCAGAGGAATTATTTTCCCCACAAGTGGTCTACAAGCCCTCCCGTCCTGCGGATGGCAATATATAAATACATACATTCCCCCCCACCCGCATTTTAAATCAATCAGTGAATAAAGGATTCATTGAAGGCAGGATCCAGCTCTTAGTTTTTCAAGTGTGTACTTCACTCAGAAATGCTGCTCCTGTCTTGATTCTCCTGTCCCTGCTGTCAACTGAAAGCAGTGAACACTCCTTTTTCCCCAGGTCACTTCACTTCTGGCCACCATTTCTTAAAAAATATATGATTTCCCCTAAGGATTTAGCGCCATCTGGTGGCTGACAGGAGCTCTGCAGGTATTTCCCCTCTTCCTGCTCGAGGATGAAATGCAGGGAATCTCCAGGGCATGTCTTATTAGAGGGGAGATGAAACAGTCTCCGGTGTGTGTGCGTCTGTGGTGAGTGGGTATCTGTGGTGCGTATGGTGAGTGTGTATGTGAGGTGTGTGTGTTTGGTGTGTGACGTACGTATGTGTTGTGTGTGTGGTGAGTGTTTATGTGGGGTGGGGTGTGTATGTGGCATGGGTGTGTGGTCTGTGTTGAGTGTACACATGCAGATATACCACATATGTGTGTGTATGCAATATATGTGTGCTGAATATATTGTGTGGTGTGTGTGGGCGGGGGGGATATATGTGTGTGGTAACAAGTTTCTGTAAAAATACTTTCCACGTTATGGCGTTCCAGCAGCTGCTCCTGAGTCTGAGGCGCAGGGTGTGGACAAGCGGGTTCAGGTGAGGGCTGTGCTTTCGGGCCTCCTCTAGCGAGCCGGCCAGGACTCCTAAAGCCGCGTGGATCCAGAGGGCTCGGGGCAGCTCCACGTGAGCTCCCCACGCGGGGAGGCAGCCGAGGTGGGGACTCTGGCCTGGTGTCTGCGAGGGGGGCTGAGCTCCGGCTGGGACCGGGGAGAGGTCGTGTCCTTCAGTGTGGACACCAGGCCGCATGGAACTCCTGGGGCTAGGGAGGCGTCTGGAAACCCCCGAGGAAGAGAGGCTGAAGCCCCGGGCGGTGCTGTGGGCAGCCCAGTTTCTCTCTCTCCACTGACGGCCCTGGAGAAGAGAACAGCTGCTGGAGGACAGGAGGGGCTGTCGGAGAGACGGAGCCCTGGGCCTGCGTGGTGAGAGCTTGACGTGTGAATGAGTATGTGTGTGACTGTGTGTGAGTGTGTGATTGTGAGTGCGTGTGTGTGACTGTGTGTGCGCGTGTGTGTGACTGGGAATGTGTGTGTATGTGTGAGTGTGACTATGGGTGTGTGGGTGTCCTGAATGGAGCAATCACGGTGGCAAGATGGCAGCTCTGCTCGGATCCTATAGCTTCGGCTTTCACTTGCCAAGTCTGAGGTAGCTACTGCCACTGCCGATGTCCAACGTGCCAGCAACTTAAGTCCCGAGTATGGCTCATCCTTCAAGGAGAACGACCTGCCTGCTGATGTCAAGTTGATTATATTTTTACCAGGAGAGGCAAAAATTCCACCTTGACAGGAATTGACTGCTATTCTAGGTATGGGTTTGCCTTTCTTGACAACAGAGCCTCAGACAGAACCACCATCTGAAGGCTTATGGGATCTTGTATAACATCACGTCGGACTAAAGAAACCCACTTTCTAGCACAGGGCATGTCACAGAGGGCACATGACCATAGTGCACACTGGTCCTGTCACATATCATATCACCCAGAAGCTGCTGATCTGACCTAGTGATTGGCCTGCCTTTCAAGATGCAGCTGGAGCTCCTACATCTCCAGCAGTAAGTGGAGATGAGGCGCTATTCTTTTATTTTTATTTTTTAAAATTTTATTATATTTTTTTAACATTATTGGAGTATAATTGCTTTACAATGGTGTCTTCGTTTCTTCTGTATAATAAAGTGAATCAGTTATACGTATACACATATCCCCATATCTTCTCCCTCTTGCGTCTCCCTCCCACCCTGAGGTGCTATCCTTGAAGATGAGATTTACACTCTAAATAAAAAACCACAGTACGATACCGTGGCTCCAATAGGTAGAATACGATGGTGGGAGTAGGAATGTAAGCCCCACTTATTATTACTCTCAGTGACCCACCTGGGAATCTGGGCTCTACCTGGGCAACTTGGAGCCTTATAGATACAGAGGCTCTGGTTTCCACAGGGAAAATGCTTCCACCAGGGAACACACCAAGAATTCTATTAAACTTCAAGCTGCAGCTGCCATTTGGTCACCTTATGTGTTTACCCAGAGACTGGCAGGCAAGGAAAGGAGTCACCTTTCTGGCAGGGATAAGTGACCATTAGGAAAAGGTAGGGCTGCAGCTGTGGAATGGAGGGAGGAGGAATACGCTTGGCACCCAGGCGATTCACTGTGGCATCCCTTGGTGCTCTCCTGCCCAATCTGGATAGCAAATGGTCACGCTCAGTAGTCATGGCTTTAGGAAGGCAGGTAACCAGGGCTTTGGACGCATCAGGGATAACCTAGAGGTGCTTGGCTGAGGGTGAGGGTGAAACAGTCACAACCCGCAGACCAGCTGCAGGGGTGTGAGCTGTAGCGCAGCCCGCTCACTTCCCTCTTGCAAACCTCTGTGGTCTCCTCCCAGTTCTCTCAGCAGTGCACGGCGCGGACTGCAGTGAGTGCTGTGAAGCTGGCCACAGCAACTACTTCCCCGGCCGCTGGGTATGTTGGCAACACACAGCTCTCGGCGAAGTCTCTATCCGGGAACTGCCCTCAGCTGAAGCAAGCGGCTTCTTCCCCCAAGGTCCTGCTCCCTCCTGGGCTGGGGGAGCTCACAGCCAAAGACTGGTCTATGTGAGGGGGTGTAAACTCCTGCCCTCCTGCCCCCCTTGATGCAGAGCAAATCTGAAGGACCATCCTAGCCCCAGAGCTCCTTACAGGACTGGCTGAGGCCCCTGCTGCAGCTGTACCACAGCTCACCCCCTCCCTTTGCCGTCACCCTGCATAGAGCTAGCCCCCAAAGTGCCCTCCCGTACCTGCACTCAAACCTCAAGGGTCTCAGAGTTGGCTTCCTAAAAACACGATCTATTACGATTCCCTCCTGTTTTTCCTATTACAGCTGGTGATCTTTCAAAAACATCAATCTGATGATGTCAATCTCATTAAAATCCTTTAATGCCTTCTCACTGCCCTTAACTCTAACCTCCGTAACCTGACTCATAAGACTTTATTTGCTGAGCGCTGTCCACTATGGCCACTGCCACCAACACTTATACAACAGTCATACTGAGCTTCCCTCGTTTCTCTGAGTATGTCATTCCCTTTCATCTCTAGAGCTCCGCATATCTTGTCCCTCTGCCTAAAGCGCCCTTCGTGCCATCCTTGCCTGGACAGTTCATTTTTTAGGCGTTAGATTTCATTTCTTCCTGTGAACAGTTCTTTAAATCTCTTAGAAGCCTGGATGTCACAGCTTCCTGAACGTCCCCTTTTGTGGCTGTTGGCACGTAAATATTTTAATTACTTGTTAAGATGTTTTTCTATGTCACTAGATTATAAACGTCATGAGATCAGAGGCTGGTCTATGTTTAATGTTGCATCCAAAATACCTAGTACTGTGCATGGTGCATAGTAGGTACTTTATAAATGTTTACTGAATCTCTCTATTTTCCTTCTTTTAACTGATTATAAGAAATTCAGACTTAGCAGAAATAAGGTTCAAAGTCATGGAACACAGAGTCTGCAGACGCAATTCCACCTACGGATAGATGTTTAAATTTTTTTTAAGTTAGTTCTTGACCTTTAAAAATAAGGATATTTAACATAAACACACGGATTTCAAGCTACTCAACCCTTAAAAAATCAGTTGGGGAGATCTGGTGACATGGGTCCCTCATCTCTGCCTGGTAACAATTGACCTGAGTGACACAGCCGTGTGGCATTGACAAGCTATGCACAACCTGGCCTGGCACAGACTCCATCACGGTCCGTGTATAACTGTTCTTGCAGGCTAGTGTTTTGATGTGCTTTTCTGCTGTTGTTCTGTTTGTTGAAATAGGAAAGTTAGACGAAAAGTGTACTGTATCTTTATACTCAAAGCATTGAGAGGCCTGTGAGTTTAATCTAGCCTACTTGGCTTGTTTATATTACTAGTCTGGTGCCTGTTAGCATTTAAGTTTGCCACCCAGGGACAGCCAGCATTAACCTGCATGTCTCCCTTTTTCAAAATGCAGAGTGACACCAGTAAGCACTACTGTTCTGGTGACGATCAACTCTATGACTCCTGGCAGGTCACTCTCCCTCCTCCTACCTTGCCTGTCATCTAAATCTATTGCAAAAAGTTGTAATGAGGCTCAAAATGTGATGGTGTATTTGAAAGTGCTTTGTAACCAAGTACTACACAAGGGTAAATTATTATTATCCTTCCCTGGGCAAAATGGTGGTTTTATTCTTCTAATTTAGGAGGCCGAAGGAGGGAACAGTGGTTTATTGTGGGAATCTTATTTTCTCTTATGAATCAAAAGATTACTGACACAGGGACTGCCCTGGTGGCGCAGTGGTTAAGAATCCGCCTGCCAGTGCAGGGGACACGGGTTCGACCCCTGGTCCGGGAAGATCCCACATGCCGCGGAGCAACTAAGTACGCAAGCCACAGCTACTGAGCCCACGTGCCATAACTACTGAAGCCTGTTCACCTAGACTAGAGCCCGTGCTCCGCAACAAGAGAAGTCACGGCAATGAAGAGTAGCCCCCACTAAGCCCTGGGGGGTAGTAGCCATGGTGAGTACTTGTGCGTCTGTTAAGAATCGCTTCTTTGTTTGCTATAGTCTTATGGGTCTCATGGACACAAGCCCTGTTGGTTTTCAGAGCTAGCTGTTTTGGGAGCCAGGCCTTCTGGTGGGAATCTTAACAGCTGGGGCCCTAGGTGTGAGGTCCAAACCCTTTGCGCCTCTAGGAGAAGTTGAGAGTTGGGGTTCCTGTTTCAAGGTGGCTATTTTCTCCTTTGTCTGGTGTATAGGAGTCACTCAGCTAGTCTCTGGATCCCTGTGGCTGTACAGCGTACAGCCGTACAGGCACACCTCATTTTTTGTGCTTCCCTTTGATGCACTTCACAGATACTGTGCTTTTTACAGATTGACGGTTTGTGCCTCAAGCAAGCCTGAGGGCGCCACTTTCCCAATAGCATTGGCTCACTTCGTTGTCTTTGTGTCACATTTTGGTAATTCTCACAATATTTCAAACTTTTCCATCATTAGTGTATTTGTCACGGTGATCTGCGATCAGTGACCTTTGATGTTACTATTGTAACTTTTTTGAGGCCCCATGAACCGCACCCATGTAAGACTTCCAACTTAAGCGATCAATGTTGTGTGTGCTCTGACTGCTCCATAGACCGGGCATTCCCCTGTGTCTCTCCCCATCTCCTTGGGCCTCCTTATTCCCTGAGACACAACAATATTGAAATTAGGCCAATTAATAACCCTACAGCGTCCTCTAAGTGTTCAAATGAAAGGAAGTGTTGTAAGTCTCTTGCTTTAAATCAAAAGCTAGAAGTGATTAAGCTTAGTGAGGAAGGATGTCCAAGGCCGAGACAGGCCGAAAGCCAGGCAGGCCTCTTGCACCAAACGTTTAGTCAAGCTGTGAACGCAAAGGAAAAGTTCTTGAAGGAAATTTAAAGTGCTACTCCAGTGGACACATGAATGATAAGAAAGTGAAATAGCCTTATTGCTGATATGAAGAAAGTTTGAGTGGTCTGGATAGAAGATCAAATCAGCCACAACATTCCCTTAAATCAAAGCCTAATCCAGAGAAAGGCCCTGACTCTCTTCAGTTCTATGAAGGCTGAGAGAGGTGAGGAAGCTGCAGAAGAAATGTTTGAAGCTGGCAGAGCTTGGCTCATGAGGTTTAAGGAAACAAGCCGTCTCCATAACATCAAAGCACAAGGTGCTGATGGAGAAGCTGCAGCAAGTTGTCCAGAAGATCCGGCCGAGATAATTCGTGCTACACTAAACAACAGATGAAACAGTCTTATCTTGGAAGAAGATGCCGTCTAGGACTTTCAGAGTTAGAAGTCAATGCCTGGCTTCAAAGTGTCAAAGGACAGGCTGACTTTCTTGTTTGGGGCGAATGCACCTGGTGACTTCAGGTTGATCTAATGCTCACTTACTGCGTTCCCCAAATCCTGGGACCCTTAAGAATTATGCTCAGTCTACTCCGCCTGTGCTCTATAAACAGAACGACAAAGCCCGGATGACAGCACATCTGTTTACAGCATAGTTTACTGAATATTTTAAGCCCATAGTTGAGACCTACTGCTCAGAAGAAAAAGCTTCCTTTCAAGATATTACTGCTCACTGACAATGCACCTGGTCACCCAAGAGCTCTGATGGAGTAGTACAGTGGGATTCAGGTTGTTTTCATGCCTGCTGACACGACATCCATCTTGCAGTCCATGGATCAAGGAGTCATTCTGACTTTCAAGTCTTATTATTTAAGAAATACATTTCATAAGGCTATACCTGCCATGGATAGTGATTCCTCTGACGGATCTTGGCAAAGTAAATTGAAGTCATCTGGAAAGGAGTCGCCATTTTAGATGCCATGAAGAACATTCATGATTCATTGGAAGAGGTCAAAATATCAACATTAACAGGGACTTTGATTCCAACACTCATGGGTGACTTTGAGGGGTTCAAGGCTTCAGTGAAGAAAATAACTGCAGATGTGGTGGAAACAGCAAGAGAACTAGAATTAGAAGTGGAGCCTGAAGATGTGACTGAATTGCTGCAATCTCGTGATAACACTTTATGGATAAGAACTTGCTTCTTATGGATGAGCAAATAAAGTTGTTTCTTTTCTTCTTCTTGGCTGTGCGGCTTGCAGGATCTTTGCTCCCTGGCTGGCGGTGAAAGCGCCGAGGCCTAACCACTGGGCCACCAGGGAATTCCCATAAAGTTGTTTCTTGAGGTGGAATCTACTCCTGGTAAAGAAGCTGTGAAGACGGCTGAAGTGACAACAAGTGATTTAGATTATTACCTAATCTATTACCTAATCTATTATTACCTAATCTATTACCTAATCTATTACTGACAAAGCAGTGGCAGGATTGGGGAAGGCTGAGTCCAATTGTGAAGGCAGCTCTGCTGTGGGTAAAGTGCTACCGAGAACTTGTTCATGAAAGCAAGAGTCAGGCGATGCGGCAGCCTTCACTGCTGCCTCATTTTAAGAAATTTCCACGGCCACCCCAGCCTTCAACAATCACCACCCTGATCAGTCAGCAGCCATCCACACGGAGGCAAGACCCTCCACCAGCAAAAAAAATTATGACTCACTGAAGCCTCAGATAATGGCTAGCATTGTTTAGAAATTAAGTATTTTTAAATTAAGGTGCGTATTTTGTGGACATAATGCAATTGCCCACTTCAGAGAATACAACAGAGTGTATACCTAACTGTTATATACAGTGGGAAACCAAAAACTTCGTGTGACTCGCTTTATTGTGACATTCGCTTTGCTGTGATAGTTTGGAACTGAACCTGCAATATCTCAGAGGTGTGCCTGCACATTTTGTGTGTCCGTGGGAGGAGGGGAGCTCAGGGGCCTCCCACGTCACCATCTTTTTTTTTTTTTTTTTTTTTTCTTTTTGCGGTACGCGGGCCTCTCACTGTTGGGGCCTCTCCCGTTGCGCAGCACAGGCTCTGGACGTGCAGGCTCAGCGGCCATGGCTCACGGGCCCAGCCGCTCCGCGGCATGTGGGATCTTCCCGGACCAGGGCACGAACCCGTATCCCCTGCGTTGGCAGGCGGACTCTCAACCACTGCGCCTCCAGGGAAGCCCCCATGTCACCATCTTGATCTACTTCTCCCCACGCATTCCTGTAGCGTGCTTTCCCAGTCTCACGGTGAGGATGGATGTATGGCGAGGAAAGAGGGAGCTGTCATTCATTCACTAACATTTAATGAGTGTCCCTACGTGCTAGGCACTGGAGGTTATAAAGACAAAACATGTACAAACCTTGAACTAAGAAAGTTCAGAATTTTAGTGAAGATACGGGGAAACAACATTTCCATGTGAAGAATGTACAGCAGAGGTATGTGGAGTAGTCTGAGAGCTTGGAGGAGGTAGTGGGGTGGGCAGGTGGCCTCATGGAGGACCTGTCTTACGATCTGGGTCTTAGAGGTTGAGCGGACACCGGGCAGGCAGGGGTGGCACACTCCCGTTAGAACCTGCCGATTTATCCATCAGAGAGAGCAGTCACTGTTCCCAAAGTACTCTGATCAGGTGCAGCCAATGAAAATAATCTCCTTTGTCGTTCTGGACAACACCATGAAAACTCTGGAGGTCTCTGTTGCCTTCTTGTTGAATAGGAGGAGTCATGTCAACTACTTAGAAGCCCTGGGAGAATGAATCAATTTATGTGGTTTACAAGAGCAAGTGTTTACTTATTAGAAAGCCTCCAGGGGGAATACGTGCAGGAGAACAACCCGGCTCCAGCAAGAAGAAGCAAATGGGGCTGGACTCTCATTAGCCCGTGACGGATCGATCTTCTGTCACTGATTCCCCAAACCCCCAGCAGTTTCAACTGCAAGCTTGTTCAATATTTTAAAACCAATTTAAAACCAGTTTTTGAGTTTGCTTTAAAAAAATGTTGCATTAATCAAAAAATGCATTAAGATTAGGGTCAAGCAGCTTAACTTATGGGAAAATCCTGATTGGGCCCTGGGAGACATGGGCTTGCCTGGCTGGATAGTGTCAGAAGCCGCTCAGCTTTAGAGCGAGAACAGTGGAGAGTAGCCACGGACGGCTAAAAGGAAGAACCTTACAAATGAATTGAATTGAAAGGACGTTTGCAGAAGGCTAATGTGGGCATTTTGTTGTATCAGCAAAATTCAGACACGAGGATGCACCTGAAGCCTCCCTTCCAGGAAGGGAGGCTGCGAATAGATTTTTATTGTTAGGTGTGTGGAATGCCACCCTTTCAAAGATTTCAGTTAAGTGGGATTGCAGAGGTCATCCATTTGGAGATCACTGCCGTTTGGGAGAAATGTAGGGAACAGAAAATAAACTGGCTCTGTGAAAATAAAAACCCTTCATTCTCTTGCCAAACGGAATTGGCTCTTTCAGTTTTGATGAAATAGCTTGTTGGGTTCATCCTTCTCTGTGTCCAAGAGTAGCTCTTGTTGAAATGAGGAGACCGGAGACGTGGTAAACCAGTGCATAGAGGATATACTGGTTATTCTGTGTTCTTTTCTCTCCTCTGCTCTGTGTGTGGAGGCTGAATCCGATGGGCTGTGTCCCTTGGGTCCCTTATGGCTGGCTTTCAGTTGGGTGTGGCCAATGGGAGACGTTTGCAAGAGACCAGAGGGTGAGTGGGAGAAGTCAAGGTGTCGGTCCTCACTCCCCGCTGGCTTTGGGTCTACTTCTGGCAACACTGGACTTTCCACGATTACACCTCCTGTCAGAGCTCCTCCATGGTTCCAGCTCTTGAGGATGGTCCCCGTGCTACGCCATTTCCTCCTCTTGTCCCTTCAGGCCTGGCGCAGTCATGGTTCCCCCCACGCTGGACTCCAAGGCCCTTCACATCGATTTTGGTTCTTGTGACCCTTCCCCACCACTGTAGGTCATCCACGACCCCTCAGTTACAGTCTCTTCTGAGGAGGACCCTGAATGGATCAGAGACTTAGGAAAAAATGGCAGCAAAACCCCCAAATACTAGTTGCCTTCTGTTCTCAGACAATAGTGAACCAGCAGACTTTTCCAGTTTGGTGGGTCCATTCACTTTGTTTTCAAATAAGAGAACTGTGAGGCTGGTCCAGTTATCCGAGCTCTAGGCCGGAAGGAGGCTCATTTCAGAGAGGTCTTGTTGCAGGGCCGTCTCTTCCTGAATTCTGTCTTGGACAACCCTGTCTTGAATTAAAGATTCCTCCTCTGAATTCCTATCATATTGTTTGTGCAATTAGAAGCCTTGTGGCATCTAATAAAGTAACATAAACTCCATGAGAGCAGGGACTTAATCCCCAGAGCCTAGAAAAAAGCCTAACCCACTACAGGTGTTTAATACTATCGAATGAATGAAATAATGTCTTTTTCTTTATAGATGCCACTGTGGAAAGGGAATGTGGCCTGCCATTCCAGCAAAGAGCAAATGTTGCCCGAAATCAAGCCACTGGCCACTGCAGCTGCCCACACAGTAGACCTTGAGGGGAATTCAGGATGCAGAAAATCAGGGAACGTTCTGTGCCCTGGATACTGGCCCTAGGTAGTTAAGATGCATATCGAAGGAATAATTTCAGAGTCCAGACTCTTGTAGCTTCCCATACATAGAAAAGCACTAAAATCATTAACTTGAGAGGTCTGCTTTGTTTGATTAGCAGTAATCTTTTGATGTTTGACTACATGTTTTTTTGTTGTTGTTGTTTGTTTCTTTTCAGCACAAACTCCTGTATATCCTGGCTCCTCCATTACCTTCTCAGAACTGAGAGGCTGTCTCCCGGCTAGAGTCCTCAGTAAGGTCCTCAAATAAACTTAACTCACAACTTTTAGGTTGTGTGTTTTTCTTCAGTCGACACCACCATCACTTAACAAACATCCATTAAATGTCTGTGCACCAGATACTGTCTTGAGCCTGGGGATGTAGGGATGGACAGAACACAGGGCAGCTGAAGAGCATCTTGCCTCTGTACCTTTGTCCATCCAGTGCCCTCTGCTGGAATGTTCCCTGTCATCCCTACCCCACTGTTCTCTTGACAAACTCTGACCCACCCTCCATGACTTTCCTAGGGAAACACTGTACAAAGCTATATTCACTGAACTTTGTTTTAGCATATTACGGTCATTATCTATTTTCCTGTAAGTCTCCCCTGTGGCTCCCCTCTGAAGATAAATGTACTTATCTACATTTCTTCAGAGTCTAGCAGGATGTCTGGCCAGTAGAAATGCTCCATTTAACACCTGCTGATTGAAGGTGTGTGCAGACACAGGCCCCTTGATACTGGTCATCTGTACTCAAGGCCAGCTCTAACTTTCTTTCTCCCATATTTCTGAGTTTCTTTTCTTTTTTTAAATTTGGGCTACCTTAATCATTAGCACCAAGGTTGGTTAGTTCCTCCTGAAAGAAGAATGAAGGGGATTATTGAGTGGGTCGGGCGCTGGACAGCTTTAGGTTAAGCAACTCTCTTCTTCACCTTAATGCTACTGTGTTCAGGTAAATAGATGTTAGGGGGCCCCTTCTTGGAAGGCTTTGTCCAGGTCTATTGTCATATGAACATATGCGTGTAAACTGCTGGATCACACCCATCTCCCACAGTAGCAGCCTTTGTTCTGGTCTAACCCTTCTGGCCCTGAGGCAAGGGGTCTCAGGGTCATTATTATTCCTGACATCAGGACCCAGAGAGCTTGCATTTGAGTGCCCAGACCTACAATAAGTCAACAGGAAGAGCGTGTGCCATAGAAATGCAGTTCAGCCCTAAATCTCTCAATGCTCAGGGTCAGTATTTTAGGAGCAGCTGAGAAGACCTGAATTCACTCATTACGCTTCTTTAGTTATGCTAATACTGAGTAAATACGTCCACAGAATACCTTATAGTATAGGGATTCACTTCTTTACGCTCTCATTTTAGAGCATTCCGCGATACTTAAAATTCTCAACTGTGAAATTAAAATGTTCTGGAACTTCTCTGTCTATTTATGGGGTTCCTGTCAATAAAATGACTAAAGGATTTATCTGGGTAGATTTGGTGTTTATACCCTTGTTAACATCTTTATCAGGAGAAAAATAATGAGCAAATTCATCAACTGTGTTGAAGTTTTTACTCCTTTCCCCTAAGGTTTGGTTGATCATAATAAATAAATAGAAGAAAATATATCTGCATTTCCCTAAGCCTGATATAGCACTTCAGAGAGTAAGGCTCAGTAAACATGTTCTTTACCTAATCAAGACTGAAATACAGTTTAGCACAGTCCATGATGTTTTAAGCAGCTCTTTGCAGGAAACCACCCTTAGCAGGAAACCCCTTTTCTCGTCAGTTCAGCAAAGCTACATTGTAACTAACTTTTAAACCAGGTGCCCCCAAGCTCTGCTCATCTCTGGCCCTAGCACACCTATCAAATCTTCTGATCACACAATACCTTGCCTAACCTGTTGGTTCTTTCCATGGATCAAAGAAGCAGAAAGCAAGAATAAGTAACCGATGACCGATCTCTTCCCTAGCTTCCCTTTCAGTAATCTCTTGAACAAACTCTGTGAACAGACTGTGTGAACAAGATAGCATCCAAAGAAAGATCACAAGAAGTCAACAAGCCTGCATGCAGTGGGGGTGGGGTGGTGGTGGTGGTGGTGGTGACGACTCTAACCCCCCATCTCAATGATTAGCCGAGATTACTTCCCTTTTTCCCTTTAAAAACTTTCATGGCCAAGCAGACTCTTCAGAGATGGTTTTCTGGGGACACTGAGTCTACCATCTCCCCAGACGGCCGGCTTTCTGATTAAAAGCAATTTTCCTTTCTACCAACAACTGCCTCTTGGGTATTGATTTTCCAGCGGTGAGCAGCCGGACCTGAGTTCGGTAACAATATTGCTAAAAAAACAATGATATCCTTGCATCGTATAATACTGCAATACTCCTACCACTTTGTTCACGGAGATAGTTCTCACCAAAGAGTTTAAACAAAGGCGCTTTTGAAAAACAATAATGTGAGGCTAGTATTGATTTCCCTGATGGAGAGGGTGTTGAATGGTTTTCTCTCTTTTCTAAAGACTCCTCTGATCAGGCTAAGACACCTTACCCCTAATCCACTTACCTCTGGGGTAAAACTCTCATGGAAGTACCAACACACCACACACGGCCACTGGGAAGAGTCTCCAGCTTGCCCGGAGGAAGGAAGCGGCTCTGGAGGGACTGATGGCGGCGAGGCCAGAGCTCCATCACCATGGCTGTAGGCTACTAAGCTGGCCCTGATTTTTTCAGATTGGAACCTTCGATGGTCTCCAGGAAACAGCTCTCATCCCCATAGCCTGAGCCCTGCTTTGAGGAAGGAAGAGGGCACCCTACCTGAGTAACTGTTCCTGAGGCTTCAAACAGGGCACTGCATTCACCTTCATGGTACGGTTCCTTACAATCCCGGCAAAAGACGAACTGCAGGAGAACACATGCAGGTTAGAGAGGGGCTTGCTGGTTGCATTTGGTCACAACATGTTTTTCTTTTCCAAGCTCATTCTACCCCTGCCTCTGACTTGGGTGATGGTTTGTGCGCCCCAATTTTTTTTTTTTTGCGGTACACGGGCCTCTCACTGTTGTGGCCTCTCCCAACCGCGGAGCACAGGCTCCGGACGCGCAGGCTCAGCAGCCATGGCTCACAGGCCCAGCCGCTCCACAGCATGCGGGATCCTCCCGGACCGGGGCACGAACCCGTGTCCCCTGCATTGGCAGGTGGATTCTTAACCACTGTGTCATCAGGGAAGCCCCCAAGACATTTTTTGCCTTCACGTTGTCTCCACCATGGAAACAACTTGCCCTCTGTCCCCATGGTCAATTTCTTGTTTTAACAACTCATCTGAAGATCATTTTAATCTCAGGACATAACAAGCAAGAAAGACAAGTATTTTATAAGGAAAAGGCCTCTTCTAAAGCTATGTCACCATCTCTCTTCTCGCCAGCACTTTCAGAGTGTTATAGCTTATTTCTTCTCACAGCAAAGAGAATGAGCCCACGTTTCGTGGGATATAAACTTTCCTTAAAGGTTCACATTGGTGGGAGAGGGGGTATGTGTCAGAATGTCATTACACAAATCACCAAGACCACCAGGTTTTAATTTCTGACATTTTAATTTTCCCTGAACTGACAGCTAATCCAGTGAACAGTGAATGAAATGGATCCTAGAGTCCTTTCTTAAGGCTTTTTTTTTTTTTTTTAATGTATCCGCTCATCTTTGGGTTTGTCTCAGACCCATCACTCTGTCCTTATGTTGAAAAACTGTGAACTGAATGGTTCAATCATTGAGAAGAGCTCACTGTGTGATTTCACCCCACTGCTTTTCATGGAAGCAAGTCTGATCTCTTGGTGTGACAGGGAAAATGTTTCACATCTTATTAGCTCGGGGATGAGATATAAAATCAGTTTCATGGTAGAGGAACACTCTGGAGGTTGATCAGTTTGTCAGAATAAATAGGACTTTCCTGACACAAAGACATTAAATTCCCTTTCATACCAGTACTACAAAGAATAGACCATATATATATATATATATATATATATATACATATATATATATATGTATGTATATAAATAAAAAAAAACAGAAAAGAAAGAGCCTATAAAAATTAAACCCTCACCACTTCAGTATGGCCAAAGGCAAGAGAAAGCTGAAAAAATGTGTTGGTGATAATTTAGCATTAATGCACTTGCTAATTTGCTCCTATTCGGACAGTATAACTGAAATTTAGATACACTGTGCCATGGGCTTCCTAGTTAAATAAATCTGTCTCGTACAAAATGAGGAAATATCTAGAAGGTCTGATTTGATCTAAAAAAAGTTCAGGGTTTTTTTTTGGGGGGTGTTCAGCGTTGGCTTTTTTTTTTTTTTAATATATCTTTATTGTAGTATAATTGCTTCACAATACTGTGTTAGTTTTTCTTGTACACCAAAGTGAATCAGCCATACGCATACATATGTCCCCTTATCCCCTCCCTCTTGAGCCTCCCTCCCACCCTCCCTATCCCACCCCTCAAGGTCATCGCAAAGTGCGGAGCTGACCTCCCTGTGCTACGCTGCTGCTTCCCACTAGCTATCTATTTTACATTCGGAGGACGCGGGGTGGGAGGGGGAAGCTGGGGCAAAGTGAGAGTAGCATCGACATATATACATTACTGAAAGTTCAGGTTTTTCATTAAGTTATCCAGAACTCAAGACTGTCAACCAGGTGCTTGTACAAATGCTTAGGACTTCAGTTCTCAAACTGTGTACCAAGGAGCCCTGGGGTGTCACAACAAACTCGCAGGGGTGGAGTGGGATCTTTTAAATTTTTGAGGAAAAGCACAGTTGATACTCAGCATCTGTTGGACACTGTGAATTACTAACTCAAGGCTGTTCATGGTGTTAATGTAGATTGTGCTACCCTCCTTTTGCTGACATCATGTTTCTGCAAAGCGGGATTTTTGGAGGTTACTGTGATAAAAAAGACAGCTGCCAGGTGAGCATCTCTTTGGACCAGGACATGTAGTTATTTAAGAACGAAATAAAAATATTTTTTTCTTTCAATTTATGTGAACTATTTTTTCAAATGGCTATGAAGTTCTTAAGACATTAGTTTTTACTTATGTTATGTGGACCTAATTATTTAATAAACAGAACTGTTACGCGTTTCTTTTGGCTTAGAAGCACCAGGAAAAATTTACCAAGCCACTAGGGGCATGGTGAACAGAGGAAATTTGGGGAAGTCTGGCTTAGGCAGATAGAAAACTCCTTGAGATAATGTTTTGCGTCTGTTTGCAAAAACTCCTAGGGGCACAGGTATTTCCAAAGAGCATGAGGAGAAAACATCTGGCTCCAGTATTTTCATATTCACTCTGACAACCTGCCTGTCTCCTTTCTGGGGCACATGGGTCTGGCTTTAACCAATAATGCAGAAGGCTGCAATCTCCCCAGGGGTTTATTAGTCATTAACTGTGGGCTCATATTTGCTGAGGCTCTTTTAGGATGCCTTGTGAGTAAATACTAACTGAATGGAAGAGACTACCACACAGTTATATTGTATACTTTTCCTGGATTCTTTTCTTTTCTTTCTTTCTTTTTTTTTTTTTTTTTGTGATACGCGGGCCTCTCACTGTTGTGGCCTCTCCCATTGCGGAGCACAGGTTCCGGACGCGCAGGCTCAGCGGCCATGGCTCACGGGCCCAGCCGCTCCGCGGCATGTGGGATCTTCCCGGACCGGGGCACGAACCCGTGTCCCCTGCATCGGCAGGCGGACTCCCAACCACTGCGCCACCAGGGAAGCCCCTGGATTATTTCTTTTGAGATAGATCTGACAAATGCTAATAATTTTTGCATGTTTTAAAAAAAGAATTTTTAAAGCCTTTTAAAAATAACAGTAACACATACTTATTCTATTGGTTCTGTAAACTCTATCTCCTTATTACATATGATTAAAAAGCAATATCTATGGACTGTATTACCTTAGTGCCTGTGATGTTAATTTTATGTGCCAACTTGGTTAGGCTATAGTCTATTCAACCAAACAGTAATCTAGGTTTCTCAGTGAAGAGAGACAGTCCTAGATGATCTGGGTGGGACTGGTTCAATTAGTTGAAAGGTTTTTAAGAGCAGACCTGAAGCTTCCTCAAGAAGAGAGTTCACCTGTGGACAACAGAGTTCCAGCCTGCCCTTCCTGGCAGCCTGCCCTGTGGATATGGGACTTGCCTAGGTAGCCCCATAATCCCCATAATCACATAAGCCAATTCCTTGCAATCAATATCTCTCTACAGATACAGATATATTAGACATAGAGATATTTATATATAAATATATACTAGATATCTACTATAGCTATATCTATAGATATCTCTTTATATAGCTATAGATCTATGGGGACAGCTGAGCATGCCTAGATAATCTAGATTTACATTTATCTCCTACTGGTTCTGTCTCTCTGGTGAAACCTTGGTTGACACAGCTAAGCTCCTACACAAGTTTTACTAGGTCAGTTATTCTTTTGCAAAGACAGCTTTTGAATTGTCTATGTTATTTGAAAAATTGTAATTTAAATCTTCCCCCCTCCTCCCCCCCTTTCTTTGGCTGTGCTGTGTGGCTTCTGGGATCTTATTTCCCCAACCAGGGATCGAACCCGGGCCCCTGGCAATTAATAGCACGGAGTCCTAACAAGTGGACCGAGAAGGAATTCTCTCCCCCTGTTTGTTTTTAATCCCGAGTACCTACAGGACAATGCGTCTTAGAAGTCAACACGAGGAACAAGTTAATCACTCCCAACAGTGTGATGGCTTCCCTTTAACTGACAGTGAACCTGGTGATCCAATACATTTTTCTCTTTGGAGCAGCTGCCTGTCTGCTTGGTGCCAAACTTCTCACTTAACTGTAGTAATTAGCTCATCCTAAATGCCTAAGATGAAGTATACAATTTTAAGACAACTATTCAATAAAGGATAAGTTCAACAAGACACTTTTTTTTCTAATAAGTAATAGCCAAACTATTCTTACCATTCAAGTCATATTTTTGCCTTGCGGTTAATATGTGTTGAGTATTTATTTCGGGTGAATAAAATCTTGGACTTGGACAACATATAAAAGAATAGCATATTGTAATTCATAGAATCATACAGTGATATTTATATTTTAAAAACTCAGATACAATTTAGTGTTTAAAAGTAAAGCCTTTGAAGTCGGAGAGACCTGGACTCAGAGGCCCTTCTCTACCATTTATTATCTGTGTGACCCTAACATCTCTTTGCTTTAGTTTTCTGCATCTGTAAAGAAGAAATAATAAGGTAATTAATATTTAACCCAGTTTCTGGCACCTAGTAAATAGGAGAAATGGTTTTCTCATGGAGTTACAATGTTTTATGAGCAAAAAAATTCTATAGAAAAGTAAGGTGATAGTAAAGCACCTTGTTAATTAAAGCAATTCTCAATATACTAATAATTGCTGTTGTTCTGTGAAGGCCTGAGTGAAACTGAGGACCTCGTCGGAAGCGCCAAGCTTGTCAGCTCCCCATAACTGCAGCAGAGAAAGGGATACTGACCCCTCGTTCCTCGTGTACACGCAGAGGTGCCGTCACTGTCACTCCCCTTAGGAAATCCCACACTACCATGCAGCTAAATGAACTGCCCGTCACGTTTATCATTCAGTATCATGTCAGTAGACAAGTCATTTGATTGATGTTTGAGTTTGATTTCCCATACGCCCATAATGGAGACATTCAAAAGGATATGTATGTATATTTTCTCTTCGGAAGCATAAAAAGGGATGAAATAAACAGTCTCCAACGCATTCAGAACACGCATTGTTGGTTGTTATCAGTAAAGGTGAGAGCCCGTCGGCACCTACAAGAGATAAGCCTCAAGATAAGGGTCTGACCCTCAAAGGTGAATGATCTCTATGTGAAAGCCCAAAGTTCTTTGTGCTTGTTTTCTATCACGACAGCATCTATTATAAAAGCATTTTATTATGTGCCATTTATTTTTCTTCCACAGCTCTGAAGTTCTGTGTTAAAAGAACAGGAGAGAATCAAATATCATCTCAGGACCCCTTACTATATTCAAGGGAAACATCAAACCCATGACGCACACATTTGTACTACTTTGGGAATAGATGAAATATTTTCCTTTTAGGTGTATGACTTTCCAGAAGATGGCAGCAGTGATATATGAGATTCAGCCCCAGTGCAGTAAAAATAGCATATCAAAAGAGGGAGGCTCCCCATGGGGTGACTAGCCGCCGATATATGGAAAACTGGTTCTGACAAGACAGTGCCACAGAACGGAAATGGTGTTAGATTATAACGCGCTAAGACACAAGTTCGAAAGGAAGAAAGGTTATTTCCTTTCAAGTACACAACATCTTAGAATCACAGAATCTCACGGTGGGAAGCAGTCTTAAACTGTGCCATGCTCTAAACTCAAACAGACTACAACAATCTTTTACATGCAATCTCCAAATGGCTAAAAAGAAATAATTTCAAGGAAGCTGGATAGAGCTCAGTAGCTGAACTCTTTTGTATTTTTCAAATTCTGTACAAATCATCAAGGATGGTTACACAATGCCATCTATGTTCCCACAAAATACTGTGACCTCTACACTCCCTCCCTACCCCGTCCCCTGAATTATTTTTGTTTTAGGTTTGCTGCCCCTTACTCTCCTTGGTTTAATTTCCATTCACGGGCGTTCTTAAAAGAACTCTGAAAATTCCCTTTTCCTACAGCATCATGATCTCAATCAAGTACAAGTATGTATCCATTCAGTCTTTTGGTCGCGCAGAGTCTTAATTTATACACTTACTGTGAGTATGATCTAACGGGAAACTTTATTACCATCTGTCTCAGAACCTATTAGAGAAGATGAGCTCATACAAGAGACCATATCTGTGAACCCACTTTCAACAGAGAACGTTAAATTAAGAGAGGCGCCTAATAAATGCTCCGAACTGTGTGGGTGGTGCGCCTGGTGATGATACTCCTGGGAATTGAACTGTCCAATGTATAATCATAGACAAAAATATTTGAACTATTTTTCCTACTTGAAAATATTTACAGTTTTTTCAAACTTAAAAATGCTTCTTGACCATTTATTTTTCCTTGCTCAAAACCAGCTTTATCGGGATACAATTCACAGAGTCCGGGTTTTAAAAAATGGTTTATATATTTTTTGAGTGAATAATACATGCGCACAGCACAAATTCAAAAGGTGCAAAAGGCAAATAGTGAAAAATAAGTCTCCCTTCCTCCTCGGTCAGCTCACAAAGCTTTCCAGAGACAATCACTGTCACCTGCATATGTACAAGCTATTTTGAGACTAAACATGGCATACAGAATATTGCCTATGTAACGTGCTCTGCACCTTGCTTTTTCATTTAATACATTTACAGCCTGTCCTATATCAGTGCCCTTTGAGCAACCCTGAACAGCTGAATTTTTCCTCAACAGCCACACGATATACAAGTTGATAGATGTATCGGAATTCATTTAACCAGCACCCTACGGACGAGCATTTCGGCCCTTTCCAATATTTTGCCAATTATAAACGAAGCTGCGGGGAACGTCCTTCTCTGTAGGTCATTTTGCACGTGTGAAAGGAAATCTGTAGGATGAAGTTCTAGAAGTGAAATAGCTGGATCAAAGGGTGTGGGAAGTTTACATTTGGATTGCTTTTGCGAGCCTGCTCTCGGTGGAGCGTGCGCTGGTCCCAGGCCCTGCAGGGAGGTGTGTGAGGGATGACCTGCCCCTCCTCCCCTCCAGCTTGCTGTCACCAGTCAGGGCCTTTGTCAAACCCAAACAAAACAAAAGAATCTCTAACTCACAGCACTTCTGCTAAGGCCTTCTTTATCCATGTTGGATTTCTGCGAAGACGTGCTCCTGGCCAGAGGAATAACTCCGAGTCACTTCTGAGTCCTGTCCAGACGGCTGAACCAGGGTCAAGAGCGGCCTGCAGCCGGCCCTCCATCACTTCTCTGCTCCCCCTGCCTGGGCTCTGAAACAAGGCGCTCGGAGCTTGTCTCCTCCCTGTTTGGACTGGCCTGAATTCATCCTGCTGGCGGGAAAAGGACTCTAAGTGAACTTTAGCTTCGGTGGCTTTAAACACTGACAGCCAACAAACTGGAGGCCCAGGTGAGGGAGAAGGAAACAGGAGACAAGGGAGAGGCACATTCAGTTGCCCGAGGCTGTGTCCTGGGCCTTAGCTCTGAGCAGAGAAGACACAGCACCACTGCCGCTGCCCTGCCAGGAGGACAGCAATGACAGCAACGGGCAGGGACCCTGGGGGAGTGTGACAGGTGTGACTGATGGCAGTGATCCTCTCTCCCCAAGCCTCCACAGTTCCTGTCTCACTCTCTCTTGCTGTAACCGCTTTTTTTTTTTTTTTTTTTTTTTTTAAGATTTTTTTTTTTTGATGTGGACCCTTTTTAAAGTCTTTATAGAATCTGTTACAATATTGCTTTTGTATTATGTTTTGGTTTTTGGCCTCAAGGCATGTGGGATCTTAGCTCCCTGACCA
>NW_006785407.1:758905-777645 GCF_000442215.2 Lipotes vexillifer | reverse complement strand
TTTTTGCGGTACGCGGGCCTCTCACTGTCGTGGCCTCTCCCGTTGCGGAGCACAGGCTCCGGACGCGCAGGCCCAGCGGCCATGGCTCACGGGCCCAGCCGCTCCGCGGCATGTGGGACCTTCCCAGACCGGGGCTCGAACCCGCGTCCCCTGCATCGGCAGGCGGACTCTCAGCCACTGTGCCACCAGGGAAGCCCGCTGTAACCGTTTTAAAGAAGGATTCCCGGGGTGCTGCCCCCATCCCACCCTCCACAACCCCAGCCCCCTCCCTCACTTCACCGCTCCCCTTGTTTCCAAAGGTCAAAGTAGTATTTAGCTGCAAGCTGGGACTCTTGCAAGTATTTGATGATGATGTTCACAGCATCCTTGTTCCTCTAAACAAACTTCTTGGCAGGTAAATTTCTGCATGTAACTGAAAATTCCCTTTAACATCTTACAAGGCCGCCTCAATTTTGCTTTCCAGTCAGCATTTCCCAAACCTTATGGAGCATTTGGTTCCTTCCAGAAAAGGAGCAATGGTCACAGAGGATCAAATTCAACACCACTTTCAAATATTGCCATTCATTAGTGAACATGTTTGAATATGGCCATTCGTTAGTAAAATGCATAGCATATGTCTTCTCTAATTTTTAACTGGTCTCTAATCCTTGTGACCTTATCATTTACAATCTGTAGAAAGGCACTAGACTCTGTAAAAGCGGTTTCACTCTGCCAGTCAAAATGTGAAATTCAAGCCATATGGCAGTTTGAGCCCAATTTGTCCCATATGCCTGTGGGCGTCCTTCTGCTTGCTAGCGCAGCAGGGGAGATGAATATGCTTCCCTTGAACGCTTGGGCCCAACCCCAGGCAACGCCGGTCAGGGTCAGCTTTGGAAAGGTGCTAACAGTGTTGGTGGCACTCCCACTGGCACATCTTAGAGGTGTTTGTCTTTGGAGGTTTTGCAGCTTGTCAAACCTTTACTATGTGTTAGGCAGTTTTATAGGTGCCTTGGGAACATACCTGTTCCCACCCCTCTCTCCATAGCCTCAGCCAAAAAAGGTCAGGGTATTTTTCTCTCCAGTACTGTCTCTTTCTTATATTCCCCTATGAAATGTTTGTCTCTCTATATGAAACTGTTCTCACTTATCCCCTCTTCTAAATGAAGAGGATTTGAATATTATTCATCCTTGTTTCCCCCAGATCCAGTGTCTGGAACATAGTAGGTGGTCACTGTCTGTTTGCCGCATGCCAGGCGCCCAGTTCAAGGCGTTCACAACTCAGTAGGAGAGATGATGCTTATGGAGAACAAAAGACCTGGAGGACAACAGCCCAGAGTCATGTGCTGAAGTGTCCAAGGATGCAAGTCTGCAGGAACTCGCAGAGAAGAGCCCCGGGTTGGGTTGGGGTTTGGCCGCAGTGGCATTTGCCTTTCGGCCCCTCGCATTCCATTCCCTCTTCAGGCAGTGGTTCTAACATCAGGCTAGTCTCTCACCTCTCTGCCAACAGCTTGGAAAAATCCCTCCCCTGTTCCTGACCTCCCTCCTAAACTACGGTGCTGCCTGCTGCAGATTTCCATCTGGATAGGGTGCAGCCACTTCAAATTCATGTCAACTCAAATCCCATGTGATTATTGTGGAAAAGAAGACTGGGATAAAAGAGCAGAAATTCAAAGAGTTAATTTGAGGGGTGAGGGTAGGGGACCCAGAAGGAGGGGTCCCTGCACACCTGTAGGACCACACCTGCCTGGGGCCGCCCCTCCTCCTTTCCTGCTCCCTTCAATCACGGAGCACCCAGTCACCCTGAAATGCTCAGCACAGACCTCACATTCTCCCAGAATTAATCCTGTTTATAATGCCAGGGCTAGCAGAGCAGTTGTCGCGTAGGCAGGATGGACAGACGTTTGTAAAACGAATGAGTGGTAGGAGCTGGAAAACTCTAAACTTCCAAGAAGCATAAGGAGAGCCCAGTGTCACGGGAATCCAGCCATGAGAAGCCTGGGCCAGGGAATAGGAGGAATGAGACCAAGACAGTTTTGGTCCCTTGAAGCAATTAGTAGCCAAGTTCAGAGGCTAAGGTCCCAGGGATGATGGAATGGGGAAGGCTTCACGACAGAGGGGTCTGAATTGGTCTGGAAACAGAAAAAGAAAATGAAAAGGGAGAATGAAGATGCTAGAAAGAGGGTGGGTAAGAGTGGGAGGAAAGCCCTGGAGAAGAAAGGCCAGGAAAACCTAAACGCTCCAAGGTGGTGGTTTAGAAGGAGGAGGGCCGATTTTCAGCTCGTGGGAAGGCGAAATCCTGGGACAGCAATTTGCTGATGAGAAGGTTGCCTGAAAGAGATTACGTCTGATGAGTGTGATGCCAGCTATTACTCTTCTGGAGTCAAGAGGAGGAGCAGAGTTAAGGATGGAGGAAGCCTGGAAGAGCCATTGTCAGTCAGGAGATGACACACGAATCGAGGGAAGCCCAGCCATGCTGAGGACCCAACTGATGTAACGGCACCAACCTCTGCTTCCCTGTGACTTAAAATGTGCCACTAGACCAGCAGCACAAGCATCGCCTGGGAGCTTAAGGAGGAATCTCAGGCCCTGCCCAGAAGTGCTGAATCAGAATCTGCATTTTAATAAGATCCCTGATGACCTGTGTGCACACTGCAGGTTAGAAGCACTGCTCGAGCGCATTCATTCAATCAAAATTTACTGAGCACACACGCTGCGTGCCAGGTGCCCTGAGGGCATACAAGGATGCATAAGATACAATTTTCAGTCTCATGTGAGTCACAGTTCACCCCTCCCTCCCTCTACCTAGCCCTCCCTCCAGCCAGCAAGTATTTATTGAGAACGTACTATGTGGCAGGTGCTGTGCTAGGCAGTGTGAGTGGTGAACACGCTGGGCACTCTTCTTGACCTCAAGGAGTTTATATTCAGCTGTGTCCTAATTGTCATGGTGGACAAGGTTTTTGGATGTGTGCAGCCATCAGCCCGGGCAGTCAGGCTAGGTCTCCAGGAGGAAGTGGAGAGTAAATTGGGACCCAGCCGAGTCTGGTCAAATGATGGGTCCCTGAATGGTGCTCATTCCAGGTCTGGGACAGCACCAGTGCTGGGGGCTTTCAGGGGAAGGTGGACCTTTTCACTCTGGACCACTGAGTTGGAGGTGTTGAAGTGAGACGGGGCGGGGTGGTTGGGGACTGGAGGTAGAGCGAGGGTCAGGGTGGGAGGCGTGGCTTTGTGGAGGCTGTGGATTCTGGTTGGGTGGCCAGGGCAGGAGCAGGGGCTGCAGTGGGCAGACTGAGCCAGGCTGGGAGCCCCAGGGAGCTGCAAAGCCTCAAGCACTCACAGCATGGCTAATTAAGAGAGTCGGGCACGGGGTAGTGGGAGAGAACACTCAGAAACTGAGTTTTGGCCAGTGTGACTGCATTGCTAATAAAACCCAGCAAGAATAGACTCTGTCAGTGTTAAGTCTGCAGCATTTTTGTGTTTTTGATCTGGAATCCATTGGCAAAAGGACACAGTCTAGAACAGAGCTGTCCATAGGCGCAGGACTAACTTAAAATGTTCTAGTAGCCACATTAACAAAGTAAAAAAGAAACAGGTGAAATAAATTTTAATATTTTATTTAACCTAATATATCCAGACTGTATTTTCAACATGTGACCAACATAAAAGGTGTTGTTATTTTTCATTTTTTTCACTGAGACTTTGAAGTCTGGTGTGTGTTGAAGCCTCACATCATCTCAATTCAGATCAGCTGCAAACCATTTGCTCAGCTGCCTCACGTGGCTGGCGGCTACCACGTCGGACAGTGTGGTTCTAGAACTCTTGAGTCTGAGGGCTACTTGGATGAGGTAGACGGCCAGCTCAGGTACCACAGAACAAAAAGAAACAGAGCACCTTCCATACGGAGTAAGTGAGTAGGACAGGGCGAGGTGGGAAACAAGAGAAGATAAGAAATTAGCTGTGCTAATGGAAAGAAATTAGATTTTTTTTTCTCTAATAAAGGATGCTCTTCACTTTTAGCCTTTGAAAGACTCACTTGGTCTGTGATGTAGGAGAGCTGTGCAGAAACAGAAAATCAGAAATAAGAAAATGTGGTGTAACTGTCTACAATGGGAGCGTATGGATTTTCCTGCCACACACGGTGAGTTATTTGTGAAAAGAAAGTCCAAAAAACCAGAACCAACCTGAGTTACGTCTAACTTTCCCGGTGTCTCTGGGTGCCTGATTTACCTGCTGGCTCACTCTGTCAAATCTTGTACCAAGGACAGATAGCGTCCAGACCATTAATCATGGAGTAGATGACCGAATTGCTGCAGACAAATACCTGCTTCTAACGTCTGCAATCCTATCCTTCCTTTAAGTGACGATATAGGATGAACTTAATAAATGTAAAGCCATAGAAATCCACAATGTTACTCACATTAGTTGGACCTGGTATGACTACAGTCTCCTAATTTAGCCAACCGAGGGCTGTAGGTGAGGGACTTCTGCTTTCAGGTGTGAGGTATCAGGCTGCGCCTCGCCTTTGGAAGCCTCCGTTCACACGATGCCACAAGAGGACTTTCATGTGCAGTAGTTTACACAGGGCCTGGCGAATTAGGTAAAGGTCACCCTACCAAAGGCCAGTAACGCTGCAGCACTTAAGAATTAATGTTAAAAGCTAGAATCATGACTTGGATTTCACCCTTGAAGTCACGAAGTCACTAATGACAGAAGCTGAAACGAATGTCAAAAAGTTCCCGTCACTGCACGAAGTTCTCGTGGGCACATGGCATTTGGATGCAGGAGGCCGGTCATCCCCTATTTAAGGTTTTCCTGGACCTCCTGGTGTTCTCTGCCCCAGGACCTGGGCCCTCAATTATTATCCATGAATATTCCTGCTCAGAAAGGAAGAGAGAAGCCCAGAGACGGGGTCTGAGCTGTTCATTCACACCCTAGTCTCCACGGGGCTGAGACACTTCAGGCTTCTGTTTCTGTTGGTAACAGTCCTTTAGGAAGGTTCCCAGCTCTTAACAATGGCGGGAGCAACGCCCCTTTATCCTCCCCGATGGGCATCTGTGCCCTGAGGAGCAGACAGTGGTGGAAGCCCTGCACACTCAGGGAGCTGATTCCCTCTGAGGCCCTGACATCGGCCCCCCACTTCCATCAGGGCAGCGCCAAGCCTCCTCGGGCCGCGTGTGAGCCCAAGATAACGCCCGCCTAGGGGGGCTGAGAGCCGAGCGGAAGCCTGGCGCCTTCAGCGGCCTGCAAACCGTTATCTCCCAGCAACACACACCTTGCGGAGTCTTGCTCAAGTGTGAAGTCAAACCCTGACTTACAAGACCGCCTCCTCCTCCCACCGCCTGTGCTTTTTCTCTCCTGATTTTATTGCTTTGCGGTGGAAGTAGAACGCCAGCTAATTAAGTGGCCGCTAAAGAGCCAGTACCGGGACTGTGTCTCGGAGCTGCTAAGATAACGGCAGGTTGCAGGAGAGTGAAGTGAAATGTCATCTCCAGCGCTGCCTCTTAGCCAATATCCTTCTGTTCATTAAGCCGAACAACAATGAACAGAGGAGTGTACACGGTTCACTTCGCGGCGCCCCCTTCCTCCCTCTCGATTTGGCGGCAGAGAACCTAGAGCCACGAGCCCCTCACAGAGTGCACCGATCATCTTCAGGGTGGAACGGCAGCCCCTCTTCTTCTGGCAACATCCTTGCTAATGTTGGGATGTAATATTATTCTGAACGTTCAAAAACTGCCCCATGCCTTGGATTATGCCAGCCGCAATGGGCATTCAGTGAATATTTTAGGGATAATTATAAAGATCTAACGCCTTATTCTTTGAAATCCCATTTTTGCCTGTGACTAGAATCAAATTTTCAAAAGGCTAATAGCTCCTAAAGGAACCTTTGCTGCTGCGATCCGGTGGGGAGATAGAAAACTGCTCCCAGGCGCAGCCGCTTGGAACATGGAATCATCCACTTCCACAACTGTGTTTAGAGGAAAAGGTGTCGTGGTGTCTCCCTCCCCCATCACGACACAACTCACCGTGACATACTCATCACGGGAAGACTGTGTCCTAGGAGGGAAATGCTCATTCCAACAAAGTCACCGAAAGCATGCAGACGGCCACGACTCCCCCTTTACTGCTACAGAGAACCTGACACCCTCCTCCTTCAAGGCAGCAGCAACAACTTCTAAAACACCTAACAGTGCAAAGTTGTACAACCTGGGTTGGATTTCCAGCAGAAGAGTATAATTTCCTTTGGAGTCTTAAAAAGAGTGGAATGAATTCTTCTCCTATTGGGATGGTCTGACACAGGTTTTTTTTAAGTTTCGTTGAAGGCAGGAGTGATAAAGCCGCCTCTCACCACCTCCTTCAGCTTCTTGACTCTCTACCCTGAACACTGGTCTGTGTCCCACGTGTTTCACAGGCCGTCACTTTAGCGCAGACAGAGAGCAGACTGCTTTGGCGTGAAACCAGCTTTGTCACACAGTAAGATTTGCAGTGGGATTTGGGGGGAAGCCCGTTAATTGTCATTTGTTGTCACATGCTCATGAACCTCTTTTTCAATCTTGCTGCTCATTTGTGGCAGCTGCAGTTGCCATCGAGTGCCTTTCCTTAGAAGCGGGCTCACCGTGATCAGTATTCTGGGCTGTTTTCTAGGGAATGTGAATGGGAACCAAGGGTCCTCAAGGACTCATGGCCAGGCAGGCTCCCGTGCCGTGTTTCAGACCCCTGGGCAAGTTAGGAAGTGGCAACAGGGGATTAGGAGAAATTTACACCTGCTGTTTTCAATATGGCGGTTATAAGAGTGGATTTTTAAAAAGTGGATGTTTGCTCCTGTCAGTTTTGAAAGATACACTTAGTTTGCTAAAGGGGACTGTTAACTTAGTCTCAAGGATCTCAAGTAAATTTGTATCTGACACAGGTCCACGCTGGGAATAAACCATGGACTGGAGACGCTAGTAAACAGTCTGGAAGATGTTGGGGGTATGAGTTTATTAATTAATTTATTTATTTTTGCTGTGTTGGGTCTTAGTTTCTGTGCGAGGGCTTTCTCTAGTTGTGGCAAGCGGGGGCCATTCTTCATCGCGGTGCGCAGGCCTCTCACTATCGCGGCCTCTCTTGTTGCGGAGCACAGGCTCCAGACGCGCAGGCTCAGCAGTTGTGGCTCACGGGCCCAGTTGCTCCGCGGCATGTGGGATCCTCCCAGACCGGGGCTCGAACCCGTGTCCCCTGCATTAGCAGGCGGACTCTCAACCACTGCGCCACCAGGGAAGCCCCGGGTCTTCGTTTCTGTGCGAGGTCTTTCTCTAGTTGCGGCGAGCAGGGGCCACTCTTCGTCGCAGTGCGCGGGCCTCTCACTGCCGCGGCCTCTCTTGTTGCGGAGCACAGGCTCCAGACGCGCAGGCTCAGTAGTTGTGGCTCACGGGCCTAGTTGCTCCGCGGCACGTGGGATCTTCCCGGACCAGGGCTCGAACCCATGTCCCCTGCATTGGCAGGCAGATTCTCAACCACTGCGCCACCAGGGAAGGCCCCACTAATTTTTTTTTTAAGTTATAAAGTTTGGTTTGACGCTTTCCGAAAGGAAGCCGATGCCACCACCATGGGCCCAGTTTTGCTATTTCTCAAATCTATCAAAAAAGTAAGGTGTCCAAGTCCTTTTTGGAGTGAAATGTCAGCTCAGTGTATACAAACCTTTTTAATGCTTACATCACTGTGACTTGATAGGACCTCCTTACTCTGTTCCTCTGACCTGTGATCTAAGTCATGCTTTGTAACATCACTAACAACAGGGCTTTGAGTGCAAAGCCTCGTGTACCACGACAAAGCGACTTCTTCGTATTAGCTCAAAGGCAATGCCTTTCAGGCTAATGACAATAAGCTGACTTGCAACAAGCAATTTCTAAAGTCCTTTATCCCCCAGTATTTCCATTCCACTCAGGCGAGGTGGATTCTTCTCTCTCCATGTTCAGTGATCAGCCCTGTTGCAAGGCAGGTACAACTCGTTACTGTCAATCTGTGCGGCTTCTGAGTCAGGCTCCGAGCCATCACCGAGCTCTGGAATTTGAGAATCTGTAATCATTCTTCAGACGATGAGTCACGAGGTCAACACAATTACACCATCCCTGAAGGGCACGGAAATGCAGCCCGAACTAAAAAATGCACTTCGGCCAACCAAGGCTTTAGGTTCATTTGATATTTCAAATAAAATGGAACTTTAGAGGACTTTAACTAAGATGTAATTTTAAGATCAAGATGAGTTTAATTTAACGTAAATCATATTTACATGAGAGCCTCTATAATGAGTAGACTATATCTGTCACTAAAATTTCTTAATATTTGTGTAAACACAGTTTCATATTTTTTACACGAAGGAGAGTCAAAGTCATACCAACAAGATTACAATTTCTAAGAAATATGCTAATAGTAATTAATTTGTGGTGAATCATAAATATAGGAATGTGCTGCCTTGATGAACAAGAAACAGTACTGCTTATCATTTGGCAAAGGTGAAAAGAGGAGGGGGTGGGGAGCGGGCCGGCCTGCTCTGCCAGCAGGAGGGACCACACACTGTACAATGGGATTCTGGGAGGTGGGTCCACAGGCCTGGGTGGCTTAATTCCAAGAAGACATTAATTGTAAGGGCACCTTCAGTTTAATAACAGGTTGACTAAAGAAAGAAAAAACACTGCCATCCTAAATGTCCACATTAATTTAAAACATTATCCTAATTTCAGAAACGTTAAGATGTATAAAAATGTGCTCTGTAGAACTGAGAAAATGCTTGTATTCAAGGCTTTAAAAAGCTTGTATGCACATCCTTCCGCCCCCGAAACTTCCTCTTCTAGGAATTTTTCCTAGAGAAAACTCAGGAATGCAGCAAAAAATAAGCCATGGGAAAACTGTCACCATTCCGAAAGATAAATATTTAAATAAATCAAGGCACATCCTCATGAATGGATGTTTGGTCACCATTAAACATGGTCATACAAAGGTGTCTGTGATGCACTATTAAGGGGAGAAAACTGCTAACTCAGCACAAACCCATTTCTGTTAAAAAATGTATATGTGTGTGTATGTGTGTGTGTATGCATGTACAAAGTACCAGAAAGCTCTACAGCAATGAGTCAAAAATCTCACCTCCAGCTATATAAGATTATGGTTGCTCTCTTTTTTTCCTTTTAGTTTTTCTATAATTTTCTAACATTTTTTATGATAAGCATGCATTGCTTCTGTAATAATGAAGAACCTTTCAGTTTTCATTTAACAGAGGCGTTTTGGATGAGTTCGTAGGTGGGTTCATAGACCAGCACTGCTGAGGGCTGATGAGCCTGTATACACTCCATTGGCCGGAAGGGTCAGTGGAGCTGTGGCGGGTGCATATTGAACATAGAAATGGTCTGAAGGAAGAAGATGGAGTTGTGTGAATGCAACTGACAAAAAAGGCTGCAGGATTTTAAAAACTGTGTAGCCATGTAACATCATTCTAGTCACCCATGGATGTTAAAAAAGAGTCCAGAGGTATATTGTACAATGACGCCTCTTCCCATTGTTTCATTAAAATAAAATACTAGGAAATGGTGAAGGAAACTACACCCAATATGGCACAGCGTTGCCCATTTCCGGACTATCCCCACAATGGTTCACAAGTGTACTATAATAGTTCACAAGCTGGTCTTGCAGATGCAGGACAGGGGAAGCCAATTTTTCAAACACTGTGGTTATGTGGTTGAGAATACACTTCAATACTACAAGCATTTTGGACAGAAGATCTCTCGGACTATTAGACCATTATGTGCTTTCTAATGTGCCAGGTTATAATGACCATGTAGCTCCCAGAGTGGCATCTTCAAGAATAAATTACAAAACGGCACATAACCATGTGATGTGCTGACACTCACAGATACACCGAAGGGGCAGGGACCCAGTCTCCTGGGGGTGGCCCCTTTCCAAGAGCATAGACAGAAACTTCGTACTGAAAGCACTTCTCATTTCAAAGTAAAAGGTGTGTGCTTGCTGGATATTTTGAGATTGCGAGAAGATTCAATGGAATCACATAAGGCTGTCACTATAAAAATGAAAGCAAGGCCCAACCTTGGTATGATACTTTTGCAATAAACAGCAATCCGTGGAATAAGAATTTAAACCCCTATTTGAAATCACGTGCCGCAAACCCAGTTCCCGTTCAAAGTCTGAGCCCCATTATCCTTTAGCCTTCAGGACCAGCCTCACGAAACACGTGTTCTCCATGACAGTGTGCCGTTCTCTCATTAACTAGGTCCTTGTGTTTCCCTTAGATCAATAGAACTGCTATGTATCTACATAAGTCTGAGAGGCAGATCCATTCACATGAAGTTTACCCTATCTTGCTTTTCAGCTGAAGCAGAATTGAAAAGGATTTCAGAGAGTTTTGAAACAGAAGGATTAAATTCTGTCTTATGCGTATCCTGAATAAAAGTGCTAAGTTGGCACCAATGTTCTTTTTAGTTTCTGTGCCTGGATGAAAAAGATCGTGGGTGCAGGCCCTGAGCATGCGGGGGATCTGCTGGGTCAGCAGCTTGGTGCCTCCAGGGCGGGCTGCCCTGGAAGAGGGGTTGGGGAGGACTTCCGGCCCTGCAGAACAGGAGAGGCCAGAGCCTGGGGCAGGCATGGGGCGGGGCACCTGAAAGTGAGAGTGGGCGGGAGCGCATGGGTGAATGTGGGTTCCTGAGGGTGAGTGCGAGAGCAGGTGAGTGTGAGTGCGTGTATATCGCAGGGGCGCAGGGTGTGCTCTTGTACGGAGACCTGGCTGCCCCAAATGTTTGTGTAAGGAGCGCAGGGCAGATGGCAGGTGGGGGCCCTTGTACTAGAGAAGGTGGCCTCTGCATCCCCACCGGCCTGTGTCTGGAAGCGGCAGCTGGAGCTGCTGCTCTGAGGCCCACTTTCATCCCCTGGGCCTGGTTCTCTGTCAGCCCTTCCCTGGTCTGGAGGAGGCACGTACAAACTCTAAGCCATGCGCACCGCGCTCGGCCTTTCACTAAGACTGGGGTCCCTGGACCGACTGTGACAGGGCTGCCAGTCTGAGCTTTCAAGCCTGCACAGCCCTTCACAGCACCTAAGGCCCTGCTCCCGGGCTGATGCCCCCGAGTACCAGCTGGCCGTACGTCCCACAGTGAGGGGGAAGAGTGAGCATTTCCTACACTCTGGCTCTCGTCTGCCACGGGCCACACAGATGGTTACGAGGAAGCAGATTGGGGATCACCACTCCACGTGACCTCCTGCTGACCTCCTTCCTCTTTCCCCGGCCAGAGCCTCTTTCCACTAGAAGAAAGGCCATTTACGATGCATATATATATTACAGAAAAGGAAATGATTGTTTTAGCAATTCATCGGCACATCAGCATAGGTTAACTGAATGAGTTACAGCAGGCCCAGAGATGTGGCCAGGTGGGGATGGAACCCAAGGCAGGAGTAGTGCCACAGCCAATAAAGGAAAGAGGAGAGGAAGAGATAGATGTTCCTTGTTCCAGATCACAAGGAAGATGGGGTGGGGCAGTTCTCAATTTGTTTTGCAGAATTGGGAAACTCTTATTCTTAAATGTGATAAACAGCTGTCAATGTGTGACCACTGTCATTCATAAACAGATTCTGGAGCTTATTAAACTTTCTTTTACAAGGAACAATATTTGAAAAAACAAACAAAAGATAAGTCTCAAAATCATCCAAAAGGGAAACTCCTTTACAGCATTTTCTTCAGGACGGGGTGGGGAGAGCAAGTGAGGACAGGATATTGTTGGAATTTTAATTTGCACTTCACTCCTTCTTTACTTCAAATGCCTCCCTGGAGCACAAGCTGTTCATTTTGCTTCCAAATGGGAAGCAAAATGGGAATGGGTGGAGACCCAATACTAAGTTCTGCATCTCTGTGAACAATTAGCAAAAGAGGTTCCTTTCAGCATCCTCTCCTCAAATGTCATAGCTGCGCTGTCATAGCTGTCATAAGGGACACCTGGGTGTCCCTTCTCCATGAGGCTGAGATGGCCCGGGCTGCTGTGTTCAGGGTTCTGTTCGTCCAGGGAAGCCGCTAGTCTCTTTCACCTCTGGTGCCCGACCTTTAGTCCTGATATTCCCAGATTCCGCTTAAATTGACCTGAGGCCCATCCAAGCGCATTTAGTGCCTGAGGTTTTCCCCGACAGCCATCTACAGCTTCCGCTCCAACACACCGAAACGCAAAACCACTCTGAGATGTCCTCCCATCTCTTACTGGAAGCACATAACAGTGTGAAAATCTCATTCAGAAGACTAACTATATAATTATTAATGTCTGGATTTTTGGCTGCAACTTGTTTAAAAAATAGAAAAAGTCAGACAATTTGGGTTGTATCCTTCGTTGAGCGGTGCTCTCTCCACGCCTTGGATTCTTCTTCTGGGGTGCGGGGGTCTTCCTGGCAAAGCACGAGGCTCAAACCCCTCGAGAGGCGATTGCTCTGGGCACAGGTGGGCGGTCTCTGCAGAGCAGGACTGTGTGTGGCCCAGTTGGGGGAGAGTCTTCAGTTGTCAAAGACTACATTATACGTGGGCTGTAAATTAATGGCTTTCCGTTTTAAATACTGACGCTTATCATCCACAGGAAATTAAACTCTCTTTGATGAGGAGCTGGCTGTGTGAGCAGGTCCCTTTCTTCTGCCTAAACATGGTCGGCAGCTCCTCTTAGGGCCCGATGCAGAGCCTGCCATTCTGTGGAACCACCGAAGCAGCTGTCACCGTGTCACCTATGTCTTACATCCTGGCAGGCGCGGCTCGACTGAGTGAGTGTGTAATGAACACACGGGGCGGGCCAGAGAAGCCCTGTGGTCAGACTGCGGGACACGCGGCCCACGTAAAAACCTGGGGGGAACGTGACTAGTGAATTCGCTAAAACACGCCCCGAAGGGTCCAGGAAAGGAGTGATCAAGTAAGTAAGACCTACTCAGCGCCAGTACCATCTTCCTGGATCCTCATCGTAACCATTTGCTCAGGTAAGTTTGCTCGTTTTTTTTCTTAAACTCATTTTACAGATGTGGGGAATTGAGACTCAAGAGATTCCGGACCTTTGGAAGATGGTACAAGCTGGTGAGCGCTTTAGCTCAGACGCAAATCAAGGTTTGAATGGCTCCGTCCTTAACACGAATCACGAGCCTCAGGTTAATTTCACAGTCACACGCAGCCAGCTTTGTGCTGGGCCCTGTGCATGAGCTGTGCAAGCGCAAGCGCATCCTCAGACACCCAGGGCTCTCCGATTCCTTCCAGCTGCACTGGGGAGCCTCAGACCCCTGGCGGTGCTTTATCTCTTCTCCTCTCACACCCTCAGTCAACCCCTGGGAAATGCTGCCTCCCCTCAGATCGGAGCCCCGGCGCACTGTCTCCTAGAGTCCCCTGCCTCTGGACGTGACCCGGGTGCCCCCAGACGGGACTTCCCCAACGCTCCAAGACGCCACTTTTGCTCAAATTCCGCCGTGACTCCCCGTTTCTCTCAGGAAAAGCCAGACATCTTGAGCGGGTCCCCCTTCCCTCCTTTCTTATCGTCTACTTTGGGCACACTGCTCTTCTTGCCCTTCTGGGACACGCCACAGGCAGCAGTCCAGCTGTTCCCTGGGCTTGGAATGCCCTGGAGACCTCAGAAACCCACACACGGAACAATCCCTCTCTGCCTCATCTCTGCTCACCTCCCTGTGTCCTTGGTCACACCCACCTCTCAGTGCCATCCACTCTGATCACCTGCTTTATGCTGAAACCTGCCTTTCTGGAAACTTACCACCCCAGGCGCTGGTGATCCCTCCCCCCTCCTCCCCCTGTCTTTTCCCACAGTGATTGCCATGCTCTCATACAGGGGCAGACACTACTTTAGGACATCTCATTGGTGCATACCCATTCATTTGTGTTTTGTCCACGGCTGCGCTTTCACACTGCAGTTGCAGAGCTGAGTAGTGCATCAGAGACCCACTGCTTTCAAAGTCCAAACCATTTCCTGTCTGATGTAAATTGGAGCAGCCACTATGCAAAACAGTAGGGAGGTTCCTTAAAAAACTAAAAATGGAACTACCATATGACCCAGCAATTCCACTCCTGGGTATATATCTGGAAAAAATGAAAACGCTAATTTGAAAAGATACATGCACCCCAATGTTCATAGCATTATTTACAATTGCCAAGTTATGGAGGCAGCCTAAGTGCCCATCAACAGCCGATTGGATTAAGAAGACGTGTAATATATATACACACAATGGAATATTACTCAGCCATAAAAAGAATGAAATACTGCCATTTGTAGCAATGTGGATGGACCTAGAGAATATTATGCTTAGTGAAATGTCAGGCAGAAAAAGACAAATACTACGTGGTATCACCATACTACCATAATACCATACTACATGGTATTATATGTGGAATCTAAAAAATGATACAAATGAATGGATATACAAAACAGAAACAGGCTCACAGACATAGAAAACCAACTTGTAGTTACCAAAGTGGAGAGAGACGGGGGAGGGACAAATTAGGGGTATGGGATTAACAGATACAGACTACTATATATAAGGTAGATAAGCAACAAGGATATACTGTATAGCACAGGGAATTGTACCAAATATCATGTAATAACCTATAATGGAATATAATCTGCAAAAATACTGAATCACTATGTTGTACATCTGAAACTAACACAATAATGTAAATCAATTATACTTCAATTAAAAAAGATGTTTCCTGTCTAGAGCTTACAGAAAAAGTTGGCCAACTTAACTCTCACATCTGGATAATTTAATTACTTCTTCCTTCCTTCCTTCCTTCCTCCCTCCCTCCCTCCCTCCCTCTGTCCCTCCTTTCTTTTCTTTCTTTCTTTCTTTCTTTCACTGTTTCCCCTTGTAGAATGTAAACTCATGAGTGCAGGGATCTTTTTGCTTTTGATCATACCTAGAATGTAAATGGTACCCAATACATATTTGTCCATTAGTGTGTGAATGAGGCCAACTCATTAAACACTCATGCAGGTCACTCTAGTGTGCAGCCAGTCAGCACTGGAGTCCACATTCAAATCCAGAGAGATGGAAATCGAGACCTACTCTTAATTAGCACCCCTCCGTCTCTGCCCCCGTCCACTGTCTGCTGCCTCACAAGAGACAGGCTTTCTCTGTTAGCTCATAACATTCAGATAGGAAAAATATGTGCGGCCCATCAGCTCTTAATCTTATTAAAATAGACAAGAAAAAATGATCCATGTTTCTGACTAGAAGATGGACAAATTGCTTCTAGACAAGTCCTGGAGACTTAGAACTCCTCTCAGCATCTGATCAGAAGACATCAAGGCTTCACAGGGTCTGGCTGAGGGCTCGGACCAAGTTTTTTTTTTTTTTTTTTTTTTTTTTTTTTTTTTTTTTTTTTTTTTTTTTTTTTTTTTTTTTTTTTTTTTTTTTTTTTTTTTTTTTTTTTTTTTTTTTTTTTTTTTAATGTCATGACTGTCATGCCCAGCCATCACCTATCACCTCCCGACCGGGGCTTTTCCTCTTTGAAGACCACTCCCTACACCCACAGATGTCCAGCAAGCTCTGGAAAGATTTGGTGCCGGAGAGCATCTCTACAGGAGAAACAGCTAAGGCTTTGGGATGAGGTCACCAAGGAACAGAATAAGGGAGACTGAGGAAGGAATTCCGGGGAGATGGTGTCAGGGAAGGAGTGTGAGGTGTGGTCACGCTCTCACTTTGAGCTGGAGAGCATATGGCTCATTGCTGTTCTCCAGACCGTGGTCTAGACGAGGAAGGACTTGCCTGTGCATCCAGAGTTTAGGCGACTGCTTCCTGATGGCCTGAACAAGTCATCTAATGGCTTTATGACCAGACTTCATGGATTTACTCTCCGACTTAACGTGTATAAATTTACCTGCCCACACAACTCAGAATGAGATTTGCGTCTTAAAAGGAGGAAGAGAAAAGGAACCCATATTTGTTCCTCATCAGGCCCTGGGGGTGGCCGGGGGTGACATACCTACTGTTTCCTGTAATCATCCTAACAATCCTGTAAGTCACACAGTTTACAGATGAGAAAACTCGGGTTAAATAACTTTCACGGCCGGCTGGAGATTTGGGTTGTCAGTTACTCATCCCTCCTCCCTCCCCGGATGCTAACCTCTAGACACAGGGAACCAAATTAGATGAAAAACTGGGCTTCTGTGAATTAACTATGTCCGATAATTCCCCCAGTGCTGGGCCCCAGGCAAAGCTGGGCTGGGGGATGCAGACAGACAGACCTATCCAGTCACACCTAGCCCCCGGCCTGCTTTCGACCCAGAGCCAGTGACTGACCCTTGGCGTCAGTGACACTGGGGAACTGCCATCTCACTTGCTCCCTCACTGGGATTTGGACCCAGGTGTTCCACTGGTCTTCCACTCTGCCTGCTCTGTGGCTCCCCGGCTCTGTGGGCTGCCACATCCGGGCCGTCCTACCGTTAGTCCAGTGTTATCCTCCCTGGGCTTATTCTAACCAAAACTTCCAGGATGAGCTGCACGTTAAGTTGATAACACCATCCTGAAAAGGCATCGCTGCATATCAATAAACATATTTACATAACAAAGTTACAGAAAAGGGAAATTTACTTTGGAAATGTTAATACGTAATGAGCTAGACAAATAGTGTGTTTGGAGCAGCCTCTGTCAATCTGTCTAATCAACATAGAGAAGAAAAACAGGTGACTCAAGCCAAACATTTTTACTTGGCACTTGAACTAAAACACTTGGAGCAGCTCTGACAAGCCTATTTTTACGGGAAAAACACAACAATTTTGGAGGAGAAAAGAGCAATCTTCATACCAGAGTGAATTTGTCTATATTCATGTATGTGTACATGGTTTGATTTTTGCTTTTAAACTCCAGTGTTGGCTCTTTGCTCACTGAAATCAAAACATTCAGCATTATTTTGGGGTTCATATACAGCCAAGTGCGAATGGTAGCTTCTCTCAGTAAGTAAATATTCTTATCCTCAACCAGTAGGTGTCGCTGTTCATTTATCATAAATCCTACCGGAAAGCCAAGGCAATTGCTAAAATAGCAAGCATGTTTTCTAGAAATAAAATAGCCAGTAAGCGCTGGGAAAGGATTATTTTCTTTCACCGGTGTCTCCAAATCAAAGCTGAAGTGTGAACAATTCACTCTTTGTATGGCCTCCCACGTAGTATTTTGTTCTAGACCTTTAGCACCACTGTAAGAATTCCTTCTAAGCCACGTTTGTACCTCAGGTCTAACCGCCTGACCCCATAAACATTTAGTGGTTGATTCTGCTTATAAAGTACATTGGCATTTCCAGATACAGGCGACGGAGTTTCCTAGTATTTCAGTGTGAATCAGAAAATGATACCTACTGTTGCCTACGTAGAAACACAAACAAAAAAATCATAGATACTTAGAAGTGAAACATTAAAGCCAGTTTCTAAAAATATGTTAAATGCAAACCTGTCATTTACATCAAGGATATAGAATTATACATTCATACAGTCACTGTTCAATAAATATGTATATAATAAAAAGAATAATAGTGATCCTTTAGAGCATGATGCACTAGACATGGAGTTATAAGCTTTGCATCCATGTCTCACTTAGTCCCCTCTCAGAGGCCCATTTCGCACATGAAGAAACAGAGGCTTAAAGAGGACAGGGACGTCCCTGGGCCACACTGGTAGAAAGTGACTGAACCAGATGATTTTGACCCCAGAGTCCAAGTTCCTAACCGCTGCCCAGGTGGCCTTTCCTCCAACTTCTGTAAGGAAAAGAATTTGATTCTGCTCTCATCCCAGCTTCCAATTCCGGCTCCTGCACTGCTGACATGCAGTAGTCTAAGCGGGTTGCTCAGCTTCCCTGAATGTTGATTCACTCCACTGTCAAATGGGGAAACGGATACCCACAAGTGGGTCTGCTGTGAGATGAGAACTGGTGTGTTTAGGAAAGCTCCCAGCACGGTGCCTGGCATGGAGGAGACACTTGCTAAATTTCAAAAACCGGATTTTTAAAAAACAAAATAAACAGATCAGGTAATCGGGAATGTGCAGGAAAATAGGCTTCTTCCAAATGCACAGGGACAGAGCAGGGGTGAGTCCTCAACAGTTTCCAAAGGTGTGAGGGCTCAGCTTCCGCCACTGACACCTGGGAGCATTTCGGGTAACTTCCTCCATTTGGTGGGAACTATATCTTGCTGACCCAGGTCCAGGGAATCCTCAGCCTCGACTTCAAGTCTTTTAAAGCCTAAATTTCCCTGTTTTCCCAATCCCTCCCGTGGTTGGCTTTGGCCTCAGTTTCCCTGTCTTGCAACCTGGTTCGCTGTTAATTCAAGCGCCCTAATCATTCACTGGCCAGAAGGCATTGAGTGACTAGTATGTCGCAGGCATTGTATGCCATGCTGGTGAGGAAAAGCCAGCGTAGAATCTGATGACATGTAGCAGAGCCTGGATGAGGAGGACCTTGACTAAGTAATCGCACCAACACAGGTATAATTACAAGTGTCTCTGCCGGTTTTGCCAGCCTCTGTATTAAGGAACCTAACCAGGGGTCAAGGTTAGGGAAGGCTTCCTTGAAGTGGCTCCAGAGGGAAAGCTGAACACTGGGTAGGTTTGGTCTAGGGGAAGGGGAGAGAGGCGGGGTGGCGCTTGTGGATGAGGGCTTCTGAGCAGGGCTCAAGGGTCCTGGGAAAGGAGCAAATTAGGGCATTTGAGGAACTGAAGAAAGTGAACGTGGCTGGAGCACAGAGGATGAGGGGAGGGGGAGGGTGGGTAGCCCCCCCC
>NW_006785407.1:741288-758793 GCF_000442215.2 Lipotes vexillifer | reverse complement strand
CCCCGCACAATGTAGGAGTCAGAGCCTCCTCTGAGGGGCACTGGCCCAGCACCTTGCTGCTGCTGGCAGCTGGGGACACGACGGGGGTGAGGGTGTGGTGGGCAATGATGACAACATGTGTTTGAGTCTGTAAAGAGCTAAAGAGGCTTGCAGAAATCTGAAGTCTTAGAGGCAATAAGAGATGGAATGAAGAGATGGCCGAATGGCCTTCCCTTGGAAAGTGGGGGTGGATTAGCAATATTAGTCCAAGTCCAAGGACAACAGAGGAGCCTCCCTGTGTGCCACCGAGGGGAGTGCAACAGAAGAGCCTGGAAGGCTTTACCCCTGCACTGAACCAAGAGGACAGCTACCATTGTTGCACACTGTGAGAGGCGCTGGACCTTATGGTTTTTTCAGTTTTGCCACACTAAGTAGTGTGTGACAGTATTTGTGATTTTCCTCAACTCTATAGAGTTTGCTTCTCTGAAATTCCTATTTCCCTGAAGTTCCTACTCTTTGATAACTTTCATTTTGTACCTGAACCATTGAAGACAGGGAGGACCCAAGGACAGTGACTGGGAAGCAATACACATAGACAAAGAAATGTCTTCTCTGCCTTGTGTCCTTGGGTGATGATGTAACAAAATAACTTGAAATCCATCTGCATGAGCCTTTACCCTCCAGGTAGCTCTGAGGGCTCCCTTACACCACAACCAGGAATGTCAAGGCAATACTCACTACTATTTTGAATCAATATTCACACGGGCACTTAAGTGTTAACTTAAACATACTAAATTCTCAACCTATATGGAGATACTTCAAATAGAAAAAAAATCAATCTTTTCTAAACTATGAACTTGTAGGTGTAGAATTTCCATCCAAAAGTTATAGCAAAGCGGTCAGAAGGGAGTTGGGTATTGGCAGTTATGCCTGGAGTGTAACTACTTTCTGGGTCATAACCAGTGCCCTGAGCCCATGCAGTAATTACATTCAGTCCTCAGTAAAAACTGAGAAGGATCAGCGGCAGGGTGCTTCAAGAGTACTTTGTAACTCCTACAGATGACATTCCTTTTTCCATTAACAAAGGAACATGGGAGACACCTGAGATCACAGGAGGGAGGTAGACCAGAAAGTTACATTTACCTCAGTCCTGTTTCCAACCCTGGTTGTTTTTTTTTGCGGTACGCGGGCCTCTCACTACTGTGGCCTCTCCCGTTGCGGAGCACAGGCTCCGGACGCGCAGGCTCAGCGGCCATGGCTCATGGGCCCAGCCGCTCCGCAGCATGTGGGATCTTCCTGGACCGGGGCACGAACCCGTGTCCCCTGCATCGGCAGGCGGACTCTCAACCACTGTGCCACCAGGGAAGCCCCAATCCTGGTTGTTTGTACACTGTTCTACAGGGACCATATTAGATATTCAGAGAAAAGTTAAAAGGTGCATAAAGTTAACATAAATGTGGAAGGTCTACACCGAACAAATCACATAAAGAGTAGAGAAACGTGTTAACATTTTGAAATACTTTTTTGAAATTATAGATTATCTGGTTTCTTCTGGATTCAGTGTATTAGTCAGATTTAATATCAGTGGTGTTGAAAAGATTCTTGTTATATTCTTAGCCAAAAGAGTGGATAATGGACAAGGAACTTAGAATTTAGTGAATTTTCTAAGTAAAGAGTTTTGATAAAAAAGAATGACTTAGAGTCTTTTGGATTCTCTATATAGAGTTTCTGTTAATAGATTATCACTATGGAAACATATGCAGTAAAGAAAAATACTTTTCAGGTTTTACTACAAGAAATCATTTGCAATAACTAGTGAGGGATCTACAGCAAAGATATTAAGCAATGATTCCAACTTAGTTCTGCAGCTGAAGGCAAAACCAATAACAACCAAAAACAAAAAGCCAAGAAAACAAAAATAAAAGTAAAATTCCAAGAAAATTAACTTTATGCTTTTCTCCTTTATTGGACAAATGTCTGTATTCTTCTACGTACGTTTTCTGTTCACACTCTATTTTCTTGTTTCTTTACCGTTATCCCTTTCTCTATATTCAAAGAATTAAGGAAAAGGAAGAAATTTAAGAAGAAGAAAGGAAGAAAGGTAGAAAGAAAGAAAGAAAAAACAAAGGAGGGAAAAATGTCCTGGAGGCAAATGACCTATTTTAAAGCTGCTTCTTCTTCCAGGCTGGCAATTTCCAAATGAGAAGCCGTGCACTGGCCTTGCATTCTAGACATCCATGCATAAATAGCATGACGCCAACAATGGTCCTCTTTTAGTGTAGCAGACATCAGCTGCCACATCACTCACAGCCCGTGGACCAAAATATGAGACAAGCTAGGCATGCATTCAGACATTTTGTGGCTGGCTTTTAGAAAGCATTTATATTTCATATAAATCCACTCACTTCTCAGTATCGTATTAAGTGAACTGAAAAATGCACTGACGGTGGAAGGCCTTGATCCATCAAGAGCAGCGGCACTCTCTGAACTGACCTGACAGCTGTAACAGGTTTGGGAATATCAGCGTCCTTAACTTAGGACGTCCTTGCATGGGTTTGGTTTCCCTTCCTCATCTGGGAAAGTGTGGTCGCCAAAGGCACAGTGGGGCGTGAGAGTTCACCTTTCTCGTCCAGTATCTGAAGGGCTGTCCTCAGGCTCTTCTTTTGCTTTCCCACGTACAGGGTGTCAGCACGGGAGTGGGGAAGAGTCGATACGTGCTGTGTAACTCTCAGTTTGCTCGTGAGTAGGGAGGGGAGGACTGTGACTTAGTTACGCATAGTGACCGCCTGAATCTCAACCGGAAAACCTCGTATGCTTACGCATGTGCGAAGGATACTTAACTCGAATGGCAGATAGTCTGTGTTTGTCAAGCTCTGGAATGAGGATGACAAAGCACATCTTAAAATTCCTTGATTTGGGGCCACTGACAAGCAAAACATTGAGAGATTTAGATTCCTTGTCAATTCCAGGCTGGGATTCATCAAGTTTGCTGGTCTCGTTTAAAGTTGCCTCTTTATTTAAATTAAAAAAATTATTTTATTTTTTGTACAGCAGGTTCTTATTAGTTATCTGTTTTATACAAATTAGTGTATATATATCAATCCCAACCTCCCAATTCATCTCCAAAGTTGCCTTTTATTTTTGCGGTACGCGGGCCTCTCACTGTTGCGGCCTCTCCCGTTGCGGAGCACAGGCTCCGGACGCGCAGGCTCAGCGGCCATGGCTCACGGGCCCGGCCGCTCCAAGGCATGTGGGATCTTCCCGGACTGGGGCACAATCCCGTGTCCCCCGCATCGGCAGGCGGACTCTCAACCACTGCACCACCAGGGAAGCCCCAAAGTTGCCTCTTTAGAGATGCCTTCTCTGAGCACTCTCACTAGAGCAGTACTCCCACCTCTCCACGCCCACTGGTCTCTCTCACTGTGTCCTCTTGGTCCCCTCAGAGGACTTCATCTGCCACCAATTGTCTGCAGAGGGCAGGGACTCTGTCTGGGTTTCATTACTGTAATTCTATTGACTAGAAAGTACATAGATAAGCAGTGCTGAATCGATATCGGCTGAATGAATGAATTCAATTGTTATTATTAAGTTTCTGGGTTTTTAAAAAAGGCCTACAGACTAGGTGTGCACAAGCCAAAGAGAAAGCATGAAGAGAGTATGCCAACTGGGGTCCCACGAATGGGAGCTAGCAGGCGGCCACTCATTTTCCCTCAGAGAGTAATTCTAGCCCAAGGCCACATCTTGTACCAACATGGGGAATGGAGAATTTGGAGAGGATTTAGACAAGCCCACTGAGAATAATCAAAGCATGGAAGGAATTAGAGTATCTGGGAATGAATATTACTTATTCTGGAGTAGCTGGAAAGGCCTTGGGTGATATGAAGTTGTTCCACATCTTGATTTTGAAGAGACAATTGCGAAGATGTGGAAAGAACTTGCTTTTTAAAAAAGCTCTGAAAGGTTGGACCACCTTGTGGAGGGAGATGATGGGAATTCCTTTGACAAGAAGTACTTAAGAAAGGAGTAGTGGGGCTTCCCTGGTGGCACAGTGGTTGAGAGTCCGCCTGCCGATACAGGGGACACGGGTTCGTGCCCTGGCCCGGGAAGATCCCACGTGCCGCGGAGCGGCTGGGCCCGTGAGCCGTGGCCGCTGAGCCTGCGCGTCCGGAGCCTGTGCTCCGCATCGGGAGAGGCCGCAACAGTGAGAGGCCCGGATCCCACATGCCGCGGAGCGGCTGGGCCCGTGAGCCATGGCCGCTGAGCCTGCGCGTCCGGAGCCTGTGCTCCGCATCGGGAGAGGCCGCAACAGTGAGAGGCCCGCGTACCGCAAAAAAAAAAAAAAAAAAAAAAAAAAAAAAAAGAAAAGAAAGGAGTAGTGAATTTCCAGCTTCATCACAGGCAAATGTTAAGTGGTGCCTGAGGGTTTCTTCTATTTCTGTGAATCTCTGTGGAGAAACCAACATTTATTGAGCACCTATGTACTGAGGTAGGCATTTCTCTCTCTCTCTCTGGTGTGCTTGCGTGTGCACACACCCACACACACGCATGCGCACACGCACTTTTAACATGGGGGAAACTGCAACCCAGGGCGGTTAACGTAACTATTTTTACCTTGCTAGTAAGTGGTGGGGCAACTGGGATTCAAACGTCGGCTGGTTTGACTACAGAGCCCAGAGCCTTTCCACTGAACCGTGTCAGAGAACAGAGGGTGGAGAGCAGACACTCCAGCCCACATCAAAGTGCGGCCTCTGAAATGTTATCACTGCATTAAAATGGTATCACTACATACGTTTAAATCCAATGTGACAGTTCATAGCACTTGTTAGCCCCGCCCACCACAGTCCTTCCTGAGGATCTCCAGTGGCTTATGGAAGAGGCATCGGGTGAGCGGCAGGGAGATGGGTTAGGCCTATGGCTCGGTGTGTATACATGGCTGGTCTCAAAGTTTCTCGTCACCCTCCTCTTTTGAGATCAGGATCCAAACGGACTCAGCTTACTCACTTTTCATCTTTGATACACCAGATCAAGGACTGGTGCCCAAGGCTACTCTCTGTCAGAAACGACAAGGGCGGCTTACAGCTCTCCAGTGAGAGGCCTTCTCATGGGAGTCAAGATTGCAACTGCATTTGGGGCAATCAGGTTCATAAAGAATTACAAGGAGACTCATTTGTCCAAGTGCTCATGCTTTGTAAAATACAGTCTGATGTATAACATAGATCAGACCCATTGCCAGGTCATTAATCCCCCCATATTCACAGGTATGGTGGTCTGTCCTACCATCCTTCTGAAGACAAGTACCAGTGTCAGTTCCAGAAGTGGGAAGGAGGGCAGTGATGTGTTTCCAAGTTGGACGCTAGGGGGACTATTGAAGAGGAATGATGGCCATCCAGTTAGTTAATGCAGAGTCTGAATACAAAACTGTAGGAGTATAAAACTAATGAGAGTCACGAGGGAAAACGTATAAATAAACAAAACAAAATGAGGAAGAGGAAGAAAAGGAGATCATTAAAGAGGAAGAAAGAAAACGAAATGTCCTCTGCTTCTGCATATCCACGGTGAGGCGCTCAAGTACCTCAGTAATTATATTATTACATATTGTCATGGAACCCTAGACACTATATTATAATAGTGCTTTAAACGAATTGTCTAGTTTAATCCTCGAAGTAACCCTAACTGGTAGGTATTATTATCATCTGCATTTCCAGATGAGGAAACTGAGGCATACAGAAGTTGGATAATTTACCCAAGGTCACCAGCTTATAGAATTTGCAGCTGGGATGAAAAGTCAGATAGGACTGACTCAAGAATGTTTTTATTCCTCCGAGTTACTGAGAAGCCACTAAACTTATGAGGCAATGTCATAAGTCTGTCTCTTGTCTGAGTTGCTAGTAATTAGCAATTATTACATGAAATCTGACATGTGAAAGTGAAACACAACTTCAGGGTGCTTTGAGATATGGACATACCATTATCTGTCTGTCTATCTATCATCTGTTCTCTCTCAGGATAAAGTTTCTTAGGTTCCACCATTTTCTACATTTAGGCATTTGGTGGGACTGGAGATATTCAGATCAGTAAGTCAAGTCCTCCATAATAGCCGCATTTAACAAGTATCAAGGAAGAATAAACTCTCAGGCTCTTGACACGTCTCCCATCTCACTCCCAATGCACAGGTTTACATACACGCGGTTCGGTGATTTGTGTTGGTCCCTCTGATACTTCAGGCAAACCATTTCTGTCGAGAGGCACGATTTGAGACCAAAATAACTCTTGTGGATACATCCAAAGGCTGAATTTTCACCACTGGAGAGAAATTTTTGGTTTGGGGGATGGGCTCAGAGGGTGGCACACTCATCACGCACAAGTGGGTTTGCTGGTGGCCTCAGTGCATCTCGCACAGCTTGGTGTTTGGACACAGGTCCACCTGTGGGTGATGTTCTGTAATCATACACTTGGGCACTTTCACTGAGGAGAGCATTTCCTTCCTCAAAGCCACAAACCTCAATCCCAGTGCAACACAGGCCAAGTTCTTTTACTCACACTCTGAATGAAATACATTGATAATCGGCCTAAAAGAAGCCACCCCTTTCTCAAAGGACCCCAGCGCTTCCCCTGACAGACAGCGCTGCCCTGATGGTATCTGACACTGAGAAGTGCGGGTGTGTCAGGTTCCTGTAGTGAGGGGCAGAGGCAGACAGGAGGGTGGGCTGGGCTGCCGGGCTCAGAGGAGTGGCCGGGACACCGTGCATCCCTGGGCTCTGTGCTTTGTCAGCCACACCGGTGTCACAGGAAGCCACCACAGGTGACCGCTTTCAGGGCAGCAGCCAGAAAGGGCGTTGAGCCTTCCTGTGCTTCTAAGTGTGCTGTGCTGTGCTGTGGCCTGTGTTTGATCGTTTGGAGGGTTTGCTGTATTCTGTGAGTGTTTTTCCATGTGTCTGAAGGGTAATTCTTTGTCGACTGTTACTGCCTTACTCAAGAATCAGCAATTCACATGTATAATAAGGCTCACAACAAAAAGCACATTCATATTTTTTTTTCTCTTTTATTTTCCTGCCTGAGCACTTCTACCTTTGAAAAATCTCCATCTTCTTGTGTGCATGCGTGTATGTGTGCGTGTGCCTGTGTGTGTGTTCTTTCAGGCAGATGACTGTGTGAGCCCCGTGTGGCCATTCTGCCGGCGCTGCTGTCCAGGTTCTAGCAATGCTGACCCATGGCCGGGGCGCCTGGCTTCTCCTACCTTCTTCCTAATGGCCAGGTGTATATTTTGCCCCAAGATTGGAAGGCTGGCAGACCTGCTCAGGGGAGTTGGCTCTAGAAGGAGGCAGCATTGCTCACGCCCAGGAGATCACTTAGGAGGCACCTTGCTCTTAGACAGGACACCTGCAGGTGGCACCTTGGCTGACCTTGAACGTGCCTTGAGATATACACCTTTCCTTTAATGAGAGTGCTCTGATCACCATGTCACCTGCATAGGCTATAAGATAAACATTCATATTCTTGTTCCTTTACTAATTTATTCATTTATAAATTTACCCAACAAATATTTGTCAAGTGTGTGGTATGTGCCACGTGCTGGGCTAGGTGCTGGGATACAAGACAGGCAAGCTTCCTGCCCTCAGGGAGCTGACTGTCAGGTGTGGAAAAGCAAGCAGGTCATTATAATCAAACACTGTGCTCGGTGCTGTTGTTTTGTGGGTGGGGGAAGCAGGAGGCAGTGGGAGCACACGGCGATGAGGGAGGGACCTAGCTAACATGGAGGGGCAGGGCTGACGTCCCAGAGCTGAGACCTGGGGTGAGCGGGACTTTGCCAGCTCGCAGGTGCTGGCAGCTGGTGGAGGACGGGTTTGAGGGAGGTGGGGTTTAAGTTTTCCTGACAGGAAGCTACTGAGATAGTTCGGGTGAAAGATGACAAGTGGAGTATGGATGGAGGAGACGAGACAGAGCCTAGGAAAGATACTGTGGGATGAAACTGGGAGAACTTGGATGTGCTGGGTGAGGGAGAACTTGGGAGTGACTGCCAGGTTCAGGTTGGGGCAACAAATTGCTTCATGGAGAAATGGGGATCCAGGAAGAGGTACTGGGAGGTGGGTGTTGGGAGGAAGGTGACCTCTGGACTCATTCTGTGGGGCTGTCCTTCTGGCAGGCAGAATAGCTGCTCCCTAGTGAGTAAGACCTCTGCTGCTGTCCTCTGAGCTTGCTGTTCAACGATGCTGGGGAGGGTGGGAGAACAAAATAGTCTTCTGCTGTCCACAAGGGAGCTGGGGGGCTTTTCTCAGCAAGTCAGGCATCTGGCAGGCACTATTGTGACTCTCTCTACTCCTATTCCAAGTCTGGATTCTCCCAGGCCCTTTCCTACAAATGGCCATCAAATATTCAGGGATTGCCAGACAGTGTGGTAATCATCCCACTACAAACAGTGTTGGCCTTAGCTTTTGATATCTGAAAATTATAGTGGATCAATTGCAAAAAAAAAAAAAAAAAAAAGTTCTGGGAAATACTGAACAAAATTACAGTAAAGCATTCCTAAAACACACATGGCACACTATGTCATAAAAATGAGAGCTCAGAAATCTAAACCATATCTGCCTTTTTCTCAGGATGCTCCTGAGGGATGCTTCTGAGACGGGGGTTAGTAATTTAGATGAAGCTGTTAAAGCCCGAAGTTCCTCTGTGATCTTCTCTGGTCCCCATCAGCTCACTGCTAATTGGTGAGTAGAGCCCAAACGCTTGAGCGGGGAGCTTTTTAGCCAGGTGACTCTTTTCTTCAATGTCATCCATCACCTACCCAGAATCCAGCCAGCAGGCTGAAGAGGACACCCCACATGGGATTCTGACTCTGATTCCTCATCTCCTAAATCAGAGGTCTGTACCAGAAGATTCCCAGCGTCCCTTCCAGCTGAGACTCAATCCATGAAATGCGGCGTGGTGAAAACGTGACAATGACATCAACTGATTCCAAGGCAGTGGTGACGGCCTCAGGATGGTGTGGACTTGGACAGGTGCCTCAGTCTCAGGCACTTGGGAGCCTCACTGGGTCAAAAGCAGCAGCACCACTGAGGCCCCTTACACAGGTGACCTTGGCTCCTTAGGCCGTGGTGAGACTTTCTAAGGGTTCCCAAGTGCGTATGAGTTTTAAGGAAATCCGTTCCAGAGCCTCCACTTCTGTGTCTGCTGGATCCGGGCCTCATGTAGGTTTTCTTTCACCACGTTCCCCTTTTAAAACAGCCCTTCTTCTACTTTACAAAAGAAGACTCACCCTTCACCTGCCACGATCTCACGACTGGGATGAAAACAAAGGAATGACTCTAAAATCTATTTTTAGGAAAGCTTCCTTTAGGGGCTAATCAGGTATGAAGCACCTACCTTAGGATGTGAGGTATCTCCCCGTCTCACAGAGGTGAGATCAGGGTGAGGCAGGGTGAGCTCTATGAGGAATTTTGTCCCTCATTAGGATGTCCTAAAATTAGATATATTGTAGAATTGGGTAGTGGGAATGATAGCGATTTTTGCCCAATTTTTGTTTAATGGCTTAAATTCTTTTTTCTTCTGACTCTTGTCCGTATATGCACTGCTCTTGTGGGAGAATCTGAGTGCAAACAAAGAGAAAATGGCTAAGAAACACTGAATGCTGAAATGGCTTTTCCCTCCATGTATTTAATGTCAGCAATTATGATCGGTCAGTCTCAAATCCTCACTCCCAGGGAAAACATTAGCCAGAAAGAAAGACGTTTTGAACAGCTGAAGCAGCTCGCTCTTATAAATGTAACAAATATTTTCAGGGACTACGAAATTTTTACACTGAGTATTAGATCAAACCCGAAGATAAAAATTTTATGTGGTTCCTCTTAGATTTCGTGTGTGCATTATTTAACAAGGCAGTTAAAACCCACATTATTTTAAATCACCTAATGAAATATTTATTCCAAGAAAAGTCAATACTCATCATATTTCATATTATAAAGTGTTTACTATTTCCACCTCCTATTAACAAAAAATTAAATGCTGGCTGCTGAATCAGAAATCTCTCTATATGTGTGCATATATATGTATATGCATATGTATATATACACACACATATTTATATGCTTTTACTTTCTTTAAATATGCAGAAAAATTCTGACCATTAATGGAATCATTTCTGAATTACTGCACATAACTCTTGCTTAATTATTCACAGACGCCTAACAAAATAATGCATTTAATATATGCACAAATAGACAATAGCAAAAGACTCCAGGCCATCCTTGCTTCCTAAATAACATAATTTCAGCTACATATAATATTCCTTTATTACATACTAAGTACAAGGATAGATTTATTTTTGTTTTTTAAACATTATGAAATGGTTAAATTATAGATTCTGTAACATTTTAATCCTGACTGATTTTCATAACCCATCTTGCAAGGTGGGTATCTATTTTTTAGTGACATTTACAATACTCTATGGGATTCATATTAGCATGCTTATTTACATTAAAAAATACATCCACTTGGTCCGATTTTGTTGATTTGTTGGATGATGAGGACTGAGTTTGCTAATAACTTTTATTAAGAGATATTTTATTGGCAAAGGTATATTGGAAATAACAATATTTAAATTTTTTTCAATCTTTTTTGAATATATTAAACAAAGCGTTTCTAAATTTACAAAATAAAGGTATAATTGATAGTTACTTGTTAGAGCTTCATAAAGCCTTTTTGGTATAATTCCCAGAAACTGAAAAAAATGAACTACCATGCTGACTGGGTAACAAATCCTTTTGTTTCTAATTCCTTGCTTCCAAAAATTTTGAAAATTAAAAATGGTGTTTGATGATAGACCACTATGTGATTTGGGGGCATATAACTGCAAACGAGTTTTAAAAAATGAAATGATATTCTTAGAAAAAGACATCTTCCATTATAATCTACTTATATAAAGTTCTTTCGTGCCTACAGTAAAAAAAAATTAAGATAAAGAATTCATACTGAACCCTCTCTCATTCTAGCAGCCAGTAACATTTATTCATAACGTCTCATTAAGGTGTGCATTACTTTTACTTCCTGTTTAACTAGTATTCATCAAAATTTGTAATATATTTTTGTTGTGTTGATTAACTGTGTAAGAGCAATCACTTTAGTGATAACTCAACTAGGAAAAATACTAATACTTAGAAACTCATGTCTCTTAAGAAATTAAAAAATTTTTTAAATCTACATTTTTTTTGTAACAGAGATACATATTAGGTGATCAATAAAAGATTTTGAAACATGAGAGCAAACTGCATCAGAGATTAAGGGAAGTGAAGTGGAAATACCAGGAGTATTTCAAGACAGGATACAAATTTCCCACTGGTAAACAGAAGCTTGTTCATAGATTTAGAAAACAAGTGATGTAGATACCAAATCCCTATACATGTGGAGTCCACTTCAGTCATTTAAAAGAGTGCTATCTCACTTTTTGAAAAAAAAAAAAAAGGTCAATATTTATAATATTCTAGCAATTTCACTTTTTGCACAGATTTATACTTCGGGAAAATTTTATAGATCAACTTAAAAACTTGGGAGGCAGTACATGGTTTTCAAAATGTGGTATAGGGGTGTACAGGGAAAGCAATGTGCACCTCACCACTTTGTACCATTTCGTGAGTAAACATTCTCCTGACTTGCTCTTTTGTTCGAGAGAAGGTGCTAGTCTGCTATTCCAGCTGAGCACCACCATAAACCACAGGGAAGATGACTTGCTCATCAGTTTACCTGAGTTTTTCTGTGTCTTCTTCTCCCTCTGCTATTATCCTGAGCCACTGTCTGCTGTGCAGGGTGGGGCGCTGGCTCCTGCCTGCCGCTTGGCACTGAACTCCCTGCATTTCTGCTTCTCACCCACTTTCTCCTGGCGTCAGAGGCTCTGACACTGCCAGAGATGGGCCCCATCCCTCAAGAGCACGGCCTCGCTAGGGCTGGGGTGCACTCTAGCACACAACTGTAATGCAGACTGTTCTAGAATGCACACAGTGGGGCCTTTATTTTACTGCCCACATACTGCTAAGCAAGTCATTTCCTCTCCCTGAACCTTAGCATTCTCATCTGTCAAGTGAGGACTTAGCAACCTCTAGCCTGTCTCTTGAGGGTTACAGCTGACACAGGGAAAGGGAGCTCTTTGAAAATGCTAACCCATTATTAGACATGAAATCTCCAACCGCCTCTTCATTGCTTGGCATGTGGAAATAAATTCAGTAGCATTTTCTTTCCATTACAGATGCATCTTTAAAAATAAACAAAATCAAACCAAACGGAACACGAATCTGGCAAACACCCCACCACGGGTAACACGGTCTCTGTTTCTGGGAGAAGGAGGAGGGTGGGGCAAAGCAATCCTGGGAAGAGGCCCAACTTCCCGGCTCTGATTTGCTGAAAGTCCTTCTGGCATGTTCTCCCGCTCCCTTGCGCTCATGACAAAGAAATATAACCTTTGGCCAGTTGCATTTTTGTTCCACTGGTAACTAGGTTAATGTGACCTGACAGGGCTGGATGAGACAGCACAGGAAGAAATAATATCTGTACCTTTGTGCAGCTCGATGTGACAGAGGTAAACTGAGTAGAATACAAAGGTTTGAAAAAAACAGGGAATATTTCACTGTAAAAGAAGTTGCAGTCCAATAAAGATGTAAAAATAAATAAATAAGTAAATAAAGAAGTTGCAGGATAGTATTTTACAAGCAACTTTTTTGATATACATTATAAGTGGTTACATTCCCACAGACCTAAAAGTCCCCCAAATAGCTGTACCTAATTTGTCTCAATCTGTCCCTGCTTTCTTTACATCCTGCCTGATTTACAATAATCCCCAACACCAGTGATTAGGGTGAAAGTAAACAAAATAATTTTGTTCATGTAGTTTTATAAAGAGCACTGAAGTCCTACTTTGTACAAAGAGGTTTACAAACATTAATATTTCTAAATATTAATTAATTTTTAAAGTAAAATAAAATGTGTTACTTTCATTTGTTCATTTTTGAGTGTTTTTAGATTGAAGTATAGTGGATGTAAAATATTATGTAAGTTACAGGTGCACAATGTAGCGGTTCTCAAGTTTTAAAGATTATATACTCTATTTATGGTTATTATAAAATATTGTCTATATTCCTCATGTTGTACAGTATATCCCTGTAGCTTATTTTATAAATACTATAGTTTATACCTCTTAATCCCCTATCGCTATATAGCCCCTCCCCCCTTCCCTCTCCCCACTGGTAACCACTACTTTGTTCTCTGTATCTGTGAGTCTGTTTCTTCTTTGTTATATTCACTGTTTGTTGTATTTTTTAGATTCCACATATAAGTGATATTGTACAGTATTTGTCGTTCTCTGTCTGACTTATTTCACTTAGCATAATGCCCTCCAAGTCCATCCATGTTGCTGCAAATGGTAAGATTTCATTCTTTTTTACGGCTGAGTAGTATTCCACTGTACATATGTATATCACATCTTTTTTTTTTTTTAACAAATAAGTATTCATTTTATTCTTTTAATATCTTTATTGGAGGGTAATTGCTTTACAATGTTGTGTTAGTTTCTGCTTTATAACAAAGTGAATCAGCCATATGTATACATATGTCCCCATATTCCCTCCCTCCTGTGTCTCCCTCCCACCCTCCCTATCCCACCCCTCTAGGCGGTGACAAAGCACCGAGCTGATCTCCCTTATACCACATCTTCTTTATCCTAAAATGTGTTACTCTGAAATCTAATGATATGGGCCTCATTATCGTTCCCATTTTTCCACTGGGAAAGGGAGTTTCAGAGATGTCAAGGAACTAGCATGGAGTCTCACCATGGTTCATAACTGAGGGGTCAGGACACCCTTCCAGATTTCTCTGGCTTCAGAGTTATTTTGTTTTTTCTGTACTACACTTCCTGTACTAGGAATGATATTTAAATTAATCTGGAATGTAAAATATAGTTACTTTTCCAGGCAGATCTATTTATTTCTGGATTTACTTATTTATTTATAGATGTTGGGGGTAGGAGTTTATTAATTAATTAATTTATTTATTTTTGCTGTGTTGGGTCTTCGTTTCTGTGCAAGGGCTTTCTCTAGTTGTGGCAAGCGGGGGCCGCTCTTCATAGCGGCGCGCGGGCCTCTCACTCTCGCGGCCTCTCTTGTTGTGGAGCACCGGCTCCAGACGCACAGGCTCAGTAGTTGTGGCTCACGGGCCTAGTTGCTCCGCGGCATGTGGGATCTTCCCGGACCAGGGCTCGAACCCATGTCCCCTTCATTGGCAGGCGGATTCTCAACCACTGTGCCACCAGGGAAGCCCTGGATTTATTTATTTTTTAAGAAAACCCGTCTCTACGTGAAAACTCCAGGCATCTCCTTCCCTCGCTGGTGTGTGGAGGTGTGAGGGGGTGTGCTGACGCCTCCTCCCTGCAGTGCCTGTGCGGGAAACGGGGGAAGAGGATGGGGCGCAGGATGGGTGGCAGCCGTTCCTGGATTTCATTCTCTGGGGTGGAGAGGAAGGAGCATCCTGTAGAGACATGAAGTTCTAGAAGCTTCCTAACCACTCTTTACAAACTGGAGATTCTTTGGGGGGTAAGAAATGCCTTTTTAGGGTTGCAAGTGTTCCCTAGGAGGATTAAATTTTGTTTTTGTTTTTGTTTTTTGCGGTACGCGGGCCTCTCACTGTTGTGGCCTCTCCCGATGCGGAGCACAGGCTCCGGACGCGCAGGCTCAGCGGCCATGGCTCACGGGCCCAGCCGCTCCGCGGCATGCGGGATCCTCCCGGACCGGGGCACGAACCCGTGTCCCCTGCATCGGCAGGCGGACTCTCAACCACTGCGCCACCAGGGAAGCCCTAGGAGGGTTAAATTTTTGGTGATTAGTGACTTTCTGGTAGGAAGTGTCCATGAGATGCTCAGGTGAACGGCTGTGATTTGGAAGTGAGGGAAGTGAGGGAAGGTGGAGGAATACAGATGTTATGGGAAAGTGGGTCAAACCCACGCTTGCTCTAACCTGACCCCCGGCTGAATCTTGGTACCCTGACTTGTGGGTATCTCTGTGCCCAGGGCACCTGGGTCAGGAGCAGTTCCTCAGGGCCTTCTGGGCATTAAAATGTCTGGCCTGTAAAAACAAATTTCACTGTTGGAAATGGCCTTTCCTCTCTCTCTGATCTAACCGTGGAGAGGCGTGGCGGAGAGAGAGGACTTGTCTTGGGCCCTCCTGCGGTCAGTCCAGGCACAGCCTTCAACTTCCACGCTCCCCGGGCTCACCGGGCACGTGCGGGAGGCCTGTGAGCTTGGAAGCAGTGCTTATCCAGTGACAGTCGTGGTGCTGACGTTACTGACCGCGGCTCAGGCAGCTGCTCTGGCCGAGTGGACTCTCCGGGGCTGAAGCGGGGGTGGCCTGGGAAAGAGGCTCCCTTTGACTTTTTACATGGATAAGCTCCAAGAATGTGACACACCTGCACTGGCATTGTCTGTATGTGAAAATTAAGCATCGTAATTTTGACGATGTATATATACTATGTATATATTAATATTAATGTGCTATATTAATGTGATATATTAATGTGTTAACAAAATGAAAATTGAAATAATCGTTTCCTCAAAATATTAACATTATGTCTACTAACCTCACCTGAATTAAGCTAGTCTGTAGGTAGGAAATGAGCATAATCTGTATCTGACAGCATATTTTAGAAGTACTTGTTAGATGAATATTAAATAAATAATGCCTTTTCCCCCAGAGGAACGCTAGTATAACTACGCCATGCAGGTTGCCGTGACTACCTGGTCGGCAAACGTGTGTTTATTACTCCTGTAATGGGTGCAGTTATTACATGGGCCTCTGTCTGTCCATACACTTCTAAATACAGAACTTCTTTGAAGATGCACAAAGTCAGGGTGATGACATCTAAGGCAGAGATGTAGCATTCCTTCCAGGGTGTAGCAAAGTAAATGCAATACATCATTTAAGACAGCCATGGAGGGAGATGGTCTGTGCTAGTAGTCTCATCACTGAATGGAATAGGCAATGTTTCTGTTTTCTTACAAACTCACTAACATGGAAAAATATTGATACATTAAACCTAATATACAGCACTTAGGGTAGAAGGCACGCTTTATACATGTAGGATTTCTTACTGTCATTCTCACAGTAAGGGAAAAAGGTACAAATACAGGAAATAGGAAACTTTCCAACGCAGGGTTGGTATAGAGACAGAGAGAAAAGAATATAGAAAAAATAAATGATGGATGTTTTTAAAGGATTAGTAAATTGTAAAGTGCTGTATAAATATCAGATACCCAAATGGTCATCATAAATATGGCTATTTTGATCAATGCTGCCTGTTTATTGGTAAAGCAAAATTAACAATATACATTTTATTAAACTAATATACGTTTTACAGAAAGCAGGCCAGACATAGCCAGTTTGTTTATTTTGAGAAATATAAGCACACGAAAGGCATGAAAAGGTAGACGGTGCCTCTTCTCAGCACTACAGCCAAATTCTTAAATGGAAACCATTCTTGTTTTAGTAATTTCCGATTAGGCTATGGCAGTTGATTGCTATAGTTTTTTTTTTTTTTTTAAGTTGTATTTCTTTCAGAGACAGAAGGAAGGTCAGTCTCACTCTGTAAAAGAGAAAGAAAGGTGACCCTTGTCATTATAATATAATGTAGCCAGTCCCCAGGTGTAACTGGAGAAAAAGGAAACAAGTTCCCGTACAATGTCGCAGCTGAAAGGAAGCTGATGCCAAGGAGCTTCTCAGAAGAACAATGACTCATTACGCCCGGGTTTCACAACAGATGCGACTCCCCAACCACTGGCTTCCCTCCAAAAACAGAGAAGAAATAAGGAGGGCAGAGCCAGGAGGAGGCTGCCAGAGACTCGTCTGATGGGGAGTCTTTCTAGTAGGCGTAGAGCAATAAGAAAAGTGCTTTGGAATCACAAAATTAAAAAACAAGTATCAGCTGTGGGAGACATAGAAATGCAAATAAGTGGGAATGCAAATAGGACGGATAAATGAGAGTGTGCCATAACCCAGAGCTGTGTTTACAACCCCAAGGCAACTCCATCCTATAATTACCTGGGTGCCATTAACTGCGTGGGAGCAGCTAGCAAGGGGCACATAAAAGATACCACCTGAAGTTAAACATCTTCCCTTTCCAATGACAAAGCAAGATCTCCGAGAGTGTTAAGTCTACCCTGAACTAAACCGGTTTGTGCAAAAGGGCTAGAAGTGTACCGCTGGTGAAAGATAAAAGCTGGATTTTCATTATTTACCGCACATTGTAACATAATTCTTAGCATTAACTAAAAAAATAGGTGGTGGGAGATCTGGCTTCAGTAGACAACGTTGTTTAGTTTTCTCCTCACTGCCGTCTCCTGAGGCTGGTGTGATGAGCTCTGATAGACCTGATCAAGGTCCTTAACCAAAAGGTAGTCAAGCCAAGATTTGAGTATCAGTACCTATTTTGGCCCTGGGTTTTCACCCTTTCCATTACACCACTAGCGTCCAACAGAAGGCAATTTTGCCCCCCCCCCCC
>NW_006785407.1:724951-741229 GCF_000442215.2 Lipotes vexillifer | reverse complement strand
CCCAGCGTCCAAAAGAAGGCAATTTTCCCCCCCCCCCCCCACAAGGGGACACTTGACAATGCTTGGGGACATTTTTGGTTCACAACCAGGGCATGCTATTGGCATCTAGTAGGTAGAGGCCAAGCATGCTGCTAAACATCCTACAATGCACAGAACAGTTCCCCCAAATAAAAAATTATCTGGCCCTGAATGTCACTCATGCCTGACACTGAGGTTCAGAAGCCTTACGTTACCCCACAGCTGCCACCGTGCAGGCTCCACCTCGAGACAAATAGAGTCGATCAGGGAAGAGGCAGCTGCACACATGAGGGTCCTCACGAGGGCCTGGGAATTGCTGGACAGGAATAAGAGAGTCCAACTTCCACCCCAGAGACAGAGAGGTAGACGGAGGCGAGGCAGTAAAAACTCATATTCGTCAGAAAGGCATCCAAGACTGCTTGGATGTCAACTGCCCTTTCAAAACCCAAGAAGCATTTACAACGGCGCCCAAAGCTCTTGACGGCTCCCTAGCAACATTCTGCACTGCAAGTTAGCAAGAAGAATGGCCCTGGTTTTTCTGTGGGTTCTTTATTTGTCTTCCAGAATATTAAAGACTCTGACACCTTGCAGAATACAAATCAGAGGCTAATGTGATAAGAGGCTGAACTGATGGTGTCTCTAGAAAATTTAAGACTGAAATGTCAATTGAAAGACAAAAAGAAAGATGGGATCGCTTTTGAAAAATCTCATTGGTAAAGACGTAGAGGGTTTTCCTAACAAAAATGTTCTGAACTAAAAGCATCTCAGAAGGATTTTGAATGTAAACCAGCTAAACAGCATCAGGGGTTTTGGGGGGTTAGTCAAGCAAAGTTAGAAAGGACCTGTCTGCCACATAAAACTGATGGGAACCGTGCAGCAAAAGCTGTGAAACGCTTGGGAAAGGAGATGGGCGGAGCCAGGAGAAGGTGGGAGAGAGCTCAGGTCCCCAGAGAACCACTGGCCTGAGTCATCGTCAATCCGATTTCAAAGGAAGCACACATTTATCTGTGTTTTAGGCTTTAGTGGGAAGCCTTGTATAGCAGTTCACTTTTTTTTTCTAATTTTATTGATGGTGAATTCCAGAAAGGGTCTGGAGTCCCGAGAGCTCCAGCTCTTTTCTCACAGTTACGTGGGTTGCGTCTGCCGGTGCGGGTTCTGCTGCCAGAGAACCGCAGGGGCCTGAGGGCGCCCAGGAGATGCTGAGACTGTAGCCCTGGATCTCCTGCCTTGCTTCCCAGCCTGCTGTCCCCGACTCTGGGAAAGATGCTCCCAGGGAGGAATGACCTCTCAGGGAAGTGGATGAACGGTGACTTTGCCTGGTTCTAGTCTGCTAAAGATAGCCCTGGTAGCATCTCAAACGGAAAGCCACAGTCAATGAGTCTCTGATTTTCACTACGGAACCTGTGAGACAATGTAAGACACAGTTCAGTGAGATAATGCAGCTACACTGATCGGTTTTACTTTCATCCCTACTTTAATAAACATAGATGTGCCAAGCTAGCTCTGAATTATTTAAAATCACAGAAGTCAGAAGAGAGACCTTCTCAAAGTCTGTCAGAAGGATTTTTAATCATCTTTAAGTAAAACTTCAATTTCCCTGAAATTGAAGGGGAATTCTTTTTCCACTTCAAAATTCAGTACAGATTCACTGAAGGGGCTTTCCATCTCCTACCACAAGTAACAACATGAAATGATTAGTGCAAAAAATACACATGAAATGAGTTTAAAGCCCTTACTCTTAAGGGCTAGATTTAAGACACTATTACTTAACATCCCCTAAAAGGTTTACTTTAGTGATAATAGCAAATAGCCTTTGTTCAAAACCATTCATCAGTATGATTTAAAATGTCCTAGGCGTCATCCTTTTGAAAATCCATCCACCCACTTCCACCCCAGCAGATGAGACAATAAGGCGCCCACTCGCTCGCCCAGCTCTAGGGCGGGTGCTTGTGGGCTGGGGGAACTTGCCTCCCTGCTGCACCGAGCTGTGGGGCAGTCCTAGGTCACAAGGTAGTGGCCAAGAGCTGGGTGGCTTTTGCTGGCTCAGATGTGGCCTGTGGTGTAGCTGTTCATCCAGTGGTCCCACGTACATATAAACACGCACTTAGGCTTTGTGACAAATTTGCTGAAATGGTGACAGTGGAGATGGATGCTTCAAGAGAGGGAAGGAGGGTGGAAAAGGGAGGTTCTTGAATTTTGGAGATGATAATCCCTAAACCTAACATTTGTGGACTTCTCTGTTATCACTTGAACAGAAACTCTCTCTCATTTGTTGTTGATGGCACCCTACTAATTAGTCATTATTACCTTTATTTTAGAGAGGAGGAAACTGGGGCTCAGAAAGGTTCACTACCTGCCGAAGGTTAAGAAAACGAGGGAAGGTTAGAAATCACGGAGCTGCGGTCCCCAATACCTGTGGTCTTCTATTCCGCTAATGTGCCTCCCCACATGCAGGGGGCAGGGACCTGGCTAGACACAGGATAAATTACAGCTGCAGAGTTTAGTGGCACCAAGAACGTCGACTGGGTGAGGGAACGGTCCTCACGAAATGCCCCCTTGTAGATAAAGCTCATTATCGTATAGACTTCCTAATGTCTTAATGGAGGAAACCTGACAGCAGGCTTAGAAGTCTCACCGGATAGGTTATTAATCATAAAGAATCAGCCCAGAGAGTGGTGCGTAAACACTGCTATTTACATGAACAACCAGTTTTAAAAAATGGTCATAACCAAAAAGAAAAACACCAAATCCTCCACAGTCTGCAGGGTAATGTTCCGTTGGTATTACTTTTGAGGGGGGAAAAAAAAAAAGTGCTTCGGCTACTAAAATGACTCCCACCCAAGCTGACATTCCGGGGAGGCAGAGGCCAGGGTCACCACCGGAAGGAGAGGAGCAAGCTGCGCCTTCCCGGGGCAGGCATGCCTTCCCCAGAGGCCTTCAGCTGCGGCAGTGAACACACTAATTGTGTCACCAGTGATCCCGGGACTTGCCACGACAAACGTAAAGATGCTGGTATGAGTGACCTGCTAACACTGGATCTGCATGGAGTTCAATCCAACGTACACTCACTAGCCCCAAGGCGTCGTGCTGGGCGTGAGGCGACAAGGCTGACGCCTGCGGGGTCTGGGTGGGAGGGGCGCAGGGCGCCGTCCCCCCGCCCCTCCGACCGGGTCCAGCCCCAGACACCTCCCTCACTGAGCTTCCGCAGGAAACTCCCACGCCTGCCCGCCTGTCCCATCATTTCAGAGACGGCTAAGATCCCCCTCCACGAAGACACCTTCTCTGATGAACAAGAACACGATCTGGAACACGCTTGGCCGAAGCAATGGAGCCACCGTTAGACCCGGCGGGCTTGTTAACAGCATTCCATTTCCGGGTATTGTTTTTCCATTTAGACTGTCAACCGCAGGCTCGCCCAGCGCTCCCAGAGCGCTCCCCATGCTCTGAAAAGTCCCCGCAGCACCCTGGTTAGTGGTACAGATACAGCAGGCATTCAATCAAATATTAATTGATGTGGTGAGGTTATGTTCTGAAAAGCCGAATTCCTCCTGAGAGGCTAATTCACTGTGCTCCGCCTGTCTGCGGGTAGTGAGGGCTTCCGAGCAAAAGCGAGCTTTGGACGAGAGCTGCTCCGCGGTGGTGGAGATGTTTGTTCCAGGGATGGATGAAATGGCACTCCTGGCATGCTGGCTGGGCAGAGTCTTTACGTGTCATTTATTCTGCATTTCAATTACTTTGGAAAAAGGCTTCCTGGGGTTTTGGCCAGAGGTGTGTGTAAGTTATCAGTTTAATGGATTTATTCTTGTTTTGCTAAGGTAAGTAATATTTATTTTTTAAAAAGTCTGAAAACAAAACTCTCTAGTCTGCATTTTCATCTACCTTGGCTCTGTCTTTTCTGATTAGGGTGTTTGGCACGCTGCTTTTTATTTCTAGGTAGCCCCTGCTTACATTTTACTCTGGATTCCAAGTGCCTGCACTGGGCTTCAGAGACCCGTCATCAGGGCTGGTGCTTACATCCACCTACCACCCATGATCCTTGAAATCCGATGAGTCCAGCCTCACGGAAAGCCCCAGTGCCCTACACCCATCCACCTGTGCCATTCCCACCCTGACCAGATAACGGGCAGGGAGATGGAAGCCAAACTTGATGATAACCGTTTGGAGGCTGCCTGGCCTATAGGAAGAAGAGGGCGGTGCAGCTCAAATGCAGCGCCAGTCTTTTGGTGCTCAGATCAGACATGCGGAGGGAGGGCATTTGGGCCTGGAGTGAAGTTACTAGAGGCTCAGCTGCAATGGGCTGCCAGGTCAAGGGGGGCAGGTACAGGCTTTCTGGATGGTGAGCTGAGACCTTAGGGCCACCTTCCCCTGTCTCCTATAAAAGGACACTTCTGACTGGGAATAAAGGCAGACGGCCTTTCCTCCAGGTTTGAAGGCTCCTGTACCCAGGTCCTAGACTTCAAAGCATCTTAGAGTCCATCAGGTGCAATCCCAGCAGCCAGCAGAAGAGCAGCGCCACCTGCGCCGCCCGGCTTGCCTGTCTGCAGCCACATCTGCTGAGTGCAGCACACTTGAGGCCCAGTGACCGAGGCAGAACCACAGGCTTGTAGCCCAAAGTCCAGGAGTCTGCTTTCAGGCGGGCGTGTGGTGCCCTCAGTCAGTGAGAAGCTAGCTGAGCCCGCCTGCCTGCTATCGGCCCACCAGCTTGCCTGTCCTGTCTCTAGAACAACCTCGACCCTGGGGTGGGTTCCTCTGGCCAGGGGGGAGGTCAGAGGCTGGAAGGAAGGAGCTGTTTTCCATGAGAGCCAGAAGCAGGGATCTGTGCAGGAGGGCAGCCGCTCAAACAAAGGGAGGCTTGGGAATGGAAGCTTCCAGCCTCACTCTGCTATGGCCCAGGACTCCGCAGGCTGCAGAAGCTGAGACGGGGCTGGAGGCTGCCTGGGGTGAGCACAAAGCACCTTGGTTATGGGCCTTGGGTGAGCTTTTGGTGTCCAGGTGTGCTTGGAGGAGCTAGAAGACGCCAGCCAAGCCACAGGGGCCCAGAGGGGCCAGGCTTGGGACTCTGACCGTCCTCAGGAGGGGAAGGCCCTGGAAGAACCCAAATTCTGGTGCCCTGGAGCCTGGTGGCTGAGCCAGCTTTGACATTGTTTAGAAGCATAGAAGGAATAGGATGTTACTGGTATCCGGGTGCCAGGAAGGAATTCATCCCTGTTCCTAGAGCAACCTATTTGTTAACCTAATTGTTAACCTGAACTGTACTTTAACCTTTAAATGGAGCCTCTTTTCTATCTGTGATTTATGTGCCTCCTCCTTCTATCAAATTAAAGCTCTCTGCAGTTGAAGCAAGTTGATCCTCATCTCATCTGCACCCACCTCCTACGCTGGGGAGAGGGGCCAGCAGTGAGGGGGGGGGACGTGTGAAGACGGAGACTACAGAGCACACGGCGCTTCCCATTTCTCTAAATCCCCACTTAAGTCCACCCATCTATCTATCCTCCTGCCATTCACCCACCAACCACTATAACCAGCCCACTCCGATTCCTGAACACGCGTAGAAATGGCTCTGCAGTGCCGGACGCGGCGGCAGCCAGCTAGCTCTCCCCTCCGCAGGTGCCGAGGTGGGCTTTTTTTTCCCCTTCAGGCTAAATAGGATTTCTTTCTTCCAGCGCAGGTCAGGTGACTTCTTAGTGATCTTTATGGAAAGAACCCGAAAGAAGGAAAATATCTTTTTAATCCCATTTTCCTTCTCACCTGGCACTGAGCTGTTGCTATAGCAACATCTTACCTGCTCCCAAGACAGCTCCATGTCCCTGCAAAGGTAATGGAGCACTGCTCTTTCACTAGAGAAGGGACCGCTGTTCATTGACCAGTTTTCCCTGGGCTCTCTACGACTTGCTTCGTCTATGGTTTCCTGTGGCTAAAACCTAAAATTCACTTCGAAACTTCCAACGGTATAATCCTGCAAACCTTTCAGACCTGATGAACTCAGTAGAAATGAACTTACATTTTGTTTTCAATAAGAATAACTTCTGTGCATTGGCTTAAGTTTAGAAAAGGCCTCTGTAAGGAACACAGTTTTGGGAAAAATCTTCCATACTCCTCTGCCATCCCTTCCTTCCTTCCTTTCGCGCGCGCGCGCGCGCGCGCGCACGCGCGCGTGTGTGTATGTATATACGTATATAATGAAATATTTTTTAATACACAGAAAATACAGACCCTAAGGTAATAAGCACTCATGGACCCACCTCTCAGGCTTAACAAATGCAGATTTGCTGACGGGGGTGTTCAAATTTGTAAGAAGTAAAAAGTCACAGAGGTAGAGATAGGATCTATTTTGAGGATCATGTATTTCCCCATCCAAGTCTTGGCACTTTGGTTACACATTTATGGGCAAGACATTTTTTGGTCAGCTTTCTCCTAATTGGGGGGTGGTACCTAGGCATCTCTGGCTGTAGAGGTGTCCCTGGACATCTTGGCATCTAAGAGCCCCAGGACCATTAGCTGTTCCTAGACCCTTTCATCTATTTGCCTGACAATCCTTATAAGCTGGAGTCCAAGTTCATCTTCCCAAATGAATGGACATTATTTTAAAATAAAAGCTTTCAAAGCAGAGGATGATTCTGGGCCTCATGCAATTCAGGAAGCCCAGTGTTTTCTCCCCAAGGTCACACTAAAAAGGTGGTGGGTCTGAGATCTTGTCTGTTCGAAATAAAGTGATAAAGGGTCAACATAGAGAGGACAGTTGTCATCCTGGGGTGGACGGCTTACTTACAAGCATTATGAATGAGGCTATCAGGGCTCAGGTAAGAGCATTATCTTGGATAAATGCTTTGTGGTTATTGATCTGGACCAACCTGACAGAAAAGAAGCTCCATGTACTATTGCTACAATTACTTGATTTACACTTGCAATTTAGAATTTGTATGCTTAGGAGCGGCTAGGCCCGTGAGCCATGGCCGCTGAGCCTGCGCGTCCGGAGCCTGTGCTCCGCAACGGGAGAGGCCACAACAGTGAGAGGCCCGCGTACCGCAAAAAACAAACAAACAAACAAACAAACTAGAATTTGTATGCTTAGTCAATTCTGTCAATATCAAAAAGTTAACACCCTAGTTTCAAAATCTGACATTTGGATTTTGTCCCAAGATTTAGTGTGTCCTCTAAGCAAGATAACTGTCAATCTGAGTCATTTGCCTTCAAAGAAAACTTGAAACACAAGTAATCAGGGAGAAAGCCAACCAACCAAACATAAAAAGATGCAAATCAGGTTTCAAGGTTTATAAAAATAAAAGACTTTTCCATCTATCCTTATATATTCTATCACTGCTCATCAGGTGCCCCACAGAAAGCGTATCTTATCAGAAGGACGTAACTCAGAAAACATTCTGGGCTGGGATATGCGCGATGGCCAGCACTTGACAAGGAGTCTCCTATTCACATTCTATAGAAATCTATATTGAAGCGAAAATTTAAAAAGCTGACCAATAAGCACACACAGTGAAGAGGGCAACCAAGGAAAACCACTCTGGGTGTTGTTGAAAACTGTTGTCTGGACCTCAGAGAAGAGGTCAGAACCTACAAGAGAGATTTATCCTTCCAGAGGCCATAGGTGAGGTCTTGGGGTGGGGCAGAGGCAGGGTGCACCGGTTGTACTTCCAAAACCAATGGTACTTTACAGTTTACAAAGCCATTCAGGCCTATTTTTTCATCTTACATGGGCAGGTATAGAGAATCAAAGAATAAGTGCAGAAAAAAGAGACTGGGGGAATGGAAGGTCCTTGGTGGGCCCTGGTATCTTCTTTGTGAATACACTGCTCCTCTCCCACACCCTGGAGACTGTTTCTGTTACAGAGCCAAGGGTGAGGGCTCCCACCTGTGCTTCCATTTCTTATCCTTTCTTACAGGGTCTTATAGCTTCAGTTCTCAAGAGGTAAGAGAAGACCTTCAGAGAGCATCATCTTGTGTCAGTCCCTCTTGATTTTGCTCCAAGCATGGAATGAAGCTCCCTATGTGGCTCGATTAGCACAGACAGAGCACAGAGGAAGCTTTCTTTCCCTCATCACTCGTCTTGAAGGCAAGACAGCCTCCGGATGCCACCTGCTCGTGGTCCCTCACAGGGAACCTGTTGCCCACACTGCCTTGAGGCTGCTGGACCACTCATCATTAAATGGCCAGTGATCTACGCTGTGGCAGGACATAGAAGATATTCTGGCCAGAATCCTGATCTCAGGAATATAAGTAAGATAATTCCAAGAGAAGGAGGCAGTTAAGAGTGGTCATGTACAACGGACAAATGATAAATGTAGGAGGGGAAGGGGTGGGCCGTGTACAAGCTGAGGTGGGCAGGGAGCTGAAGACCCGGTGACACCAGGCGGCTCATGGGCCAGGTTTAGAGAATAAGGGGACTGCTTTCGTTCTGACAGATCTCTTGGACAGTTCACATGGAGCCCTCAAAATAATTCTCTTCATCTTGGAGAAAAATGGTGCCACCTTCAAATATTTTGAAATGCATTGATAAGTTTCACATATTCTTAAGTACTTCCAGTGTCTTATTTAAAAATTAAACTTTTTTCTGAGGACTTAACTCGTGAATAAATCAAAATCATAAACATACTGAACTTTACATTTTCTTAAAAGTTTCAGTACTATTTACAAACGATGGGTTCAACTTGCTATCCCAAGTCTAAATCAATTACTTAATTAGGTGTTTGAACCTAAGTCACAAAGCTGATCTCAATTAACCATATTCCTTTAAATATTACAATTTTGTGAAATTCCAAATACATATAGGTTCATTAACATAAAGTATTAGTTCTATGGTTTTGATTCTCTTAAGCATTTCTCTACTTAATTCTAAATCTTTCCAAAGGTGAAAAATATTTAGCTACTAAGGAAACGATTGCATCATCCCACACAATTATTTTAGGTTATGCTCCCATATAATTTTGGGGATTGTCAGCTTGCTTGAGGTTGCATTGTAAACAGAAATTTTAGCTGGGGCATTGACTAGATTCTTCGTGGTGACCCACGTGGGACCAACTGAATCCTATTTATAGTTGTCATGGTGATGATTCCAACTCAAAGGAGGTGGGCATGGAGTTCTTGACCTTAGATGCAAGATACACACACACACACACACACACACACATATATGCTATATATTATATACAATGTTTCCACCCAGTTGGCTAAATCACTTGACAAAATTTTGCACTATTGTGTTCTTAAGATGTAAATATATTTCTATCTCAAGACCTTTAGACTTAATAAAATCGTGTATTCTGTCATATTTTTTATGGGACCATGAACATTTTTCGGATATTAAAAAGTGTCTACTTAAATTTTGATACTGCTCATGACTTTGATAATTCAGTAATAAATTCTAAGTTCATTCATTTGATGAGTGTTAAAAAAAATAGAATTGTCGGTTCCTTAGGGTCAATGAGGGCTTGAACTGTGAACTAGCAGCTAGTACTGAGTCCTGGTTAAGAGTGAGAGCTCTGGGATCAGTCTGTCTGGGCTTAAAATCCTGGCTCCACTTCTTTCTTACTCTTAACCATTTTACTATAGAAATTCTCATACGCTGTGTGTGTGTGTGTGTGTGTGTGTGTGTGAGATTCCTTACTCTTAACCATTATGCTATAGAAATTCTCATAAACTGTGTGTGCGTGTGCACGCATGTGCGTGTGTGCTACAGTACCAGTTATTTAATCAAACACTACTGTAGGTGTTGCTGTGCAGGTATTTTATAGATGGGGTTAAGAGCTACAATCAGTTGACTTTAAGTAAAGGGCATTCTCTCAAAAATATGGGTATAATATGGCTGAACCACATCCAGTTGAAAGACATTAATTGAAGTTTCCTGGGAAGAAGAAAGTCTGCCTTAAGGCTGTAACACTGGCTCATGACAAGTTTCCATCCTGCTGGCCTGCTCTGCAGAATTCAGACTTGTAGTCCCCACAGCCATGTAGGCGAATCCCTTAAAATAAAGAGAACCCTGGAGAACCCTGACTAATACACAGTGGTTTCCTTTTTCCTTTATTTTCTTCCCTCCCTCCCTCCCTCCCTTCCTCCTTCCCTCCTTCCTTTTCTTCTTTCTCCCAAGTCCCAAAGAGCAAACTTCAGGATTATCTTTTCTGGGAACACTAGTAGTTGCAACACGTAATATTAGCAATGAAAATTCATTAACTTAGCAATTGGTAGTTGAGTTCGACTTTGGAGAGAAAGGTTAATCTCTTATTTTCTATTTATCGAAGTGAAGAACTAAAAGTGTGTTACCCTTCTTTGCTGTAATGTATAATAAAAGTGTTCACTTAGTGTCCACAGTGCTAATTCTGACTTCTTGAGAGCATGGCCTTTGTCAGTTTGGTTCAATTCTACGTGTTCTAAGCACCCAGCGTGATGCCCAGCACATAGCAGACACTCGATTATTTGTTGAATGAATAACTTGCTATTTACATCTGCCCAATAACTGCCACCTAGTGAGTAGAAAAATTTCGATTGAAAAATTCCTAATCGTCCTTCTTATAGAGGCCTACATGTGTAGGCACTGTTTTAGCTGAGTAAGTCACATCAGGTCCCTTACAGAGGTTCCAGAAATATTAGGTGAATAGAAATAGATAAACACATGGAATTTAATACATATCAACATACAACAGAGAAACAAACACTGAACATTTTTCTAGTTTGGCAATGTGTGTTCCTAGTTTCTTTCAACATTAATATTTCAAAAACATTTTCTAAGGAAAACATTGACCTCTAGGGGAAGTGAAAGCCTCCTCCATTCTCCCACTTCATCAGCTTTAATCCTGCCTGAATATGAACAGGATCAAAGGCAAGACATTATACCTCCCCAAAAGAAAAATCATTCGGGTTTGAGTACACCGACCTAGACCTGCCTCGTAAGGTGGTCAAAGAGTAAAGGATGTGGGGTGCACGTGTGTGACCCTTTATTAACACCAATTCTCAAGGCATCTCCGCTGAACACAGAACTCTAATAATTTCTACCAAAAATGTCAAAGGAATCAACAATGTTAGTATTCAAATAGGATTCACCACTTCTAATTGCCCTCTGATGACACAACTGTATTCTTAAAGGGTACATGGGTTTCACACAAATAATTCAAGATTCATGTTTATATCTACATAGAGTGTCCAGAACAATGGTGCTATAATAATTGCCAAATGTAGGTATGGACTGATGATGGATGGATGAATTAACGAATGCTCTGTAATCTAAGGGCTGAAGATGAATTACATAAAGCTCCCCAAAGGGCAGAGGGCACAATCAAGGAATATAAAAATCTACTGGTAGGTACAAATTGTTTCTAGAGGAGAGACTGAAAACCACCACCTCCACATGTGCTTTATCATACTATTTAAACCTGCATGATGCGGAAGCTAACACTTTGTAGACAACCTCATACAAAGGTATTTTTTTTAAAAAAGACAGTCTTCTTTTGTCCTTCCTTTGTAGCTATTTTGAAAGAGAATGATAATCATCAAAAGACCTGCAAAAAAAGCGATTTGGTATCTCAAAGGTTGCAGGCTATTGTGTGACACACGCTGAATATCATGAAGAAAATGACTACCTTCTGAATTACTTGGGATGCTCGAAACTCCGGAGAGAAAAATAGAATCCCACTGTCTGTTATAAGAATGCTGAGAAGAAGAAAGAGAGAAATTTAGCTTTTCAGACATTCAGATTTCCTTTGCTTAAACAGGGCAGACCCTTTAAGGAAAGCTTTGGGGACAGAACAGAAATAAATCTCAGGGCAGCTGTTTCTCTATCTGAAGAAGGTTGGGTGTCTCTTACGCCACTTACAGATTTTAAAAACGTGTTGTCATTCTTTAACCCTGGTCATTATTGGAGAATATGATTGAAATTTTAATTATTAAGTAGAAAGAACTGTCAAGCACTTTCATCGGGCGGCTGGTGTGCCCGAAGTGATCAGTCATCAGCACAGCGGATGCGAACCTGGGAGCGCGTTATCCCCGTGCCAGGACGCCAGCCGAGAAGGAGGCGGTGGTCTGTCCACCTCCTACTGGCTCCCTGTCTCCTAAAATGTCTGCACGCTGTTTACTGCAGAGCCAGTGTTTAGACCAATGCTCAGTAATGTGAAAACATCAATCATTTCCCTCCTCTATTGAAATGAAGTATGATTGCTTTTGATTTAATAGTAAAGGAGTATTTCCAAGGCACAAAAACATTTCCACGACTAAGCACAAAGGTTATGCTGAAAATATACGTTTGTTTTCTTCCTCCACAGAGCCACGGGCACTAAATTTATTAGCTTCGTATTCACCGTGATAGTAACTCCATGTCTGCCGGGCTCTGCATTGTCTGTAGTGCAATAGACAGCATGCAGGAAAGCTCGTCAAAGGAGAAAGGCTGCCAGAAATTCATAAATTGGGGGGAAAGGATGGAACACAGGGTTAGTATGACTCACAGGGTCACACAGGATTAGTGCTTAGGTCTAAACCTTACAATCACCAAAAGCCATTGTGGTGTCTTTTTAAAGCTACAGTAAAGATCATTATTTGGATAACCTCAAACCCCTGCATCCATCTGAAGCAGGGTCAGGGTTGAAAACAAGAACCACCACCGACATGCCCAGGAGTGAGGTGGTTGAGTTTTCTAGAGCTGGCAAGCACCTCTCTCGCTCAGGTAGTGTCGCCTGCAAGGCAGGGCCCTGGTAGGGGCCTGGGACCTAGGGAGGCTACTTCCAGATGTGAGGCGTCTGCTCCCTCCCCGGGTGGCTGGTGCACCACAGTTAAGATTTGTGCCTGGGTTAATTACACTGGAACCCCAATGACAGTAGCTGTGTCTGTGAAGTTCTCTTCCTGCCAGTCTCCAACCTACAGGAAATGCCAAATTCTCTCTCCTAATCACGAGAACATTCTCAGAAATGTACTTGAGGTGACTATTAATTCTAGCATATAGTGTAAATTAATAATGACTGATTTGGTTTTAGATTTTTTTTTTTTTTGGAGAAGATCCAAACTATGCACTTGTTGGAATAAATAAGGGGTCTGACTACAAACATAGCCGACAGTTCTTACTGGTGGAGGCCAGAGTGCTGGTTCTAAGTGAAGTTGTGATTAGGAAGAAATTTCCTGAACAGCTGAACTGTTTATAGAAATGCCTGGAACTTCCAGCCTGCAGGGCACAGGGACGGCTTGATCCTGGCCTCTCAGAGTTCCATGCTTGCCTGTCCTGGAACTCCCTCACAAAGAAGATTTTTTCTCCAATTTTCTCACTTCTGTTTGGCATTTTCTACTTTTAATAGGTAGATTTCTTCAGGGTTCTAGGAAACCAGCTAATGTGGCACCTTTGTCTACAATTATAATGGTTAGGGTTAGTTCTGTCTTTGCCTCCTTGCGCTTTGCAGCTAGCTGAACAAGGGCTTTCAGTGACTTACCCCCTAATGGGAGGTTTCAGGTGCAGAATTGGGTCAGCAGAAATAATTACACTGAAAGCAGGTTTCTCAGTGCTACTGACACTATTCTGTTTAGACAGGAGAATGGCCGTTGACTTCTTGTGAGGGACACATTTATCCACCAAATCACGTATCCCTCTTTCCTCAATTCAACCATTCATCCACCCAGTCTTCCAGCTTTTACTGTATGCCCGTCAGGTGTAGCAGGCACAGCAGGAACTGCAAGAGCGGATATGAGCAACAATCGATTCTGTCCTCAAGAAATTTTCCGCTCACATTGGAAGACGGATTTGAAGGTAAAATAACTAAAGTTTATGATAAAACTGTGATCTGTGCTATTTTATGAAATTACAGGGGTTGCAATGAAAGAATTACTTATGTCCGGGTGAGGAGGGCTTTATGGGCACTGTGTGTTTATAGGCGAGAGTGACTCTGACCAAGATTTTGAAGAATGAGTTATCCATTATTTGAGAATAATGGGAAAAGGCGGTACAATCCCGCCCGGGTGGTCACAGGCCCAATGAGATGTTTAGATTCACAAGGTTATAATAGGCTACACCTGGCACTGGATTCACTTACAAGGATATAGGATAGGAAACAGCATGCTAGCAGGGAGTGTCAGAGAACATTTCTTCGAACCCCAGTGACCCCTCAGGTTTGGGGAACAGGATCAGGATGGTGAGTGAGGTCAAGAACCTGGATAGAAGCTCTAAGTCCCAAGTGTGTTGGTAAGAGCTCCATGGACATAACTTCAAGCTGTAGAATGTGTAACTTCTACCTCAAAGAGCTCAAATGACTTCCAGGGAAGTCCACAGCCTATGGCTTCTCCCCTGGGCATTTATGGTTCATTCACAGTCTCAAGCTGTCAAGATACAATCAGGGGTCATTTTTTAATCATCGGCACTTGCTGACTATTAACTCAATAAACATTCTGTCTTCGTCAGGTCTCCCGGGAGCAGAACCGAAGGTCAAATTTGTCCTCAGAGAAGGAGAAAGAATTTTGCTGACCAGCGGCTCAGAGGAAGGAGCAGTCTATGCCGAGGTCCGGGAGTCTGAAAGAACACGGTGAGATCCAGAGCTGGAAATGGTCCAATGTGAGTTAAGTACGAAGTATTGCAGGAGATGAGAGGAAGGGTAAAGGGGAGAAGGGGTGGGAGATGGGGCCACCAGAGGGGAGAGGGCCCAGAAAACAGACTAGACCATACCCAGGGGCTTAGATGTTTAGCCTATCAGGAACCATTGCATGGGATGTGTTGTGATCATATGTGTATGGTAGTGATATAAAGGGTTGAAGAGTGAGGAACACACTGTGGGAGGAAGAGAGTAGGTTGTTACAGAAGCTCAGGCAAAGCATAGGGGGATCCTGAGTTAACAGGAAAGGGGATGGAGATAAGGAACATTTACTAGCTGGAATCAATCAGCAATCAATCAGCTACTGGGGATAAGAGTCTGGAATATGCCTATGGATCATCACATTTGCCCCTCACTGCCGAGAACTGAGATAGGAGGGAAAGCAGGTGTGCATGTGGGTGATGGAAGAGGTGGAAAAATGAGTTCAAATATGGATATTTTGCATTTGACGTGCTTATGAGAATTCCAAGTGGAGATACCCAGCAGGCAATGTAAAGTATCATCCTGAGGCTCCAGAGACTGGTCTCTCTAGAGACAGACTTTGGGTATATCAACCATAAATGGGGCTCAGAATCAAAGAAATAAATGAGACGGTCCAAAGGAGGACTTGACCTCAGAAGAGGGAAGGACCAGAGATGGTCCCCTTGCAAACACCAGAAGTTTAAGGGAGGGTAGTAGACGGGTTTGGGATGTAGTCTGTGAAGATGCGACTGAAAGGGGGCAAAGGACAGGTAAATGAGAAGGGTACCATGGAGGCTGGGGTAGGAAGAGCTGTCACCAGCATCAAGGCTGCAGTGAGGTGGGTACACCTACAGAAAGGACCTAACCATTTTCTTCATCTTTGCACGATATTTGCATCTGTGGTATAATCAAAGGCTAGTCTATCTAGAGGGATCAGATCAAAAGTGAGCCGGAGTTATTTATATTTCACCATTTACTTATACAGCATTCTTTTAATTCTAATCACAATGTCTGGTAAAGATCCGATTTCCAGCTCTCTCTGGTTTGTAAGCTGGTGTTTTTCTGCAGAGATACCACATGGGGAGGTATGTCAGGGCCTGATTTGGTATTCAGTTAATATTGTAGCACATGCTCTTCCATTACCTAGAAGCTAATGACTATCTAAATTAGTTCTATGGCCCAAAGCAAAGATAAGGTGGTTAGTATGTTTGACCAGTCATTAAGGTGTGTCTTTCTGGAAAAATAGCCTCTCAAGTGAAATGACACCATGATGTTCTATCAGCAGTATAGCTAACTCTTATTAAAAGGTCTACTTTGAATGTCTCCCCAGGGTAATCATATAAAAAGAGAATCAAAATTTAATATGTCATTAGTAGAGGTGGACTTGCTGAAAAATAAGCTGAATTAGTTGAGAATTGCTGCTAAACACTCTGTAGCTGGCGAGTATCACTCTGCTTCCCTGGAGAAATGGTAGCAACAAAACACATAGAACATGTTCTGCAACCCACAGTTGACATTCTTGAAATAATCAATGATTTTTGTTCCAAATCAGCTTAATATGTCTTGTACCCATAGACTGTAGCCTGAGGCAGATAATATCTTCTCTTGCTTCAGAATTCTATTTTTTTTTTTTTTTTTTTAATAAACAATGTATTTATTTATTTATTTATGGCTGTGTTGGGTCTTCATTTCTGTGCATGGGCTTTCTCTAGTTGTGGCAAGTGGGGGTCACTCT
>NW_006785407.1:652069-724565 GCF_000442215.2 Lipotes vexillifer | reverse complement strand
CAGGAAACATCTCGAATAAACAACCTAACCTTGCACCTCAAGCAATTAGAGAAAGAAGAACAAAAAAACCCCAAAGTTAGCAGAAGGAAAGAAATCATAAAGATCAGATCAGAAATAAATGAAAAAGAAATGAAGGAAACAATAGCAAAGATCAATAAAACTAAAAGCTGGTTCTTTGAGAAGATAAACAAAATTGATAAACCATTAGCCAGACTCAACAAGAAAAAAAGGGAGAAGTCTCAGATCAACAGAATTAGAAACGAAAAAGGAGAGGTAACAGCTGACACTGCAGAAACACAAAGGATCCTGAGAGGTTACTACAAGCAACTCTATGCCAATAAAATGGACAACCTGGAAGAAATGGACAAATTCTTAGAAAATCACAACCTTCCGAGACTGAACCAGGAAGAAATAGAAAATATAAACAGACCAATCACAAGCACTGAAATTGAAACTGTGGTTAAAAATCTTCGAACAAACAAAAGCCCAGGACCAGATGGCTTCACAGGCAAATTCTATCAAACATTTAGAGAAGAGCTAACACCTATCCTTCTCAAACTCTTCCAAAATATAGCAGAAGGAGGAACACTCCCAAACTCATTCTATGATGCCACCATCACCCTGATACCAAAACCAGAAAAAGATGTCACAGAAAAAGAAAACTACAGGTCAGTATCTCTGATGAACATAGATGCAAAAATCCTCAACAAAATACTAGCAAACAGAATCCAACAGCACATTAAAAGGATCATACATCATGATCAAGTGGGGTTTATCCCAGTAATGCAAGGATTCTTCAATATATGCAAATCAATCAATGTGATACACCATATTAAAATATTGAAGGATAAAAACCATATGATAATCTCAATAGATGCAGAAAAAGCTTTAGACAAAATTCAACACCCATTTATGATAAAAACTCTCCAGAAAGTAGGCATAGAGGGTAACTACCTCAACATAATAAAGGCCATATATGACAACCCCACAGCCAACATCATTCTCAATGGTGGAAAACTGAAACCATTTCGTCTAAGATCAGGAACAAGACAAGGTTGCCCACTCTCACCACTATTATTCAGTATAGTTTTGGAAGTTTTAGCCACAGCAATCAGAGAAGAAAAAGAAATAAAAGGAATCCAAATCAGAAAAGAAGAAGTAAAACTGTCACTGTTTGCAGATGACATGATACTATACATAGAGAATGCTAAAGATGCCATCAGAAAACTAACAGAGCCTAATCAATGAGTTTGGGAGAGTAGTAGGATACAAAATTAACACACAGAAATTTCTTGCATTCCTATACACTAATGATGAAAAATCTGAAAGAGAAATTAAGAAAACACTCCCATTTACCATATTCTTTCTTACCACAGAAAGAATAAAATGCCTAGGAATAAACCTACCTAAGGAGACAAAAGACCTGTATGCATAAAACTATAAGACAGTGATGAAAGAAATTAAAGATGATACAAACAGATGGAGAGATATACCATGTTCTTGGATTAGAAGAATCAACATTGTGAAAATGACTATACTACCCAAAGCAATCTACAGAATCAATGCAATCCCTAGCAAACTACCAGTGGCATTTTTCACAGAACTAGAACGAAAAATTTCACAATTTGTATGGAAACACAAAAGACCCCGAATAGCCAAAGCAATCTTGAGAAAGAAAAACGGAGCTGGATGAATGAGGTTCCTGGACTTCAGACTATACTACAAAGCTACAGTAATCAAGACAGTATGGTACTGGCACAGAAACAGATATATAGATTAATGGCATAGGATAGAAAGCCCAGAGATAAACCCACACACATATGGTCACCTTATCTTTGATAAAGGAGGCAAGAATATACAGTGCAGAAAAGACAGCCTCTTCAATAAGTGGTGCTGGGAAAACTGGACAGCTACCTGTAAAAGAATGAAATTAGAACACTCCCTAACACCATACACAAAAATTAACTCAAAATGGATATATGACCTATATTTAAGGCCAGACACTATAAAACTCTTAGAGGAAAACATAGGCTGAACACTCTACGACATAAATCACAGCAAGATCCTTTTTGACCCACCTCCTAAAGAAATAGAAATAAAACCAAAAATAAACAAATGGGACCTAATGAAACTTAAAAGCTTTTGCACAGCAAAGGAAACCATAAAAAAGATGAAAAGACAACCCTCAGAATGGGAGAAAATATTTGCAAATGAAGCAACTGACAAAGGATTAATCTCCAAAATTTACAAGCAGCTCATGCAGCTCAATATCAAAAAAGAAACAGCTCAATCCAAAAATGGGCAGGAGACCTAACCAGACATTTCTCCAAAGAAGATATACAGATGGCCAACAAACACATGAAAGGATGCTCAACATCATTAATCATTAAAGAACTGCAAATCAAAGCTAGAATGAGGTATCTCCTCAAACCGGTCAGAATGGCCATCATCAAAAAATATACAAAGAGCAAATGCTGGAGAGGGTGTGGAGAAAAGGGAACCCTCTTACACTGTTGGTGGGAATGTAAATTGATACAGCCACTGTGGAGAACAGTATGGATGTTCCTTAAAAGCCTAAAAATAGAACTACCACACGACCCAGCAATCCCACTACTGGGCATATACCCTGAGAAAACCATAATTCAAAAAGAGTCATGTATCACAACGTTCATTGCAGCACTATTTACAACAGCCAGGACATGGAAGCAACCTAAGTGTCCATCGACAGATGAATGGATAAAGAAGATGTGGTACATATATACAACGGAATATTACTCAGCCATAAAAAGAAATGAAATTGAGTTATTTTTAGTGAGGTGGATGGACCTAGAGTCTGTCATACAGAGTGAAGTCAGAAAGTGAAACATATATGTATGCTAACACATATATATGGAATCTAAAAAAAAAAAAAACGTTCTAATGAACCTAGGGGCAGGACAGGAATAAAGTCACAGATATGGAGAGTGGTCTTGGGGACATGGGGAGGGGGACGGGTGGGCTCGTACGAGGTGGGCGAGCATTGACATATATACACTACCAAATGTAAAATAGATGGCTAGTGGGAAGCAGCTGCATGACACAGGTAGATCAGCTCGGTGCTTTGCGACCACCTGTAGGGTTGGGAGGGAGAGGGTGGGAGGGAGACGCAGGAGGGAGGGGATACAGGAATATATATATACATATAGCTGATTCACTTTGTTATACAGCAGAAACTAGCACAACCCTGTAAAACAATTATACTCCAATAAAGATGTTAAAAAAAACCCTCCAAAACCATCACAGACAGAGCGACGGGTTCAGTGAAGGTAAAGTGTACAGTTATTCAGGTGTCACAGTCGAACATGGTTGATCCAGGTAATTCTTTCCTTGTTGAAATGCTTGTCTTCACTGCAGAGTCTAAGACAGATTTTTAAATAACCCCTGGGAAGGGATGGAGGGAGGGAATCGGGTCTGGAGAAGAGGGTCAGAGAATATACTGCTCTGTGGGCGCCAGAATCCACCCGCAGTGGTGAGCAGCCATCCACCTTTTCCTGCATTGTTCTGAGCTAGGTCTGTCCTCTGCTTCACTGAGGACCTTCTGCTCCGACAGGAATAACAGGGGTTAATCAGAAGCGTTGGTGTGAGATGGGGAAGGGAAGGTGGCAGGGATCAAAAAAAAAAACCTCTGGTCCACTTGCGACCTCCTGCGGCTGGGGCAGTTCTTGTTTATAAGGGACGGTTCCACTTGCGACCTCCTGCGGCTGGGGCCGATCTTGTTTATAAGGGACGGTTCCCTCCAGTGCACGGTACTCTTCGGAGCAGCAGACCCCTGCAGAATTTGCAGCAAGTAGCAGACATCTCAGAAATAGCAAAGTCCTAACCACTTGGTTAGCAAAACAGAGAGACAAGTTTTCACCCTCCTTTTATTAAACTGAGGAAGTCGTAAATAACTTAGCACATTTACAGTTTCCCCTTTACAATTATTTTAAGGCTCATTTTGGAAATTGTGTATCACCGTGAACATGGTCTGCAATGCGACGTGACCATAAGGCAGTGTTCCATTCCCTCTAAGCTTCCTGTGACGAGAACCTGAACGCACGAGGCAGACAAAGACGCTCCTTCCCTACTTGCTGTTGTCAAAACTACCCACTGAGGCCACGGGCGGGAGAAGACCGCGGAGGCGTGCGGCCTCTTCCCAGCTTCCTTCCTCGCATTAGATTTTGATGGTGGAACAAAGTTCAAGGATCTGTGACCTGAAATAATTCCAAAGCTCTGGCCTTTTAGCCTTCATTGTTGGGGTCAGAAGGCCGTTGTTGACAGACAATAATTCAGGGTGGAGACAGGTCAAAGGACCTGTTCAAATGGTTTTAGGCCAGAATCCTTCCCAAGTCTCACCATGTCTTCTAGAATAGCTTTTTTGACATCCTTGTTTCTGCACAGTTCTTCAAAGGAGCCTTCAAAGCCTCTCTTCTGGGCCCAGGGACCTAGCATCTCAATGTCTGGCACCACAATTACTGTGGGAAATGCCCGCAGGTTCTCTCCGTGGACGAACACCGGAGGGGCAGGTTCACTTCACTGGGAGATGTTTCCGATCTTCTCCAGAGCTATGTACGCTCCTTGCGCCAGTTTAAAGATGTGCTTTTTCCTGTCGATGATCTTCAAGGTGCCATTTGATAACCACTTTCCAATGTCCCCTGTGTGCAACCAGCCATCTTTATCCAGAGCTTCTGCTGTGTTGGCTGGGTCCTTTAAGTAGTCTTGAAATACATTAGCCCCTTGCACACACACCTTGCCCTCGCCCTTGGCAGCCATGTAATTCATTTCTTCCACATCGACAAGCTTTACCATGTTGCAAGGCATTGGGGCACCAACATGGCCTGTGGTCCAGCCCCTAGGCACAGTCAGGCAGCACCCGGCGGTGCACTCAGTCTGTCCGTAGCCTTCGTAGAACTGGCAGCCCAGCGAGGCTCTCAGGAAGGTCAGCACGGTGGCGGACACGGGCGCCGCTCCTGTGATCATCAGCCTCACTTTTCCTCCCAGGCTCGACTCTTATTTTATGGATGGGCAACTGATCCCACAGGCTGTTGTTTCTAATGACGTCACTGCGAAGCTTGGCTTCTTTCCTCTTGGAGGCAAAGTCCAACAGCCATCGCTTCAGCATGCTGTTTGCCTGAGGAAAAAGTCAGTCAAACATCCAGTTCAGCAGTCTGGGGACCACAGGGAAGATGGTGGGTTGAAATGCCTTGAGATCATCCATTAGCAACCTGATATCTCCTTGGAAAAATCCTATTTTAGCTCAGTGACACAGCATCACACACTCTACAACTTTTTCAAACATGTGGGCGAGAGGCAAGAAAGAGATCAAAGTATCATCTGAGGAAGTAATGAATGTACTCTGTCCTTTTCACAAATGCTGAACAATGGCTGACTGCATTTCGATGGGTGATCAGTGCTCCTTTGGGGTTGCCTGTAGTTCCACTTGTGAAGCAAATTATTGCAACATCTTCAGGTGCTGGAGGCTTGGGCTTCCGTCTGTGGGCTCTTCCCAGGTCCTCCAACGCCTTCATGCGATGATCTCCACCCCGCACTTCTTGCCTCGTTCCGACCCATCACTGCCTTAGGAGTCCATGAGAACAATAGTTTTAAGGCATGCTGTTAATTTATTTTCTACAGCTTCTAATAAGAGGCTGGCCTTCTCTGGCTCGCCCACAAAAACCAGAGAGAGTTCAGCTTTGTTGATGATGAAGGTGACTGCTTCAGTTCCGAGGGTATCGTAGAGGGGAACGATCACTATTGAATAAGTAAAGCATCCCTGGTTCAATGATCACCCACTTAGGTCTGTTCTGAGAAAAGAGGCTGATGAACTGATCTGGGGCTACCTTGAAGCCCTTGTGGGTCAGCGCCGAGCCCAAACACTCTGACATTTCTGCAACCTGTTTGTATGAAAGCCATTCATAGGGTTGGTCTGGTTTCAGAGAGCCTAAACAAGGGCCGTTATTTGACACCTGCACGCCCCTCTGGAAACCTTCATATAACATTCTGATGTCATCGTAGAAATACACCAAGGGCTTGTCACTGTCCAGGAGCACGGATCTCCGGGCACCGTCACTGCCTGCCACCTCCACTGACTGCATGGCCAGGTCGCATGGTGGCTTCAGGGCCTGCAGCTGCACGGCGTACCAGAAGGTGGTGAGCGCCACGAACGCAGCAAAGCCCATGAGTGTGTTGGTTGGAAGGGTGCACACGTACTGCCGGAAGTCAACCACCTCTGGCATCCGAAAGTACTGGAACAGCTCAGGGTCTTGCATCATCCTGGGTTGGTGGCGCCCTATGCCAATATCTTAGAAGGGCATCACGAGTCTTCTCATTAAATGAAAGTTCCAGACTCCACGGTTGGGGATTCCATTTTGTGACTCGTGGAGAAGTAGGAATCCAGTCTCAAACCTCTTTTCTACTTTCTTTCTTCCAAACGCCTCTCTAGCAGGAGACGGCTTATCTTCTAACAGGAATGCTGGGGAACCAGAGGAGCTTCAGCAGGACATTTCAAAGGCACCTTGGACTAGACCTTTGCCAGGTGGCTGTCTCTTTTCCTCAGTTTGGATGAAGGGAGATGAATGAGGGGGAAAAACTCAGTGGATGACTCTTTCTTGGATGTATTACCTGGTTTCAGGACTTAATGAAGCTCAGGTTCTTGATGTCTCATTGCAGAAAGAATTCAGTGAGAGACAAAGTGATAGGTAAGAAGAGGATTTATTTAGAGAGAAACACATTCCACAGACAGTGTGGGCCATCTCAGAATGTGAGAAAGGCCTAAGCAGTAAGATTTACTTTTAACTTTCCTGTACTTAAATGTATTGAAGTGTCATTTTAATGCATCGGTAAAGAAGCACAAATGCCAAATCACAAACTTAATTTTATTATTTTGATAACTGGATTTTTTTTGAATTTTATGTGTTTAATCCTATGCCTTTAGAAAATATTGTTCAAAGGTAATGTCTAAAGTTTTTATCAAACTGCCAAAGGGGTCCATGGAACAAAATAACTAAGAACTTCGTTACTGGGAGTTTGATATTTTATATTAAAAAATAAGATTCTCAAGAAAAGTCGCTGCTTCTGACACATCTTTGGAAATTCATAATTTAAAGAATTTAGCTGTATTTAGTAATTTTCCCCTCTAAGGTCTTCTTTGTGAGGTCACAACTTACAACTAGCATTGGGATATGTTTTCAAAGAGACCCCAGACCTCAAATATAGAACCCAAACACTTAAAATGCTTTATCCTGAGAAAATCCAAATATTTATGTTTCCAACTCACGTTAAAAATTTTCTAAAAGCATAAGATGTTATTGAGGGTTCCCCGCTGTTGATGACTGTGGTTAGAAAGGCCACTGAAAATGGCTGCCAGGGAAAGGACAGCTGTAGGGATGTCAAGGCTGCTGGGGGGCAGAAGTTCCCACTGATGGCTTCCCTGGCACTTGTAATTTAGTCACTCAGCGATCAATTTCTAACACCGGCGATGTGCTGGAATTAGTGTGAAATTTCCACTCACTTTGGCTCTAACTGGGACATTCCACAATTACAATGAAATGAGACCAGGCTTCACCGTCTCACTCCCTCTGTGAAGAAGTTATCTGACCTGAAAAGGAAAGCAATGGAAATCAAGAGCCACAGCCTATAGGAATCGCTAACAGAATAACTGGTGAGCGAGCCGAGGCGAAATGGCTTTGATGCAAACCAACACATGCAGTGCTAATTAGGCAGTAAGACCGGCAAGGAAGCGAGCATTATGTCTGTTAATTGACTTGGATGATGTTGGGTGGGGAGGTATCCTGAGGAAAAGCCAAAGGCCTTTAACTCACCATTGTGGTTAATTATAGAGAACGTTGTTCTTGCGGAATTTCCTACCAAGCATTTCAAAAAGACATTATTTTGCTTTTAAACATGTTAAAAACATTAAGTGACACTTCTTGCAGGCTAATAGCAGCTTGTATTGGTGATGAAGAAATGGCTGGAGATTTTATTTAGTCCAAGGTTAACGAATAAAGGTTATGAAGATGGTCTTCCTTTCATTTGTCTGCAGCAGAGTAGAACAAATTTACGTTATCTGACTTTACTTGGGGAATGATCATAGAAAATGTGAAAGGATAAATTGCTTTTATATAGAATTCTTTAAAAAAATGATTTTTATTTTTCTGTATGACAAATGAGAAAATATGAGCCATTAGAACGTATAAGCATTCTAATATGAGTCATTAGAATGCATAAGCATCACTAATCTGAGAATTGTCCTGATAATGGCTCAAGTTCTCTGAAGAATGTTTATGCACCTCCTTTGCTCTCCAGTGCAATCTGGGAGGGAAGGGCATGCACTGCCACCCTTCTGCCTGGATCAAATATAGAGGTAGAAGATGGTGACGAGCCTCTAAAAGCAAGAAAGAATGATATGAAAAGCAGCCTTAAACTGACAGATCTGTGTAAGGCATAAAGGAGTAATTGATTGTACTTGAGCTGTATCACAGCAAACTGAATTAATTAACAAAGATAAATTACAATGTGTTCTATCTTAGCTCTTCTGAAGACAAAGAAATGACAGTATTGATGGATAGATTAAGGACACGTTTTCGAAGGTGTGGGACATGGTTAATTTACTCACAAGTAGGATGGCCATATGATTTGTTGTTTAACAGTACAATTCTGAGAATGAAAGAGAGCATAACAGCAGAGACTCCAGAATAGGCATAAACACCAGCCTGTTTTGGGCAAAATAATAAGTATGCCTGTCACCACTTCTCACCCTATAATTCCAGAATTACATGCTGTTTATTCATATACATTATGCCTCTCCTTATAGTACCATGTTCACTGGAATGTGAAATTAACATATGGCAGTTGTATAATTTTATTATTGTTTATTAATAAAATAACACAAATAGGCTATAATATAAAATAAGTAATATTAATAATTACTATTGAGCATTATTATACTAATAATTAACTTACAAAATACTTTTGAAAGTATTTCAGTTACTCCCAAAACAGCTGGTAAGTGGCCTCTCCAAAAAATTCTGAATGATTTATCAAATGAGCAAGTAAATAAGCTTTATGTAGATATACTAATGCAATGTTATAGATATAGTCATTAAATATAATAAAAATTTAGAATAATCTTTAATAAGCAGCAATACAATTTTACCTCTGTTAATGTATTCTAAGAAAGTAAGCAGGTAAATACAAAGAGCTTTATGCATGAGAATATTTCTCATGACATTGCTTATAACAGCAAACACTGTAAAGCTGGGGGGGTGATAGCATCATGGCACAGTGAGCTACTCTCTTTGTGTCTCCCCTTTAATCTGCAACCAGTAGAACATCCACAGCTCAACAAAGGTGCCTCTACCCAGCACACCAGGGTGCCAGACGACTGCACATTTCTGTGCATCTAAAGGAGGATGGACTGGAATACAGAGAAGAGGTGGTACAGGTGCAATAGCAGAGGCAGTGCTCGCAATTCTGGTCCTCCAGCTGCAGCAGCTGAACCCACGGCCCCAGAAAACCTGGCCAGCAGAGGAGGGAATGCACACAACGCCAGCCTCCTGGTCACAGCAGTGCCCACGGCCACAGGTAACCAGGCAGCGGTAGTAGTAGGGCCTGGGACCCCTGTCCCTCCAGCCATGGAGGTACCCACAACTCTGGCTCCCTGCTCATTCCACCTGTAGCAGTGGAGTCCACAAATCTTACAACCCTGGACATGGCAGAGGTGCCTGCGTGCTCCTGGCTTTCCCGCTCCTGATGCAACTCAGGGGGTGCTGCACATGGTGGAAAAGCCCACCATCACAGTACTCCAGGCAGCAGCACCATTGACACCGACAGCTGCAAGGCACCAATGACCCTGGAGGCGCAAGAAGCAATAATGAGGGTAAGGGGTGACACCTCTGACAGAGGCAGTGAAGGGTGGAAAATGCTGACTTTCAAATACATCCAAAGGCAGCGCAGGTAAGAGAAACTAAAAACTTGTGATATGTCGCCACCTACTGGACGACAAAAGAAAGGCCTCTAATTTCTGACCTGTTGAATAGTTAGAATGGAGTAGAAAGGTGTCCCCTATTTCACATTTGCTGGCTTATCAAGCACCATGAAGAGCCATAGTAACACTGTACAACAAAGAGAAAATGACAATTCTTTAGAAACCAAACTTAAAACCACAGAATATTTCAATCTAACTGATAGAGAATTTAAAATAGCTGTCACAAAAAAAACTCAACAAGCTACAAGAAAACTCAGAAAGGCAGTAAAATGAGCTCAGAAATAAAATTAATGAACAGAAGGAATACCTCCAAAGAGACTGAAACTCTAAAAAGGACTAGACAGAAATTCTGGAGCTGTAGAAGGCAATAAACACGATGAAGAATACATTAGAAAGCATTGGAAACAGATCAGACAAGATGGAAGAGAGAATTAGTGAGCTTGACGGTAGATAGAAATAGATAGATAGAAATGATACGAGTAGAAGAGGGAAGAAATAAGATACAAAAAGATGAGAAAATTCTATGAGAGTTATCTGACTCTTTTAGGATGGGAAAGATTAAGGTAACAGGTATTCCAGAAGGAGAAGAGAGTGAAAAGAGAGGAGAGAGTTTATTTAAAGAAATAATAGCTGAGAACTTCCCAAATCTGGGGAAGGAACTGGATATACAAGTTCATGAAGCTAAGAAAACACCTAATTACCTCAACACAAAAGACCTCCAAGATACAGTGTATTAAAACTATCAAAAGTCAGTGAGAAAGAAAGAATTTTAAAGGCAGCCAGGATAAAAAGAAGGTTAACCTACAAAGGAACCCCCAGTAGGCTATCAGTAGATTTCTCAGCAGAAACGCTATAGGCCAGGAGAGAATGGAATGACATTCTCAAAACACTGAGAGATTACAAACTGTCAGCCAAGAATACTCTACCCAGCAGAGTTATCATTCTGATATGAAGGAGAAATAAAGACTTTCCCAGACAAACAAAGCTGAGGGAGTTCATCGACACTATACCTGTCTTACAAGAAATGCTGAAAGGAGCTCTTCTAGCAGAAACAAAAAGGCAAAATATGCAAAACTTTGAGTAAGGTGATAAATAGACATGCAGAATCAGAAAATTGGAACTCTTTATCAGAATGGGTTTTTTAAAAGCACTTTATTATAACATAAAGGCTAATGGGGAAAAAAAGCAGAAAAAAATAACTATAGCTGCTTCAGTTTGGTAACAAACTCACAGTATAAAAAAGGACAATTTGAGATAACTAAAACACAAAAGGGGAAGAGGAAAAGAGCAGAACCCACATAGATAAATGAAGATAAGATGCTATTAGCAGAAAAGGACTGTTTTATCTATGAGAAGTTTTATACAAAGCTCATGGTTACCATAAACCTAAATCTAGAACAGAGACACAAAACATAAAAAAAGAGGAAATGGAGGAAGACATTTTAGAAAATCACCAATTCAAAATGGCAGACATAAAAACAAGGAAAGAGAAGCAATGGAGCTATAGTGCAACCAGAAGACAAATGATAAAAGTGCATTACTAAGTCCTCATCTATCAATAATCACCTCAATGACTGGATTGAATTTACCAGTCAAAAGACACAGAATGGCTGGCTGCATTAAAAAACAAGACCCAAGTATATACTTCCTCCAGCAGACACACCTCAGCTCTAAAGATACAGACTCAAAGTGAAGAGATGGAAGATGATACTCCAAGCAAATGGCAGCCAAAAGAAAGCTGGTGTAGCCATACTCATATCAGACAAAGTAGACTTCAAGCCATAAAAGATAACAAGAGACAAAGATGGACAGGATATAATGATAAAGGGGTCAATTCATCAAGAGGACATAACAAATATTAATATATATGCATCTAACATAGGAGCACCAAAATATATAAAACAATTATTAACAGACACAAAGGGAGAAATTGACAGCAACACAAAAACAGTAGGGGACTTTAACACCCCACTACATCAGTGGATGGATCAGCCCAACAGAAAGTCAACAGGGGAAGAGTAGCTTTAAATAAAACTTTAGATCAGATGGAGTTGATAGATTTGTACAGAACATTCTATCCAAATGCAGCAGAATACACATTTTACTCAAATGCACATGAAACCTTCTCAAAGTTAGACCATATGTTGGGATACAAAACAAGTCTCAATAAATTTAAGAAGACTGAAATCATATCAGTCATCTTTTCTGATCACAATGGTATGAAGCTAGAAATCAACTACAAGTAGAAATCTTGAAAAAATCACAAATATGTGGCAACCAAACAACATTCTTCTGAACAACTATTGGGTCAATGACGAAATCAAAGGAGAAATAAACATTACCTGAAGATAAATGAAAATGAAAATTTAACATATCAAAATCTATGGGATGCAGGAAAAGCAGTACTAAGAGGGGAGTTTATAGCAATACAGGCCTACCTCAAGAAACAAAAAAATCTCAAATAAACAATTTACCCTTACACCTAAAGGAACTAGAAAAAGAAAAACAAAGGAAGCCCAAAGTCAGTAAAGAAGTAGAAAGGAGATTAGAATGGAAATAGATGAAAAAGACAATAGAAAAGATCAATAAAATCATAGCTGGTTCTTTGAAAAGATAATCAAAATTGACAAACTCTTAGCTAGACACATTCACTAAGAAAAAAGAGAGAAGACTCTGATAAATAAAACCAGAAATGAAAGGAGAGAGATAGCAATGGATACCACAGAAATACAAAGGATTATAAGAAAGTATTAAGAATGGCAATACGCCAATGAATTGGACAACCTAGAATAAATGGACTATTTCTTAGAACCATACAACCTTCCAAGACTAAGTCATCAAAGAACAGAAAATCTGAGTAGACTGATTACTAGGAAAGAGACTGAAACTATAATCGAAAACTTCCCGCCAAAACAAAAGTCTAGGACCAGATGGCTTTACAAGCAAATTCTACCAAACTTTCAAAGAAGATTTAATAACTATCCTTCTCAAACTCTTCCAAAAAATTGAAGAGGAGTGAACACTTTCTAACTCACAAGGCCAACACTACCCTGATACCAAAACCAGATAAAGACAACACACAAAAAATAAATTACAGGCCAACATTTCCTATGAACATAGATTAAAAAAATCCTCAACAAAATATTAGCAACAACACATTAAAAGTATTATACGCCATGATCAAGTGGAACTTATTCCAGGGATGCAAGAATGGTTCAACATCTGCAAATCAGTGTGATACATCACATTAATAAAATGAGAGATAAAAACACTATGATCACCTCAATAGATGCAGAAAAGACATTTGACAAGACAACACACATTTATGAAAAAAAACTCTCAATAAAGTGGGTTTAGATGGTACGTACCTTAATATAATAAAGACCATCTATGACAAACCCAGAGCTAACATCATACTCAGTGGTGAAAAGCTGAAAGCTATTCCTCTAAAACCAGGAACAAGACAAGGATGTACACTCTTGCTACTCTTATTCAGCGTAGTATTGGAAGTCCTAGCCAGAGCAGTTAGGCAAGAAAAAGAAATACAAGGCATCCAAACTGGAAAGGGAGAAGTAAAACTGTCACCATTTGTGGATGACATGATTTTATATATAGAAAACCCTAAACATTCCACCAAAAAAACGAATAGAAATAATAAACGAATTCAGTCATGTTGCATAGCACAAAATCAACATACAAAAATCTGTTGCATTTCTATATGCTAACAGTGAGCCTGCAGAAGGAGAAACTAAGGAAACAATCCCATTTACAATAGTAACAGAAAGAATTAAGAACCTAGGAATAAATTTGACCAAGGAGACGAAAGACCTGTACACTGAAAACTATAAGACATTGTTGAAAGAAACTGAAGAAGATAAATAAATGGAAAGATATTCTGTGCTCAGGGATTAGAATTAACACAGTTAAAATGTCCATATTGCCTAAAGCAATGTACAGATTCAATGAAATCCTTACCAAAATCCCAAGGACATTTTTCATGGAAATAGAACAAAAAATTCTAAAATTTATATGGAACCACAAAAGACCCCAAATAGCCAAAACAATTCTGAGAAAAAACAACAAAGCTGGAGGTATCACACTCCCTGATTTTAAACTATATTACAAAACATAGTAATTAAAACAGCATGGTATTGGCAGAAAAACAGATATATAGATCAATGGAACAGAACTGAGATATAAACCCACATGTATAAGTACAAGAATTTACAACAAAGGAGCAAAGAACATGCAGTGGAGAAAGGATAGTGTCTTCAATAAATGGTGTTTGGAAAACTGGACAGATACCTGAAAAAAAAAAAAAAAAAAGACCATTATCTCACACCATACACAAAAATCAACGCAAAATGGATTAAAGACTTGAATGTAAGACCTGAAACCATAAAACTGCTAGAAGAAAACATAGGGAGTATGCTCTTTGATGTCGGTCGTAGCAATATCCTCTAGATATGTCTCCTCAGGGAAAGGAAATAAAAGCAAAATTAAACAAATGGGACTACATCAAACTGAAAAGTTTTTGCACAGCAAAGGAAATCTTCAACAAAGCAAAAAGACAATCTACTGACTTGGAGAAGATATTTGCAAATCATACATCTCATAAGGGGCTAATATCCAAAATATATATAGAACTCATACAACTCAACAACAACAAAACCAAACAACTGGATTAAAACATGGACAGAAGAGCTGAATAGACATTTTTCCAAAGAAGACATGCAGATGGCCAACAGGCACATGAAAAGATGTTCAACATCACCAGTTATTAGGGAAATGTAAATTAAAACCACAGTAAGATATCACCTCATACCTGTTAGAATGGCTGTTATTGAAAAGGAAAAAAATAACAAGTGTTGTCAAGGATGTGGAGAAAAGGGAATCCTTCTACACTGTGGGAATGTAAATTGGTGCAGCCACAAGGAAAACAGTATGGAACTTCCTCAAAAACTTAAGAGTAGAGCTACCATATGACCCAGCTATCCCATTTCTGGGTATTTATCCAAAAGAATACAAAAACACTAATTCAAAAAGATATATGCGTGCCTGTGTTCATTGCAGCATTATTTATCAGTACCAAAGCCAAGGTATGAAAACAATCTAAGTGCCCATCAGTGGATGAATGGATACAGAAAATGTGGCATACATACATATATATGTATATGTGTATATATATGCATGCACACACACATACATACTCACACCCAGTGGAATACTGCTCAGTCACAAAAACGTTGAAATCTTGCCATTTGCAAAAACATGGATGAATACTGAGGGTATTATGCTAAGGGAAATAAATGAGATGGATGAAGACAAATACTGTATAATTTCACATATGTGGAATATAAAGAACAAACAAACAAAACAAAAACAAAAAACCAAACCCCAAAATAAAAGAACAAACTGAAACAAACAAAAAAAATGGAAGCCTCAGACCTAGGGACACATACAGACTGAAAGTGAGGGGATGGAAAAAGATATTCCATGCAAATGGAAAACAAAAGAAAACTGGAGTAGCAATTCTCATATCAGACAAAACAGACTGTAAAACAAAGATGATTACAAGAGACAAAGAAGGACACTACATAATGATCAAGGGATCAATCCAAGAAGAAGATATAACAATTGTAAATATTTATGCACCTAACGTGGGAGCACCTCAATACATAAGGCAAATACTAACAGCCATAAAAGGGGAAATCTACAGTAACACAATCAGAGTAGGGGACCTTAACACCCCACTTTCACCAATGCACAGATCATCCGAAATGAAAATAAATAAGGAAACACAAGCTTTAAATGATACATTAAACAAGATGGACTTAATTGATATCTATAGGACATTCCATCCAAAAACAACAGAATACACATTCTTCTCAAGTGCTCGTGGACCATTCTCCAGGATAGATCATATCTTGGGTCACAAATCAAGCCTTGGTAAATTGAAAATAACTGAAATCATATCAAATATCTTTTTTGACCACAATGCTATGAGACTAGATATCAATTACAGGAAAAAATCTGTAAGAAATACAAACACATGGAGGCTAAACAACAAACTACTTAACACCCAAGAGATCACTGAAGAAACCAAAGAGGAAATCAAAAAATATCTAGAACCAAATGACAATGGAAACACGACGACCCAAAACCTACGGCATGCAGCACAAGCAGTTCTAAGAGGGAAGTTTATAGCAATACAGTCCTATGTTAAGAAACAAGAAACATCTCAAATAAACATCCTAACCTTACACCTAAAGCAATTAGAGAAAGAAGAACAAAAATCCCCAAAGTTAGCAGAAGGAAAGAAATCATAAAGATCAGATCAGAAATAAATGAAAGAAACAATAGCAAAGATCAATAAAATTAAAACCTGGTTCTTTGAGAAGATAAACAAAATTGATAAACCATTAGCCAGACTTATCAAGGAAAAAAGGGAAAAGACTCAAATCAATAAAATTCGAAATGAAAAAGGAGGAGTAACAACTGACCTTGAAGAAATACAAAGGATCATGAGAGATTACTACAAGCAACTCTATGCCAATAAAATGGACAACCTGGAAGAAATGGACAAATTCGTGGAAATGCACAACCTTCTGAGACTGAACCAGGAAGAAATAGAAAATTTGAACGGACCAATCACAAGCACTGAAATTGAAAAAAAAAAAAAAAATCTTCCAACAAACAAAAGCCCAGGACCAGATGGCTTCACAGGCGAATCCTATTAAACATTCAGAGAAGAGCTAACACCTATCCTTCTCAAACTCTTCCAAAATATAGCGGAGGGAGGAACACTCCCAAACTCATTCTACGAGGCCACCATCACTCTGATAACAGAACCAGACAAAGATGTCACAAAGAAAGAAAACTACAGGCCAATATCACTGATGAACATAGATGCAAAAATCCTCAACAAAATACTAGCAAACAGAATCCAACAGCACATTAAAAGGATCATACACCATGATCAAGTGGGGTTTATCCCAGGAACGCAAGGATTCTTCAATATATGCAAATCAATCAACGTGATACACCATATTAACAAACTGAAGGAGAAAAACCATATGATCATCTCAATAGAGGCAGAGAAAGCATTCGAAAAAATTCAACACCCATTTATGATAAAAACTCTCCAGAAAGTAAGCAGAGAGGGAACTTTCCTCAACATAATAAAGGCCATATATGACAAACCCACAGCCAACATCATCCTCAATGATGAACAACTAAAACCACTTCCACTAAGATCAGGAACAAGACAAAGCTGCCCACTCTCACCACTGTTATTCAACATAGATTTGGAAATTTTAGCCACAACAATCAGAGAAGAAAAAGAAATAAAATGAATCCAAATTGGAAAAGAAGAAGTAAAGCTGTCACTGTTTGCAGATGACATGATACTATACATAGAGAATCCTAAAGATGCTACCAGAAAACTACTAGAGCTAATCAATGAATTTGGTAAAGTAGCAGGTTACAAAATTAATGCACAGAAATCTCTGGCATTCCTATACACTAATGATGAAAAATCTGAAAGTGAAATTAAGAAAACACTCCCATTTACCATTGCAACAAAAAGAATAAAGTACCTAGGAATAAACCTACCTAAGGAGATAAAAAACTTGTATGCAGAAAATTATAAGACACTGATGAAAGAAATTAAAGATGATGCGAATAGATGGAGAGATATACCATGTTTTTGGACTGGAAGAAGCAATATTGTGAAAATGACTATACTACATAAATCAATCTACAGATTCAATGCAATCCCTAGCAAACTACCAGTGGCATTTTTCACAGAACTAGAACGAAAAATTTCACAATTTGTATGGAAACACAAAAGACCCCGAATAGCCAAAGCAATCTTGAGAAAGAAAAACGGAGCTGGAGGAATCAGGCTCCCTGACTTCAGACTATTCTACAAAGCTACAGTAATCAAGACAGTATGGTACTGGCACAGAAACAGATATATAGATCAATGGAACAGGATAGAAAGCCCAGAGATAAACCCACACACATACGGTCACCTTATTTTTGATAAAGGAGGCAAGAATATACAGTGCAGAAAAGACAGCCTCTTCAATAAGTGGTGCTGGGAAAACTGGACAGCTACCTGTAAAAGAATGAAATTAGAACACTCCCTAACACCATACACAAAAATAAACTCAAAATGGATTAAAGACCTAAATTTAAGGCCAGAGACCATCAAACTGTTAGAGGAAAACATAGGCTGAACACTCTACGACATAAATCACAGCAAGATCCTTTTTGACCCACCTCCTACAGAAATGGAAATAAAAACAAAAATAAACAAATGAACCTAATGAAACTTAAAAGCTTTTGCACAGCAAAGGAAACCATAAAAAAGATGAAAAGACAACCCTCAGAGTGAGAGAAAATATTTGCAAATGAAGTGACAAAGGATTAATCTCCAAAATTTACAAGCAGCTCATGCCATTCAATATCAAAAAAAAAAAAAAAAACAACCCAATCCAAAAATGGGCAGAAGACCTAAATAGACATTTTTCCAAAGAAGATTGCCAACAGACACATAAAAGAATGCTCAAGATCATTAATCATTAGAGAAATGCAAATCAAAACTACAATGAGGTATCCCCTCACACCAGTCAGAATGGCCATCATCAAAAAATCTACAAACAGTAAATGCTGGAGAGGGTGTGGAGAAAAGGGAACCCTCTTGCACTGTTCGTGGGAATGTAAATTGATACAGCTACTATGGAGAACAGGATGGAGGTTCCTTAAGAAACTAAAATAGAATTAGCATATGACCCAGCAATCCCACTAGTGGGTATATACCCAGAGAAAACCATAATTCAGAAAGACACATGCACCCCAACATTCACGGCAGCACTATTTACAAAAGCCAGGTCATGGAATCAACCTAAATGCCCATCAACAGATGAATGGATAAAGAAGATGTGGTACATATATACAATGGAATTGTGAGGGCTAATTTGAAAATTCCCCGGGGAAATTTTAAAAAAAAATAAAAATTTTTTGGGAAAAAAAAAAAAAAAAAAAAAAAAAAGAGTCATGGGGCTTCCCTGGTGGCGCAGTGGTTGAGAGTCCACCTGTCGATGTAGGGGACACAAGTTTGTGCCCCGGTCTGGGAAGATCCCACATGCCGTGGAGTGGCTGGGCCCATGAGCCGTGGCCACTGAGCCTGCGCATCCGGAGCCTGTGCTCTGCAACAGCAGAGGCCACAACAGTGAGAGGCCTGCGTACCCCAAAAAGAAAAAAAAAGAGTCATGTACCAAAATGTTCATTGCAGCTCTATTTACAATAGCCAGGACATGGAAGCAACCTAAGTGTCCACCAACAGATGAATGGATAAAGAAGATGTGGCACATATATACAATGGAATATTACTCAGCCATAAAAAGGAACAAAACTGAGTCATTTGTAGTGAGGTGGATGGACCTAGAGACTGTCATACAGAGTGAAGTAAGTCAGAAAGAGGAAAACAAATACCGTATGCTAACACATATATATGGAATCTAAAAAGAAAAAAAAAGGTCATGAAGAACCTAGGGGCAAGATGGGAATAAAGACGCAGAGTTACTAGAGAATGGACTTGAGGATATGGGGAGGGGGAAGGGTAAGCTGGGACAAAGTGAGAGAGTGGAATGGACATATATACATTACCAAACGTAAGGTAGATAGCTAGTGGGAAGCAGCCGCATAGCACAAGGAGATCAGCTCCGTGCTTTGTGACCACCTAGAGGGGTGGGATAGGGAGGGTGGGAGGGAGGGAGACGCAAGAGGGAGGAGATATGGGAACATATGTATATGTACAACTGATTCGCTTTGTTGTGGGGCAGAAGCTAGCACACCATTGTAGAGCAATTATACTCCAACAAAGATGTGAAAAAAATAAAAAAAATAAAAGGTTAAAACAAACAATAAAAGAACAAATGGAAGGTATGGAAACAGAGTAGTTGTTACCAGAGAAGAGGCGGGGGGTGGGGGCAAAATGGATTAAGGGGGCCAACTGAATGATGCCAGGTGGAAACTAAATTTTTAGTGGTTAGCACACAGGAGCAGACAGAGAAGTAGAAACATAATGTTGTACACATGAAACTTATATAATGTTATAAAGCAATGTTACCTCAATAAAAAATAAAAATTGAAACCTGATGAACCTAGTGGCAGGGCAGGAATAAGGACGCAGACATAGAGAATGGACTTGAGGACACGGTGGGGAGGGGGAAGCTGGGGCAAAGTGAGAGCAACATTGACATATATACACTACCGAATGTAAAATAGATAGCTAGTGGGAAGCAGCAGCGTAGCACAGGGAGATCAGCTTGATGCTTTGGGACTACCTAGAGGGGTGGGATGGGGAGGGTGGGTGGGAGGCTCAAGAGGGAGGGGATATGGGGACATGTGTATGCATATGGCTGATTCACTTTGTTGTGCAACAGAAACTAACACAATATTGCGAAGCAATTATATTCCAATAAAGATGTATTAAACAAATAATAATAAAAAAAGAAAAAAATTGCAACCTCATCTATAGGTAGTTCATTCAACAAATTATGATTCATTTGTAAAATGGAAACAATTTATACACAGAATGCAACAATTTGGGTAAAAAAGAAACAGTATGTGCATTTGCTTATATCTGCCCAGAGTATTTCTGGAATGATAATAACTGCTAAGTGGTTACCTCTAGGACTTGTAGCTCGGGACTGGAGAACAGGGGTAATAAATCCTTCCAGATACATGTGATTGCAGGTCAAATGATTATCATGTGATACAACTAAAACATAATATTATTATATTTATTACACACATGCCCATGGTATAGCATTTAATTCAACAATATACACAAATTAATATGTATAATAAGACTAATACTTAAGAACTTTCAAGTGTGGGTAGGTATCCTAAAATGCCTAGAAAGACAACACCTAACAGTGAGTAGTGGGATTACTACGGATTTTACTACTTTGAATGTTAACTTTATGTTTTTCATGTTGTTGGGATGTGTTACAATGATACATTTATATTTTACAATCAGAAAACAAACAGCAGCAGCATTTCAGTTTTGAGAAAGTGGAATGAAGGAACCAGCAATGCTGGCTGAACTGTCTCCATTTGGCAAGGAAGGGTTTAATCCTGATACTGCAGCAGTAACTTTCTCAGCATATGCTCCATCCCCAGGGAAGATAACAGTCAAGGAAACCTTGAAGTTGTTGGAAAAGAAGAGAATTAAGGACTTCTTTTAAAAGAGAAATTATATTATGTTCAGATAATCTGGTTTGGTTTCGTTTTAGGAGAAATTGGAAATCTTGAAATTTACTCCTCTAAGGGTGGGCTGCAACGGCAGGTGCCCATGGGCACTTGGTATTTTGTGACGGTGGTGGTGTGTTCACCAACAACTCCAGCTCTCAGCTTTCCGGGTACAGGAAGGAATGCACTTCGCATTCCCTTGTCATTAGACAAGGCCATATGATTTGCTCTGGACAAAGAAGGGTGAACAGAAGTGACAGAGGCACAATTCTCTTTGTTTGCTTCCCTTGGTGTACAGGTTATGAAAGTTCAGGTCCTTCAGCCTGGATCCCTGAGTGACTAGGATGCACAGAGCATCCTTCCAGCGTGTGCTGGACGTGTAGGATGAGCAAGAAATAAACTTTGGCTGTGTAAAGGCACTGAGAGTCTGGAGGATTTATTATTACTGAAGCAGAGCCTAGCTCATCCTGACTATGTAATTTGTGTAGTCCAGTGCAAGATGAAAATACACAGCCCCTTGTTAAAAAATTATTTAGCATTTCAAGATGATGACAACAGAGCATTAAACCACATGGGGGCCCTCTGAGTGCAGGGCCCTGTGTGACTACACAGGTCACACGTCCAGGAAGGGCCTGATTTTCCGATTTACCATCACAATCTTGGAAAATGGGTCTTAACTCCCTTATTTCACATACGAAGAAACGGAGAGCTCAAACAGCTTGCTGACTACTACAGAGTTGGTAAATGTCAGAAATGGAATTGGATTATATTGGTATTATTAACGTTGCAATAATGGGTCTTTTGTGGGTTGATGGAGCTGGGCTTTAGGACATAAGGAGCCAAGTAGACCATCACAGGAAGCAGACAAGACTCAGGAACTATCCAATCCTTTGTAGAAAACCACCTACCCAGACCCTCAGTAGAAGGTAAGAAAAGAGTTAAAGTCTAACTCATTACATACTAAGTGAACGGGTTCTTTTGCCAGAAAGGATAATTAGTAATTTCAATCCTTTGTCACAGGCTGTGACAAAGGCTTTGTCACAATCCTTCAGCACAGGCTGAAGAGTATCAACAGAGCAAAGCAGGCACAGCTTTTCATTTTGTTGCTCTAGCTAATTAGCATTAGAGAAACCATTTTCATAAGCAATGCCCTCACAACAACCTGGTAACTGAAAACAAAAGCTGATGGTGCAGCTTTCTCCATAGTAACCAGACGTGGGAAAGAGCAATCCAGAACCACTAAGTGGGAGTCCTGGGGGCAGGAACAGAGGCCATTCGCTCTGAGCAGCCGTGTGAAGAAGCAGGTCACCACTGCCCTTCAACGTTACAACTAGAAAGATTATCAAAATACTTAAGTGAAGGTGGTGTTTTGAATTAAATACATTCATACCAGATACATTCATACACTGAAAAATGCTGTATGTATTCCTAAAAGCTATTCAAACGTATAAAAGCTATCGTTAGAAAAAGCTCATCCAGTTAAAATCATGCGGCTTTTCTTGCAGAATCCCTGTCGCTGCTCCCATGTAATATTTCCTTCTACTTCACCCCTTGTAAGGAAGCAGGCGTCAGGAAAGGTAGAGAAAAGAAAATTTGGCTCAAAAAGAGTGTAGGTAGTTAATTTGGTAATAAAAAAAGGCAGTTGTCATTTAACTACGGGTTTCAAGATCTGAAAATCTTATTCTTTTCAATCTTATATTATTTTTCTTCATTGGTTAGGACGTAAAACACATCTGTGAAATAGCCAAATCTTGTGTCATTTTCTTCTCTTTTCATAAAAACTCAGTTTGGGTCATTGTTGAAAGAAAAAGAAAGAAAGAAAGGAAGAAAGGATGGAAGGAAGGAAGGAAGGAAGGAAGAAAGAAAGAAAGAAAAGAGAAAGCAAGCAAGCAAGCAAGCAAGAAAGAAGGACAGGGGGAGGAATGGAGGGAAGGAGGGAGAGAAAGAAGAGAAAATAAAAAGAAAAGAGAATCCAGTTTGTTCCAGTTGCTTTAGAAAGTTAGTGTGACACTGCTAAACAAATATGTTCATTTTAGGAGAAAGTACAACAATGTCATGATTTACCAAGGATGATTCAGCAGTTGCTTAAAATGAAAAAGGTAGGTGATTTTCAAAGAAATACTTTATCCCAGTTAAGACTGTTAATGAACACATTCATTTCTGCAAACTGTATGTTCAAAGAGATGATAACATAAGATAAAAACCAGAAGAATTTAACTCACGTTACTCATCTGATTTTACATCAAATGATAAATTTAAAATTTTATGGCTCAAATAGTCATTTCAGGAAGTGTGTGGATAACATTTACTAACTGCTTCTTAATACCTACTGGTCATTTAGAGAATATCTGTCAGGAGCTAGTATATTAGGTTATGATAGGATCAAAATAACCTTCTCCCTCAAGGAGCTTATAGAGAAATTTGACCTTGCTTCCACTATTAAATCAAGAAAATGATTGTTATCAAAGTGAACGTGAGTAGATACATGAATAATACGGATGAGTGTTTTGAGAGGAAGGTAGCCATCATAGATTAGCTAGTTAGCTTGAGAACTGGCTTCTAAATACCCACTTTTACCACAAAATTTTGAATATTTTAGAAAAAATTGGGATAAAGTACAACTGCATATTGGATGGGCAGGGAAGCATGAAGAATGTTTTCTATGGTACTGTTAATTCCCTGTAAGTTAGTCTGACATTCAGAGTGTTTGACTTAGTTTGAGTACTTGGCTCTCCTTGACCACGAGGCCCGTACACGGCTAATGACTCCAATGCTAGCAGTGTTTCTGGCTCTTCTTCTTTTTTTTTTCCCCACAAAGGTTAATTGAATTTTTATAAGGGTTTCATAGAGGACTTCCATAACTTTTTGGTATTAAAACAAAGGCCATCTTATAGTAGAATTATAATATGACATCCGTAAGTACTTTAAGTATTTTAGCTTAGATTTTCAGTAACTGTGTGATGTACTTAACATTTTATAGTTTTTGAGAATTTCCATAGACTTCTCAGCATCTTCACTGAATTTAATCATGAAGTCTGGCATTTCAGAACCATTCCTTCTTCAGCTTCTTTAAAAGTTTGAATATGGTTTTGTGAGCAAATACTAGAGACAAAGTTCATGGGACTTCTCAGCTTTCATGGGACTTCTTTCAGTTTCTACGTGTTCCGCAGATAAGTATTTCTGACTTGTGACAACTATTTGATTCCCCCTTAATAGCTGCATATTGTTAACCCAGAGATGCTGAGAGTTACACGAAGTAAAGGTAACTATTTTCATAGTTTCATATTAATTGACTGAATTGGCTTTGTTTTAAGATCAACTCCAAAGCCCTTGTTAATCGTGACACAAATGTTTTGTGATAAAGATTGAGGGTGGTTGAAAGATTTGTCATGCTAAGTGCTCATTAGCTCCAGGGTGCTTGCCTCAGCATCCTGTCAGGCTTCTTCCAGAAGGTTAGGGAAGGGGTAATAGCCAATAGCATATGGACTTGCATTAATTTTCAGCATATAAACCCACGGAACGTCCAGGGAATCCACTAAACTTTAACAAGCTGCAATTCTATCCTTACTTCAGACATCACACCCTGAAGGTGCCATCCATATTAATGTTTTTTCCCCTCCCTTAGATAGCACATTAGTAGTTCAAATAGGCTCTTACTTAATGTGACCTCTTTTACCTACCCCCTAGGGCATGGGAGTGGCATATTAAGGTCACAGCAGGATTTTAGTATGAAGAAAACTTTTCTGGTTTTAGCAAGGGGCCCTTTTCTGAATGCCTGTAATTGGCTTTCAAACCACAATCCTGTTCCAATGTTGAGAAACCTCCATAAACCATAAACCTCCAGGTGGGTCAGCAAATCTGCAGGAAGCCTTTGCCGTTGTTATTATTTGCATCGTATTATCATTACTAATAATAACTAAGATGCACTGAGCACATTATGTGTCTGGAATGCTCAGTAGTCATCCACCAATCTGATTTTCACAACAACCCTGACCCTACGAGATAGGTCATGGGATTTGCTCCTTTTAAAAATGAAATGACTGAGGCTTGGGAAGCTTCAGCAGATTTCCCCAAACGAGCTGCCTGTACAGACAGAATCAGATCTAAACGTGGGGGACCTAGTTCTTTGGGGAATCTGTTAACTGCCCTTTCATAACTGCTGCTCATTATGATTAAGACTTTGATTAAATGTAGAAGTCTGGAATTCATATAATATTACGGACATATTTAACATGAATTTAATGTACCAGAGCAGCATGAATTGTGCATTCAAATCTTTCAACACTATAATATGAGCTTCTAATCTATCAAAGATTTTTCAAGAACCTGCTTTGTGCTAGAATGACCTGATTTTTCCCCTCAAGGAGCTTGCAGTTTAATTAAGGAGAGCTCATATTTGAAACACACGTCAGTGTATTAGTAATAATTCAGAGGAGACGTAGGTCAGCTTCATGGAGCACTTGTGATAAGGGATGATTCAGTGAGAGGAGAAAGAGGAAGGCATTCCGGGTAGAGTAAGAATGGCTGACATTTATGGACTGCTGACCATGACAAGCAGTGCCAAGGGCTGTGCGTGGAAAACGCCTAATTCTGAAAGCAATTTGGAGTTAAGTATCATTGCTCAACCCTTCTGCTGAGGAAGACATCGAGGCACACAGCTTCAGTTACACAAGTGCTCAGTGAAGCGACTGGGACTCCAGCTCAGCTTATCGGACTTCCGACCCCATAGCCGTCACTCTACCCTACTGTCCCCTCACTCGTCTGCATGGTCAAAGCAGAGAGGACAGTCAGGGGCTTGTGGGAAAAGAACTTTCCAGAACAAAGGGTGTATGTTGGGAAGGTACTGAGACAGACCTGGAAAGCAAGGAAAAGGATTTTAGACTACATTCTAAAGTTATATAATTTTGTAGCTCATCTTACTCAGGTTTCGATGGCGAATTAAGTAAAATCATTGTAGTTGTGCAGACAACAGACAAAATATTAAACAATATTAAGTACTGAGTACATCTATGACAACAGATATCATTTACTTATGGGGTAGAGAAGAGAAAAATGAAAAGAAAGGGGGGGTTAAGGATTTTCAAAATCATCACGATACTATTCAAAAAGGATCTCAAAATCAAAACCAGTTTTGGCGCATGCATTTTCACTACAGACTTCATTGTTTCCCTTTCTTCCTTCCACCCTCCCTCCTTCCCTTCCATTTTTCCTTCCTTCCTTCCTTCCTTCCTTCCTTCCTTCTCTAGTGGAACCTACGTTATTTATTTACACTTTTTGTATTTTAGTTTGCCAATCAAGTACTGAAAAAAAATCACGGCAGTGTAATCATAAAAAATATAAATGTCTATATTTTTAAACGGGCTACATAACAGTAACTAGGTTTATTATGCTTATAAATTTCTTTTTATCCTCTTAGGGATCAAATCTATGAATTATTGATGTGGGGATTCCTAGACTATTATTATGATGACATTTTTGGTATATTTCCTTATTTGAATTGTCAAGATTTGGTTTATTAGCCCAAGGATGACAGGGTTTTCAAGGGAAAGAAAAGCTTTTAAAAATCAAACCACTACATGGAGGCTTGCTCCACGGGAACTCCCCAAGTCTTGGCTTGATGCTGATTATGCAGACACCAAGTTCTGGATTCATTTGAGTTCCAATGGCTCCTGCCATACTGCTTCCAATTACTTTAAGCTGGGCATCCAATTCCCTCAGAACTGCCTTGGCTCTGCTCGCCCATCTGTTAATGCAGGGGCATTAAGCGCCAGAAAGAAGGTAGCTATTAGAAAACTGCAACTTAATGTAGCATCAAGAGAACTGGAGGCCAGCAGTTACTCTACAATGACGTAAACATTCACCTCCTCCTGCTAGGTCAAGAGAAAAGAGAACCTCAGAGAAATACAGCCCGAGAGTGTCCATGGCTACAAAGACCACTGATTTGTTATCCAGATTGTGCAGCGTGACCGTGGGTGTGATTTCCTGGTACAAAGGACTCACTAGGCAGGAATCTATTCATCCACGTAGATCTCCTCAATTTTGATAGATATTGGCTGTGTTCAGACCTCATTATTGAGCCAACGCTCTCAATTATACAGCTGATAACCTAAAGCTTTTTTGAAATGCTCTGGTTCTCTTCATTTTATAGGCCCGTTGGGTGGGGGACAGAGAGGGGCAATGCCTAAGGAGCGTTTCCATTTATTTCCCCAAGGCTTTTAGGATAGCCCTGTGAACCAGATACAGACTGTGAGAGGATGTCAGAGGGGTCATTTTAGGCTGGCTCTACCAAGCCTGGTGGAACACTGTTGGAGGAATTGTTTCTACTGCTGCAAAGGGGAGGGGTTCTAACTGTGGGGTGTGAGTTTGAGAAACAAATGCTCTTGGAGAAACAACATCCTGGGCTTGCGACCTGGATGAGGGCTTCTGTCTGTCTGCCTCAGCATCCTCATCTGGCTGGACCGGGGCACTGGCTGAAGACATGCGCTTCAAAACTGCTCACCAGGCCGGATCATTATCCCATTTGACCCATGAAAACGCCGGCACTGGCACTCAGAGAGATTTGAGTGATGTGCTCAGCATCAGGCATCTAGTAAGTGGTGGAGCTGGGATCCAAACTTCGGGACTCCAGCCCGGAGCCTGAGTTCTTTATGACCACAGTGTGTTGCCTCTCCCGAGAGAAGGGACTCAGTACTTATTCAATCAATGAACTGATGGATAGATAGATAAATAGGAGTCAAGAGGGCTAAAGGCAGAGTAATTTGAGTACCTTATACTGAATAAGTAGGCGGTGGATTGCACGGAGAGAAGAGATGCAAGACGGGCTAATAAGAGACACTGATAACAACTTTGTCACATGTCCTTTTTGGGTTGACTCTGCAGGGCCCATCTTGGGGTGACATAGAGTGATGTCCATCAGCACGGAGAAGCAAAAGCTCATGGGCTCCTCTTGTACAGGGGAGTCACTTTCCTGTCAGAATGATTAGTCAGGAGCTAGCAGTTAGCTTGCCTTCAAAATGCCAGATGGGGCTTCCCTGGGTGCAGTGGTTGAGAGTCCGCCTGCCGATGCAGCGGACACGGGTTCGTGCCCCTGTCCGGGAGGATCCCACGTGCCGCGTAGTGGCTAGGCCCGTGAGCCATGGCTGCTGAGCCTGCGCGTCCGGAGCCTGAGCTCCACACAGGGAGAGGCCACAACAGTGAGAGGCCCGCGTACCGCAAAAGAAAAAAACAAAAACAAAAACAAAAACAAAAACGAAAACGGTAAATAAAACACAAAATGCCAGAAGTAAGTGACTGATGAAGTGACAGCCTGAAGGCAAGGACACAGGGCCAGCCCGGGAAGACAAGATAGGAGCCTGGGGAGGAGGGGACACTCAATCAACTGTCTGTAGCCTGCGAGAGGGTCCGCCTACAAAATGAAACAAATGTCTCCCCTACCATGGATACAGAGACTGAGAAATAATTTGTGACAGCAGTGTCTGATTTAGTGGTTGTTTGCAGATGCAGCCTATACTTAGTTTTATACCAGATTTACTAGAACGTTTTAAACTTCCCTAACCAGTTGGCAGTTTGCATTAAAAAAAAAAAGGAAAAAGCCATCCGGGTTACAAAAAAGAGATTCTCAGAAGATGCTGTTGAAATGGAAGTCCTCTCTCGGGATTTTGCGATAGCCTGTCGGCCTCTTATCTCGACTCTTCACTCAATGCTTTCCACCCAGCTGGGCCAGGGTTAATGGTCTTGCTTCCATCAACACCTTAACAAAAATGTTTTCCATCATCATATTGCCAGGTGTCCACGTCAGCTGGGACGGCTTGGCTGGTCATCTTCACGTCCTCTATGAAAGGGATGGAATCTTCGGGAAAACTTTGAGAGCTTGTGCTCTTAGGCTCTGCCTTCAGGAAGTTATTTCTATGAAATTTAATGATCAATGACTTTCAAAATTTCAAAACTGTATCTAAACACTTGATATCTGTTTGTACATGGAGGCAGCAGATTGAGCTGAATTTCCAGTTTCTTCAGCCAGTGGGTCGTTCATTCAGTTACAAAATGGAATCGTTTTATGTGCCGACACTGTGTTACGGCTTTGCCCACATCATCAGATTTAATTGACAGGACAATGCTCTGAAATAGGCACACTCATTCCCATCTTACAGGTGAGGAAATGGGCTAAGAGAGGTTTCAGGAACACGCGTGAGATGGCTGAGATGCTTCTGAAGCACATTCTGCTTCTGGTGGACTCGTAAGCTCCAGGGCTTCAGCAGAATATCCGGGCCCTCCAGGACTCCTGCCAGCCTCCTCCTGCCACCTCCAGCCCACCCCGTACCTCCCTGCTCCACTTTCTTCACTTATACTCTCTTCTTTCCTCTGCTGAGCCTCTCTCTTTCCTCACTTGGCATCTGAAAGCAGTTCTTAAAATTGCAGTGTCCTGGCTCCAATATGCCTCCTGCAGGACGCGAGCCTTCCCCGACCTCCTTGACTCTTTCTCCTCCTGGCCTCACTTTGAACTCTGTTCTTCACGTCTGTCTCCCCTGCTACACTGTAAGATTCTAGGGCAGCTGTACAATAAGAAATAGAATAAAATGCAAGCCCCATATGCGACTTACAGTGTTCTAATATCCATATTAGGAAACTAAAAAAGAAGTGGGCAAAATTAATTTAATAATAAATTTTATTTACCCCAGCACATCAAAAATATTACCATTTTATCATGTAATCAACACAAAAATTATTAGTGAGATAATTTTATGTTCTCATTTTTTTGTACTAAGTCCTTGGAATTGGTTTGCATCCTATATTTTAAGTGTTCAGGAGCCTCATGTGGCCAATGGCTACCACACTGCACTGCACGGCCCTAGAGGGAAGAGATCTCCAGTTGCTATGATGTCCGAGAGCATGTTAAGGCTGCCGGCTGTCCTCCCGGTACCGATTCTTCCCTCCCTTGACAGCATGAGAAGTTGTCACTGGCCTTGTGGCTGTCAGCCTCACGGCCACATCTCCCAGATGCCCCTGGAGCTCCAATGCCACATGACTGGATCTGGTCACAGGGCGTCAGCAAAGGTGAAGCCATCTCTGGCTTGTGCCCTGAAGAGGCAAGGGCTGTGCCTCCTCTCTCTCCTGCTCCCTCGGGCAGACATGAAGAGGAGGTGGGGGTCAGCTGTGACCTCTGCAGGAGGGCACGCCTGAGAGACAGCAGGGCCACAGAACTCAAGGTTCTGTGCTTCCTTCATCACGGAGCTGCAGGGAATCTTGGTCACTTGAAGGGACTGTCACCTGAGAGGAAGAAGCATCTGTCTTGTTTGCATGGGACTGAATCTCATTTTTAACAGTTATCTTCATTGACTTCCATGGTTTCTAGAACCGATTCCCTGCTCTCTTCATGGGGCTACAGCCAACTCTTCCTTCAGGTCTCAGTTTCTGCTGACTTTAGCGGGTGGCCTTTCCCAGCTCTCCTAAGACGAGGCTGTATCCCCCATGACATGCTGCCTTGGCACCCTGGTCTTTCCCAGCTTTAGCTTTCATGCAGGGGGTTATTTAATGTCAGGGTTCCAACTAGAGCATCAGTGCCATGGAGGAAGGGGCCAGCTGGCACAGCATCTGGAGCTGAAAGAATCAATGTGCCTCAAGCGGCTTTTACCGTGGAACTGAGATGCTCTTCCTCTCCCAGGTTTGATGGAAATATCTGATCTCATTAAATTTTGCTGGATTATGTTAGAGCTCATAGGAATGATGTTGCACCAGCGGAAAGGCTCGTGAATAGATCTAGCTACTCAAGTGTTATGGGGTTGAATTGTGTCCCCCCTCCCCAAAATATGTTGAAGTCCTAACCCCTGGGTACCTCGGAATGTGATCTTACTTGGAAATAGAGCAGTTGCAGATGTAAGTAGTTAAGCTAAGAAAAAGTCATACTGGAGGAAGGCAAGCCCTGAATCCAATGTGACCGGCCTCCTTGTAAGAAGAGGAGAGAGATACACAGGGAGAAGATGGCCATGTGATGACGAAAGCAGCGACTGGGGTGACGCATCTGCATGTCAAGGATGGCCGGCAAACACTGGAAGCTAGGAGAGGTAAGGAAGGATTCTCCCCTATGGGTTTCAGAGGAAGCACGGCTCTGCTGACACTTTGATTTGGGACTCTAGCCTCCAGAACCATGAGACAATACATTTTTGTTGTTTGAAGCCCCCCAGCTTGTAGCACATTGTCACAGCAGCCCTAGGAAACTCACACATGAGGCAGACAGCACCCTAACAAACTCACTGTGCATACTTTTCCTCCTGGGTACGACCCTAGAGCCTCTGGTCGAGGTCGGCCCCCAGTGCAGGGGAGAGGGGGCATTGCCTGCTGGTGCACACAGACACTAGGCAGCGCTCCCCCACTGCTAATGTGGATCTTCAAGACAGGTAAGGGGGTACAGGGTCCTTTGCTCAGAAGTTAAAGGTATCTGGACATCCTAAGGGCATGTTCTGTGGGGAAGGGGGACCAGAGGACAGGGTGTCCCCACCATAGGAAGCAAGAGGGACAGAACTGTCATCTCACCCAGAGGCACAAAGATTTCTCCTTCACAACAGACTCTTCTGGCAAAGGCTATGCTCTTAAGGAAAACAATTCTTGCTCTAGTCTCGAACTGAGAAGAAATTAGGAGAGGTAACAGATGCGCATTACTCTTCTTTGAGGCTCTGTATTACCAATGAAAACAGTCAAGGCTATGCTTCTGAAGTCTGCATTCGTCTGCAATGATTATCTATCCTTTTTTTTTAATGAAGTATTTCACCCTCACAGGCTGAATACTTTGCACCACAAAGGATTTTCAGCCACTGCTGTTCCCCTCTCTCTTTCAATTTGGAAGGCTAACTCCATGACCCTTTTCTATTTGACAGAATTCACATCAGATGCAAATGACGTAAGGCCAGGATTTTGCCTTCCCTGTTGCCAAGGTGGGAGGCGAGACAACGGCCATGATAAGTAGCTGTGATTGTTCCAGTCTTTGCCAAGGTTCACCTTCCCAACGTGTCTCAGCTATAAATGCTTGTTCCTGATGTCTTCCAACGATTTTCACTTAAAAGAAATACTTTAGTATATTCAGTTCAAATTGCATGATGGTAATTATGCTTCTAAATCTGATTAAGTGACGTGATAGAAGACACCTTTGTTCCCACGAGGGCATATCTGTTGTTCGGTAGATGGGTCCAATTTTCTGTAGGAGGAGAATTCACATGATAAGCACTGAGACTGCCTTCTTTCACTAGTTATTTATAAGGCTCTTATTAGACTGGTTAAATTCACAAAGGAGAAAAAAGATAACTTACTGTCGATCAATTTCTAATCGAATCCATCCATCACCTAGCTGGTAGAAAACTATGCTCACCAAGGGGATTTGGATTCAGACTGCAAATCACGGTCATGTGACGTATGACGTTAACTGGGAAATGGAACATTACACTTTTTAAAATTAGTACTCGTATTTATCATATTTTTTATGTTGCTTCTTTTCTCAGAAATGCCATAATAATTCCTCACTCCACAGTGGATAAACGTACAATCTGTGGCTTGGAATTCAAGCCTAATCCTTGCCACCAGCATGTGGCTCAGCTTGGGGGACAGCGACACTGCTCAGTGGCACTTTTAGCTCCCTTCCCCCCAACAGCTCACAGGGCACTGAGTCACCCCTTTGAAGTCAGATGGAGACAAATAACCTATCTGGCCAATGAAACGTGAGTGGCGCCGACATGTGTAACCTCCAGGCCAAAGCCTTTAACTGCTGGTGTGCAGCGCTCCATCCCCCCATCACCCCTGATTCGGTGACCGTGACACTCAAGGTGCTCTAGTGTCCACCAGCTGACCCCTGATTAGAATGAGGTGGGGCAGCGCTCCTGTCAACCTGAGTTGGCGTGTCTCACAAACCTGTGTTGCTCTAGGCCACTGAAATTTTGACGTTGTTTGTTACTGAAACAGACTTTGGTCTATACTGACTACGACATCAAGGATTTTTTCTTTTGGAATTTTAGCAGCCAAATTCTATTCCCAAGGGAAATCGGACATGGAAAACCCACGTGTAATAAACGCAGAGACAGTCTGGGGAGGGGCGAGGTCAGCGTGGGGCGGGGGGGAAGGAGAAGCGGTGGCTTCCACCCCCGCAGCAGCCCGCCCACCGTGCTACTCCGCCACCTCCTCCCATCTGTTGGAAGTCACGTTGAAAACTAACGATCCGGTCCAGACAAATCTTTTCAACTAAAGCTTTAGTCCAAAGTCACAACTGGACCTGGCCCCACACACATATTTTGTTTTATTTTGGCCCACAGAGTGTCTTAAAAGAATCTAGGCCAATGTTTAAAAGTTAGGAGACTGTACATACTATTCTGAACTTCCCTTGATAAGGTGAAGCATTAGGAAGCCCCCGTCCTCTTTGCTTCCCTGTCACTAGGGTCTCATCAGTTGCCATTTCACATACACTTACATGTCTGTTTCACTTACAGAAGTGTTTCTCCGTCCCGTGTCCCTATCAAAAGTGGGAAAATACAGAACAAGTGGGCTGTGCTTTTCAAAAAGTCACGTGGAATGCATAATATTCCTAAGTATTGAAATGAAAACTAAGTTGACTGATGTTTTAATACCCCACATTTTACTCACTCCTGTTACTTGTTGCTTCATATAAGCTTTAGAATTTGTGACATCTCTTCTACTCCTTTACCTATATACGTCTACGGCTTGATTTCTGAAAACGTGGTCCCTGAACCACCTGGACCCAACTCAGCTTGGATGTTTGTGAGAAATGCTGATTGTGAGGACTGCTTCAGACCTGCTGAGTTACAGTTTGTGGTGGTGGGACCTAGGAATCTGCATTTTCATAAGCATCCCCTTCCCCGACACAACTCTTAGGCACAGTTAAGATAATTACTGGGACTTCCCTGGTGGTCCAGTGGTTAAGAATCCATCCTGCAATGCATGGGGCGCTGGTTCCATCCCTGGTCGGGCAACTAAGATCCCACATGACGCAGGGCAACTAGGCCTGTGTGCCACAACTAAGACCTGATGAAGCCAAAAAAAAAAAAAAAAGTAAATAAATAAATATGAAAAAATAGATAATTGCTGCTCCATGGTTGAGGTAATCATATATTCAGAACCAAAGTTCTATGAACTGATAAAGAATTTTTATTCTCTTCTAGGTTTGAGAAATCATTCAGAAAGTAGAATTTGGATGCCAACTACTATGATTTCTGAAATGGTGTATAAGAACAATGAAATAAAGTATCTGAAACTACATCTGTTCTCAAGATTAAAAGATGAAATGAACATCAGGATATCTTCTGAGTGTTACCCTCCTTTTCCTTCTTGCCCGCTTTTGATCACTCTGTTTAATCTGCCAAGAGTCCTTTCTCCACGTCTCTGTATTGAAATCTCGCCCATCTTTAATGTGCAACTGAAACGTTAATGAAAATTAACAACGATTCCTTACTATCACCTAAACTTCATTGTGTCAAAACTGTCTTTTTGGAAATTTTAATTTTTAATAGGTTTTGTTTTTTGAGCCGTTTTATGGTCGCAGCCAGATTGAGCACAATGTACAGAGAGGTCCCATAGCGCCCACCCTGACACGTGCACAGCCTCCCCTGCCATCCACAACCCCCACCAGAGTGGTACACTTGTTACCACTGATGAGCCTGACCGCCCAAAGTCCGTGGGTTACATTAGGGTTCACTCTCCGTATTGCACGTTCTGTGGGTTTTGACAAATGTATAAGGACATGCATCCACAATTATAGAATCTCACAGAGTAGTTTCACTGCCCTAAAAATCCTCTGGGCTCCTACTATTCATCACTCCCTCTCCTTTAACCCCCGGTAACCATTGATTTTTTCACTGTCTCCATAGTTTTGCGTTTTCTAGAATGTCATACAGTTGGAGTCACATAATATGTAGCCTTTGCAGACTGGCTTCTTTCGCTTAGTAATATTCACTTAATATTCCATGTCTTTTCATAAGTTGATAAATCATTTCCTTTAGCACTGAATAATATGCTATTATCTAGATGGACCATAGTTTATATATTCATTCACCTATGGAAGGACATTCTGGGTGCTTCCAAGTTTTGACAATTATGAATAAAGCTGCTATAAACATCTGTGTGCAGGATTTTGTGTGGACATAAGTTTTCAGCTTATTTGGGTAAATACCCAGGAAGGTGATTGGTGGATTATATGGTAAGAATATGCTTAGTTTTTATAAGAAACTACCAAACTGTCTTCTAAAGTGGCTACACCATTTTGCATGCCCACCAGCAATTAATGAGAGCTCCTGTTGCTCCATATCCTTGACAGCATTTGGTGTTGTCAGTGTTTCAGATTTTGACCATTCTAATAGGTGTGTAAATTTGCTTGCTGTTTAAATTTGCATTTCCCTGATGACATATGATGTGGAGCATCTTTTCATATGCTTACTTGCCACCCATATATCTTCTTTGGTGAGGTGTATGTACAGGTCTTTGGCCAATATTTTAATCAGCTTTTTCATCTTCTTATTGTTAAGTTTTAGTGTTCTTTGTGGATTTTGGAGAACAGTCCTTTATCAGATGTGAGTTTTGCAAATATTTTCTCCAGTCTGCAGAAACCTGTCGTTTTAATGGTTGGTTTGTTTGCGTCAGGAATCAGGGTCCAAACAAGGTCCAGATGTTCATATGGTTGTTTGTCTCAAGTCTCTTTAATTTGTAACTGTCTTCTCTCCCTTCAGTGTTTTATTCCATACCTTTGGTATGCTGTAGAAACTGGCCATTTGTCCTGTATGTTGTCTCACATTCTGGATTTGTCCAAGGGCCCAGTAACTTCTTGAGTGCTGCTCTGTGGGTTGCTCAGGATCTGTAAACCAAAGTCAGAGGCTCGGCCAGGCAAGAAGTTTCTTAAAGTAACATGGCTTCACCATAGCACGATCCTTCATTGTGGAGGAGCATATAAAAACACATTTATAAGATGTAACCACACTGGAGAAATTCTGGAAGTGACACGAGAGAGAAAGTTTGCATGTTTTAGTATAGGTTGAGGAAGAGAGCAACACCTTGATTGCTGAATCATCTGGGTAAAAAAGATTCTTTTTAATGAGATGTATTAAAAGCTGCCTAATATAGATCACACAAAACAACCCTGAATGTGTTAGCACATCCTTGTTGCTAATAATGCCAATTTTGTGCCATGAACTGTTCAGGTGCTTCTCATATGTCAATTTATTGAATCCTCACCATTTGAGAAAGGCACTACTACTATCCTCACTTTAGAGCTGAGGAAACTGAGGCATAGAGAGATGAAGTAATGAAAACAAGTCAATACAACATTTACTCTAAGCTCATGAACAACTTTGTGTAGAAAACCAATAACATTTTGAGTTTATTTTTGTGTATGGTGTTAGGGAGTGTTCTAATTTCATTCTTTTACATGTAGCTGCCCAGTTTTCCCAGCACCACTTATTGAAGAGACTGTCTCTTCTCCATTGTATATTTTTGCCTCTTTTGTTGTAGATTTTTTGACCATAGGTAAGTGAGTTTATTTCTGAGCTTTCTATCTTGTTCCATTGGTCTATATGTCCATTTTTGTGCCAGTACCATACTGTTTTGATTACTGTAGCTTTGTAGTATAGTCTGAAGTCAGGGTGTTTGATTCCTTCAGCTCCATTTTTCTTTCTCAAGATTGCTTTGGCTATTCAGCATCTTTTGTGTTTCCACATAAATTAAAATTTTTTTTGCTCTAGTTCTGTGAAAAATGCCATTGGTAATTTGATAGGGATTGCACTGAATCTCTAGACTGCCTTGGGTAGTATAGTCATTTTGACATTATTGATTCTTCCAATTCAAGAACATGGTATAGCCTTCCATCTGTTTGTGTCATCTCTGATTTCTTTCATCAGAGAAATCCAAATAAAAACTGCAATGAGGTATCACCTCACACTGGTCAGAATGACCATCATCAAAAAGTCTACAAACGGGCTTCCCTGTTGGCGCAGTGGTTGAGAGTCTGCCTGCCAATGCAGGGGACACAGGTTCGTGCCCCTGTCCGGGAAGATCCCACTTGCCGTGGAGCGGCTAGGCCCGTGAGCCATGGCTGCTGAGCCTGTGTGTCTGGAGCCTGTGCTCCGCAACGGGAGAGGCCACAACAGTGAGAGGCCCACGTACCACGAAAAAAAAAAAAAAGTCTACAAACAATACATGCTGGAGAGGGTGTGGAGATAAAGGGAACCCTACTACACTGTTGGTGGGAATGTAAATTGGTACAACCACTATGGAGAAGAGTATGGAGGTACTTTAAAAAACTAAAAATAGAATTATCATATGATCCAGCAGTCCTACTCCTGGGCATATAACTGGAGAAAACCATAATCCAAAAGGACACATGCATCCCAGTGTTCATTGCAGCACTATTTACAATAGGCAAGACATGGAAGCAACTTAAATGACCATCAACAGAGGAATGGATAAAGATGTGGTACATATATACAATGGACTATTACTCAGCCACAAAAAAGAATGAAATAACGCCATTTGCAGCAACATGGATGGACCTAGAGATTATCATACTAAGTGAAGTAAGTCAGACAGAGAAAGACAAATATCGTATGATATCACTCATATGTGCTATCTAATTAAAAAAGTACAAATGAACTTATTTACAAAACAGAAATAGACTTACAGATATCGAAAACAAACTTATGTTAACCAAAGGGGAAATGCTGGGGGAGGGCTAAAGCAGGAGCTTGGGATGAACACACACACACTACTGTATATAAGATAGATAACCAACAAGGATCGACTGTATAGCACAGGGAACTCTACTCAATATTTTGTGATAACCTATATGAGAGAAGAATCTAAAAAAGAATGAATGTATAACTGAATCACTTTGCTGTATACCTAAAACTAACACAACACTGTAAATCAACTATACTCCAATAAAATTAAAATATTAAAAAAAGAAAATAATTTTGAAGATATTATGAAAGAGAGCAGAGAAATGAATGATTACAAGAAGAATATGTGGGGGTGACAAAGATGGTTTTTGTTGGTTAAAAAAAAAAAAAAAGAAAAAGAAAACCAACCACAAGGAAAGGACAGTTCTTACAAGTCTACGTAATTGAGGTAAAGGACCAGTTCTAATCAAACTTAGGAAGTAAGCAAAGTTCCTCAGTATCCTAAGCTCTCTGCATTCCTACCCCTCCTCCTCAAAACCACATTCCTTGGCTCTAGAATCTTTTCTGACATTTAAAAACATGGATCCCATCAGATGTAAAGAAGAGGCCAGTAATAAACAGGGAGGAGAGAATAAGGGAGTTGGGAGCACCACCCCAAAGGTACCTGTGCATTTAGAGAAAGGGAATAGTTATGACACAGTACATGCTGGATGCCACTAATGATGATGGAAAAGTGTTGGTAACAGGCTTAGGTGGTCCTGATCCACGCCATGTTGAGCAGGGGAAGGATGGTGTGTAAGGCTTAAGAGTAGTTTCTTTGGGGCAGATGGACCCCGATTCAAAATCTGTCTCCATTACTGACTAGTGACATGACCCTGTGGTCACCACCTAATTGCTTTAAGCCACATTTTCTTCATTCTAGTTTTAGGAGGAAAATAGTACTTATTCCTTCACAAGCTTGTGGCAGAGATCAAATGAGATATGTTGAAGAAACTATTCTAGTGACTCTCAGGGTATGTCTTCCTGCTCAAGGTAAACACTGATTGTGTATTGATAAATTGCAAATTGATCTCCCTTCTAGAGAAAGGAAATGGGATGGAGGAACACAGGACATTATTTGCAATATTAGATCGGATACAAATGGGTAGGAGAGGAGGTGGGTAAATGGGTGGTATAGGGTACTGAGTAATTTACTGATGTCATTCTGGAGATTTTTATCTTTTTGGAACAAGTTACAAAAAAGTCATAGAAAAGCCAACACTATGAAATTTAGTCTTTGCTGGACACTGTGTTTCTTTCTTTGTTGCTTTGTTTCTTTCTTTTTTCTTTCTTTCTGTCTTTCTTTCTTTCTTTTATTTAATTTATTTATTTTTGGCTGCGTTGGGTCTTCGTTGCTGAGTGTGGGCTTTCTCTAGCTGCATCTAGCTGCGGTGAGCAGGGGCTACTCTTCGTTGCCGTGTGCGGGCTTCTCATTGTGGTGGCTTCTCTTGCTGTGGAGCACGGGCTCTAGGCGTGCGGGCTTCAGTAGTTGTGGCGTGTGGGCTCAGTAGTTGTGGCTCTCGTGCTCTAGAGCGCGGGCTCAGTACTCACGGCACACAGGCTTAGTTGCTCCGTGGCATGTGGGATCTTCCCGGACCAGGGCTCGAACCCGTTCGTGTCCCGTGAATTGGCAGGAGGATTCTTAGCCACTGTGCCACCAGGGAAGTCCCACTGTGTTCTTTATATACTTTATCAAGTTCATTCTCACGACGCATGGGTTAAGTATCATTTTTACCCTGAATAAACTCTGCCATCACTGAACTAAGCTTTTTATGTGTCTTAACTGATTTAATGGCTACAGTGACCCCAGGAGGTAGGGACTTCAATTACTTCCACTTAAGGGAGGTTTGTGGAGGTTAGCAGACTGGCCAGAATTGGGAGCTGCCACGTAGTTGAAGCTGGGTTCCTGCTTCCCAGGCCCCGCTCGTCTATTGAAGGTTACATCAGAAGCAGCCCAGCCTGAAGTACCGCAGTTGCTATTTTTCAAGAAAGTTTGTAAATATCACTCACGGCACCACACGGCAGCCATACCAGAAAGTCAAATGTGGGAATCTTCTAGAATCCACTGCTGGGAAAAGCTTGCTTTCCCTAAGGAATTGATATGCTGCTAATCTGATAATAATAATTAAGACACTGGCCATGCCTCCTTTCTGCCTTGATTATCAAGATGCCCTGAGCTTAGTTATAGCATCATGGGGTGGGAGGGTGGCTTTGTGGTAGGCATAACTTTTGCTTTATCCATAATTTGGATTTTCAAACTTGACTTGTGGCATATTATTATTTTAGCATGTTTATTCCTGCAGCATGAGAAAAGATATTAATACATTTTAAGGCCATATCACTGAGCTGGAGGTAAAAGTAGAGATGTGATTTTTCATGTTTTTAAGGGTCAAAAAGCTCAAGATGCTCAGTAAATTCGATGCTTGAAGAAAGAGCCAAGGGGTCTCCAAAGGCCGGATGAATGGGCCAAAACTAGCCACATAAATTAAATGAGCATGATTTAAAACCATGAACACAAAGTTATCTGCATGTCAGAGATGTGGAAAGTCTGACATCCTGAGGCAGAGTCCAGGGGTGGGACAGAACAGAAGCGCTATGGGGACCAGTCAGGGCTTTTTCCACAGGACAGTCCCCGCCCGCTGTAACATTCTCCCAACCCTGAGAATCACTGTAATGAGCGGAGAGCCAGGGAGGAGTGGGTCACAGGTCTCAGGTGTCCAGGATCAGAAAAAGGATGAAGGACCCTCCATTCATTCCAAACGCATTGATTGACTTACTATCATAAATCAGGAATTGATACAGGAGCGAACAGGACAAACATCATGGAACTTCTGTTTACATCAACTGAACACTCCATAGAAGCTAAAAGTTAGCTGCCTAAAAGTGAATTCACCAACAAATACCTATTAAACAGCTTCTCTGTGCAGGAATCAATGGATCTGACAGGGTGGTGAGTAGGAGGGTCAAGGGCAAAGGCATGGGCAACACAGGCTGATGAGCTGGAGCACAGGAAGCATAGGGGAGGGGCGCCCACCGAGTCTAGAGGGGAGGGAGGCTCCTGGCATAGCTGGGTTTGAATAACACTCGGCACGTGCAATATTAACTCATCTACATTTAAATCTTTTTATTTATTTATTTAACATTTCTTATTGGAGTATAATTGATTTACAATGTTGTGTTAGTTTCAGGTGTACAGCAAAGTGAATCAGTTATGCATATACATATAGCCACCCTTTTTGATGCTTTTCCCATATAGGCCATTACAGAGTATTAAGTAGAGTTCCCTGTGCTATACAGCAGGTTCTTATTAGTTATATATTTTATATATAGTAGTGTGTATATGTCAATCCCCATCTCTCCATTTATCCCTCCCCCTCTCATCCCCTGGTAACCATTTAAATCTCTTTAGATTAAGTGTGATAAGGCTCACAAACAAGTTAACTGAATGGCAGGCTGTGCCACTGGTGTGGAGAGCAGAGCAAGGTCAGAGTGGGAGCCACGCTAACAAAGCATAACCCGCTCAGGCAGAGCAACTAGAAGGGGCCAGGAGCAAGGGCACGGGAAGCTGAAGGAAGGGCGGAAGCTAAGCCTCCAGGGCCAAGGAACCCAGAGAAGGACTTCATAAGTCAGGACTGCCCAGCCGACGCAGGGAGCTCCAAGCAGATCTCAGGCAGATGGGTGGAAGCTTCAGGGAGGCCAATTTTGGCCAAGCGTAAGGAAGAACTTTTTTTTTTTTTAAATCCTTCTTTTAAGATCACTGTCCTTCCTAAGTGATCTGAACCTCTTGCCACTTAGCTGGATGTCTGCCTGTGAAGCAAGGTGTGTGGAGCGGACCCAGTAATGTGTGGGAGGTTTGGTGACTAATCTTACGTTTATTGGAGTTATTGGAGTATAATTGATTTACAATGTTGTGTTAGTTTCAGGTGTACAGCAAAGTGAATCAGTTATGCATATACATATAGCCACCCTTTTTGATGCTTTTCCCATATAGGCCATTACAGAGTATTAAGTAGAGTTCCCTGTGCTATACAGCAGGTTCTTATTAGTTATATATTTTATATATAGTAGTGTGTATATGTCAATCCCCATCTCTCCATTTATCCCTCCCCCTCTCATCCCCTGGTAACCATTTAAATCTCTTTAGATTAAGTGTGATAAGGCTCACAAACAAGTTAACTGAATGGCAGGCTGTGCCACTGGTGTGGAGAGCAGAGCAAGGTCAGAGTGGGAGCCACGCTAACAAAGCATAACCCGCTCAGGCAGAGCAACTAGAAGGGGCCAGGAGCAAGGGCACGGGAAGCTGAAGGAAGGGCGGAAGCTAAGCCTCCAGGGCCAAGGAACCCAGAGAAGGACTTCATAAGTCAGGACTGCCCAGCCGACGCAGGGAGCTCCAAGCAGATCTCAGGCAGATGGGTGGAAGCTTCAGGGAGGCCAATTTTGGCCAAGCGTAAGGAAGAACTTTTTTTTTTTTTAAATCCTTCTTTTAAGATCACTGTCCTTCCTAAGTGATCTGAACCTCTTGCCACTTAGCTGGATGTCTGCCTGTGAAGCAAGGTGTGTGGAGCGGACCCAGTAATGTGTGGGAGGTTTGGTGACTAATCTTACGTTCCCTTTCAACCTAAGATTCCACGGGGCTAAGCAGGTCCTGTTTATGTGTGAAAGGATTGTTGTCAAGGTTTCTGTTGGGCTTGGCATTGGAAAGCTCGTTCATCTTTGTAGAACGGAATGACGTTTCCCATCAAATGCATCAAGGCGTCAACTTTGACACAATGACCCAGGCGGACTATTCAATCACATTAGGCATGTGTCTGCCCCTACATAACGTGACCTCATCCTTTAAAGTGACCGGAGGGCGCCTGCCACCAGTTATACTCTGCCATCTCTTCTGCGAGCTAGCACCTCACTGGTCAGGCCGTGAGGGCAAGCTCCAGGGAGCTGCCGGGTGTAGCCAAGCTTCTGCTGGGGCCAAGAGCCCTCCTAGTCTGCACGCGGCTGTCAGGAAGACAATCTTTCTTCTTTCCAACTCCTTGCACTATAGCCTCACTTCTCTGCCTGCCCTTCATCTTTACTCTCTTTTCTGCTCCTACTGGTACAATGCACAGCTGATACTGTCTGACCATTTAACTCATTTCAGGTGGGGTCCATCTTTTCATATCTACATTTTAGCACTCATGGCAGCCTCGTTACACCACTCAGTGAACGGTATTTTAATAATAGATTCTCAGTTGGGCTGCAATTGCTCCTCCCACGCCCTCCCGAAGGCTCACTTTTCATCTTCGTGCTCTGTGGAAACACAGATCCTGGCAGGTAAATAGGCGCTTAATACATAATAGTAGACCAAATGAGTGAACTACCTTTTCTGACACATGAGAATGACTCTTTATATTCTTGTTTTTGGTAGTGGAGTTTCTGATACAACGTATCCATGGAAACATTTCACTAAGAGAAGTATTGCCACGTGTGAGGCATAAAAGCAGCACCATTCTTTAAGTGCCACAGCAGACTAATAACTGTTGGTTTGCAAACCCAGACTACAAAAGAAATGATTACATGAAGAGCTGAGATTCCAGGTGTTAATTCAATAGCAAAAAGTGTGTGCCCTTGTCATCTAGTTTCTGATGGCCAGGAGCTGATGTGTACTTGTTTTTGAATACACTCAAATCAGATTCAAGACCTTCTATAATTCTGTGGACTCAAAGGAATAGATAATGTCCCCGAAGGTCAGCTGACACAAACTCGGTCTCCGGAGGTAGAGCAGGATATAAAATGACTTGTCAACTTTCTACCCTTCAAAACCTGTCTCAAGGAGAACGCATATGAGCGCTCTTTCTACCTTGGAAATGCTCCTCCGAAGGGACAGCCCTCATGGTCCAGCCATTCTCCATTACACATGATTAAAAATTCTCCCCTGCTGTCTTGGAAGACCGTTTCCATTTGCTCCGTCCTCAGCAGAGCAAGAGAATGCCCATCAGCATCATCTAGGTCATGTCCTTTAATACACTGAGAACATCAACCCAGAGCTTTCTTTTCCTCAGACTTTTATAAGCCCAGTTCCTCAAGCCTATCCTCACAGATCGATTCTGCAACCCTGTAATCATTTTCATCATGTTTGTCACTCTCGATTGAATCATTTCCAATTGATCTACATCCCACTTAAAAATTTTTGCCCCCAATTAAACACCAGGGTGAGGCAGAAGTGACCAGAGCTAAGAATAGAAGGAGAGCAGTTCCCTGGTTCCTGGCGTCGTAATTCTGGGATAACATCACAGAAATGCGGCGGCACTTTCTTCCCAGCGAGAAGGACAGCAGAGCGCTGGCTCAGCAGCCATTCCTCGGTAACCCTACGGTCTGCATCTTTCTTAGCAGCGCTCGAGAAAAAGTATTTAGTCTTAACATTAGTTGTTTACTTGTCTGTTCAGAAAGAAAATGATCTGTTAGGAGACCAAAAACAATGGAAGAGCCTCAAAAAGAGAGGTCACCAAGTCAGGGTCTGGAGCTGGCAAGAAGCCTGAGGAGTGGGTGGGCAGCAGGGGGGAGGTGGCAAACTGAACATCTGCTCTGTTTAAGGGAGAGGCCCCCGGGTCACCTTTTGCTGATTTTTTTCACATGGGAATGCCCATCCACTGTAGCAAGAGCTCCTCTTTTTTTTTTTTTTTTTTTTTTTTTAAGAGAAACTATCAATCTATATTTTAAGGTTAAATATTCCAATTAAAAATGGCAATTAATTAAAAAAATTTAAGCCATTGCACAGCCCAACCCTGGGCGGGCCGTAAGACATGAATCTTCAGGCCGGTTTTGCCGTGGGCTCTTGTATTCGTTCTCTTTTCAGGGGAATCATCCTTTACCTTCCTTCTTATTTCTGTAATAAATTTCTGAAGACATCTGCATCACCTAAAGACATATTCTTTCTACATAAATACTTTCATAAAATTTCTATAAAAGACAATTTTAAAGGAAAGGAACTTCAACTCTTCACTCTCTAGTGATGAAATTCCAAATGCGGTGGCAGCTAAATATGACAAAAATCTGTGGAGATGAGCCTTCTCTATGCCTTGTAATAAGTCAGCCATCATGCATGTCGAGACATTACAGAATACGGAGCCATGTCTGAGATCTCCACAACGTTATTGCAAGTTAATCGAATATGAGACCAGTGCAACCAAGGCAAAGCCTATTGAAGAAATGTACCCATTTGTGCTTAGTTTTCTAATTTTCAAACCCAGAAGGTTCAATTTATTCACAAAGGTTGGTCTAAGATAGAGTTCTCTGTGTAGAAAGGCAATTGAACTAAAATGCTTTATCCTAATTACACAGCACAGCAATTGGCATAAGTAACCAGCCTGGGTATTCAGGGACCCACGGGAGTCAATACTATTAAAGCACAAGTTATATTTTAGATAACTTTTAAGAAAATAATAGCAAGTTGAGACTTTGAATTTCTTCTGTCTCTAAAAGGAAATGACAGAAGGTGTGATCCTATGTCATTTGGGTTAAATGTCTCAGAGAGAAATTGCTCTCCATGGGAAGTCGGCTGAAAATGGGACTCCTTCCCTTTGTGTGGCCATGGTTGTAGGAGAGGGCATTGGGAGTATCAAGTCTGGAAAAGGAAAAGTGTTTTTGTTCTATCAGAGAAGCCGGTCCAGATGTAATTTTCCTCTGCCTATATGGAAAATGCTATTTTTTTTTTTTTTTTTTTTTTTTTTTGCTGTACGTGGGCCTCTCACTGTTGTGGCTTCTCCCACTGTGGAGCACAGGCTCCGGACGCGCAGGCTCAGCGGCTATGGCTCATGGGCCCAGCTGCTCTGCAGCATGTGGGATCTTCCCGGACCAGGGCACAAACCCGCGTCCCCTGCATCGGCAGGCGGACTCTCAACCACTGCGCCACCAGGGAAGCCCCAAAAATGCTATTTTTAACGAGGGCACTGATCTTTCCTTTGCTGCGGAAAATGAAGTCATCTCTCAGGATAATGGACTCCTGTATCTATATCAAAGGACAGTTTATCTTAAAATTTTATAAGATGTTTCTCACATAGTGATAAACAGTGACAATGTTTACCAGAAAGGAAAGTAAATGTTCTTTGTAGAGCTTTTTAAAAACAGACGAGACTGGCCAGTGAGGTTTGAATCACTTTGCACGGCAGGAGTAGTTCAATTTGTTGGATAAAAAGTTTAAAAAATAAAGGAAAAGAAAACAAACTAGGTTCCTTTTTTCTACACATGTACAGTACAGATGATTTAAACGTCGGCCACATTTGATGCTTAGTGTTTATCAACTTGCCCTTCCAATGGAATATAAGCTCCATGGGGCTTAGAATGTTGATGGAAATTGGAGACAGGTCCCTTTATTTCTAGAGTCCCAGGTAACTGGCAATGAGGCTAAGGAAAGTAAGCATTATGAAGGGTGAGCAGAAAAATTATTCATCTCTCATGGACTTTGTAGCTGTTCCTGTCCCTGACAGCTGACTGGACACATAAGGAATTATGGTCATACCGTTACCCATCTATTCAGGGATACCAAGCCCTCACGACATGAACAAATAACAGTGCAGACTTGCCCAAGTGACCAGACAGTTCTTTAAAGGAGTATCACTAAATTGCAGCTTGCCCAGGCCAGGGGTCAAGATGAAAAAGAACAGCCCAGGCAGCAAGTTGCCAGGTTGCTGTGGGATACAAGTGGCAGATGGGTTGATGTTAGAAAAAAAAAATCTGCCAACTGGTGTGGAAAACATTAGTCTAGGAGAAGAATGTCTCACTTTAGTGAAGACAGCTCCTGTGGCTCTATTCATTACATCCCTGGAAAAGCCGGGCCTGGCTGTGAGGGCTCAGCTGAAGCTCATGTCTCCATTTCCCTGACACGTACACACATGCGCACACATGCCTACATCGTAGTCACTGCACACAAACTCTCCCCATCAAGGCCAACATCAGGTCGGGTTTGATGGGAATAAGAAAACAAGTGTACCTACCTTACCCAATGTCAGTCTAAAAACAGAACGAGATTTTCATACTAAATAGCCATAGAAGCAGTTAAACCACTTTTATTGGTAAAAAATACTTTGAATACCCTCTGAATGCTGGAAACATCACAAACTAGCACAGAAAATAAACCCAGAAAAATGGTTTAAAACGACTGGAAGCAAATCTGTCCAGGCATCAAAATTAACCTCCATGAAAGTCAAATGAAAGAGGAAAGACACTTTGTCCAGAAGGGAGGCTCTGAGGGAAACAGGCATAGGGAGACAGTACAAGAAAAGATGATTCTGACAAAACAGATTGCTACTAATCTCTCATGCCAAGAAAGAGAGGTGCTTGACAAGCCACCAGAAGGGCAACTTGGGGGTAAGGAGGACACGTTTAAATGCTAACAACTGCACGTTTCTCATGGTCTTCACGATAGGCTGCCTGGGTTCACCATCTTGACCATGTCGGGCTTGGGCCGTGGTTCCTAGTGACATAATATACAAGGCTGGTCGCTAACACTGCACCCAAATAACCAGATAGCCTGGCTGGTGTTCTTTCCACTTTTCAGAGTTGTGAGATGATCATTCTAACTGCGTAGAAAACAATGACACATGACTGAAGGTGGGTCAATCTGACTCTTATTGACGACACTCCTGGCCTCTTTGGTGCACATGGTGATGGAGGCTGGAAGTGAGCATTTTACTTCTGGTCAAACCAAGGTGACACAGCTTTTTCCCCTTTCTCTTTGAGTATCTCTAGGCTTTAAAACAGTATTCTTGCTAATGATATTCCATAATATTGGGCATGGTTTAATCAATACCACCAGGCACAAGAATTTTGGGAGGGTTAGACATCAACCTCCTTATAACTTTGGCCCCCACATAATCACTCCTGCCACGATTTCTCTGCTCAGAACCATAACAGATTCCACTCACTAGGAATGCAGATTTGAGGAGTTTCCTCTTTGGAGACTTATGAAGACGAATAAGCTGATTTAGAGAAAAAATAAATTGGCTGCCTCAGAAACCATGACATTTTCAGACTATGACAGCATATTTCCATTTGAGCTTAAGATACATATTTTCTTGGAAGGGGCCCTTTCTGCTTTTTCTTTTTAATGTTTATAAGACACATTTTCTAAGGTAAATGCAGGCAAGGGGGTAAACAAACCGAGCCACTGCATGGAGGAATCCAAACTTGGAATTCTCCTGGGACGTGCATTCCCACATAGTTATCCTGTGTCTTGATGCCACTGTGGCTTTTTACATAAGCACAGCTTTTCCCCACAGCGTCACATGATGAAGGCTGTGAAAACGACGCTTTACAATGAACATGGGAGTTGGGTTAGCTCCCGTTTCTCTTGCTGGAAGCTGGGTCATCTTGGGCAAATTATTTAACTTTTCTAACCCTTTGCTCCTCCTCTATAACATGGTGACAAAAATAATGCCTCATCGAGAGAGTTGCAGAGGGGACTAACTGACGCAACAGATGTGCCAGCATTTTGTAAACCATAAAGGTCTGTGAAGAGTTAGTTATACAATGACTGGAATTTCAATAGTTGTCACCCAAAGAACAAGGGTTCGATTCCCCAGCAGCCAGGAGCCCCACTGCCTGCCCGCTGGCCCCAGGCCAGTCCTGAGGGCCCTGTGCTTCTTTGAGGCTGCAGGCCTTACTCCTCCTGGGAACTCCTGAGCTGGCTCTTTCCCCTGCCCCCTGATAGGACCCACATTAAAGTCCATGGAGCTTGGTTGTTTCAGCCACTTTGGTTTACTTTGGCATAACCTAAAATAAACCTTTATTTTACCTCTGGAAGGAAGAGGATGCCACACGCTGTGATCTTCTCAAAAGCAGAAACTTGTTTCTTTATAACCCTATATCATCTAGCATGTTTCTTAGCATGGTTGGGATCTCAGGAACTGTGAATAAGTGATTCATTGAAGGAATGAATGAGTGAATGAATGGAAGAATCAATAAATGGACCAATGAAAAAGGAGTATCGACAGTAAAAGTCCAGAGACCTTCCTTTCTCATGTTTCTGCAAACTAGAGAGATTTATACAACGGGGCTAGGACCCTGGGTTGCACAGGCAGGTGGGCTGAATGTGCCCACAATCTTGGGAAACAATGTAAACAGGGCCTGGGCTGCATGGCCAGGTCAGACCACGTAAAGCTAGGAATAGGACTTGGAACTGTTGTGGGGGGTCAAAGTTTATTGGGGGGGGGGCGTGAGAGGGCTTATGGACATAAGGAATGAAGGAGGAAAGGTCTGAAGGCAGAATAATACCAGGGGAGGTTATCTGGGGGATGAACTTGAGCAGATCTGAACGCAAGGGACCAAGATGAGAAACAGTGAACCTAGGGCGTCAGCATTGGCAGCTCTGACCCAGGCTGGGAGCAGGGGTGATGGGAAAGGAGGGAATCAGAGTGCGTGGGTGATGGTCTCCGTGATGCTTAGAGCTGGTCTGGGGGCCCTGTTTTGAAGAGACTGGGTCCTGGGAGAGGGGGCTCAGCTACTAGAGATCAGAAGAAACCTGTGCCACTGGGAGAACGGGGATGGGCAGGAACGTGCCCCCCAGCGAGGGGGCCAGAAGCTCCTCCGTGGCCACGTGCCCCACTGCTGCTGCCGCAGGGCGGCTACTTGGCTTCTTTAGGTTCCCTCGCACCTGAGGCCAAGGGGGTCCCACGCTCTCAGGCAGGACTAAGCTCTGGGGGAGAGTGGAGAGCCCTAAGCACCACTTAAAGACGGACCAGGGGAAATATCATTATCGCAAGATGCATGGAAGCAATTCCATACATGTCTCACTGCCTTAGAAAAGTAATGAGCAAACGTGCACTGGCTCCAGGCTAGTCTCTAAATTGTGCTATTACCATGTAAATGGACTATACTGGTTAGTCCCATTTTTATCGTTATACTTTCATCCAACTTCCTTTACTGAACATCTATTGCATACACGGTACTGAGGAGAGGTATCAACATGCACCTCTGCTTCACTCCTCTGCATTATAAGGAAATACATAACAGCATTACAGACTGTCAAACATCAAAGGAGCAAAAATGCCTGTAATATCACCATATTAACCCCATAATTTTCTTTATTCTGGATGTCCTGGGAGTTTTTATCCACTGGCATGTGTTTTATACAGTTACATTCACAGTCAATATAATCTTGTGGGACTGCTTCTTATATGGCTACATTGCCATTAGAGACGATTCTTATTTTTCAGGCATTCAGTTGTGGGACAACTAGGCCACGAGAATCGGGATTTCCACATTTAAAGGAGTATCATTGAAAATAAGGAGTAAATTGTATTATTTCATTGGTGCTTCATTTGAAGCGATATTTCATTCTCTACCATGACGATTAAAGCACATTCTCTCTAGCACTGATTTGAGTATTGAATAAATAAGATGAAATTAAAAGATCACATTGCGATTTTCTGAGTTTCTAGATTTCTACATACTCATCAACTGCTTATAAATCTCATGACACCGGGGCTTCCTTGGTGGCGCAGTGGTTGAGAGTCCGCCTGCCGATGCAGGGGATGTGGGTTTGTGCCCCGGTCCGGGAAGATCCCATGTGCCGCGGAGCGGCTGGGCCCGTGAGCCATGGCTGCTGAGCCTGCGCGTTCGGAGCCTGCGCTCCGCAACGGGAGAGGCCACAACAGTGAGAGGCCCACGTACCCCAAAAAAAAAAAAAAAAAAAAAAAAAAAAATCTCATGGCACCTACTTGCTAATTGGTTAGCTTTCACGCTGACAGGCCTTGAAGTTCTTTTAATGGGATTTTAGCCAATGGAAATCACCACTGTTTAAGCATAATCACCTAGAATAGCTAGATACTGAAGGAAAAGTTTTTCAAAAGCTAATGGCTTTTCACACATGCACTGAAAAAATTAATAACCTGATAATCTCTGGCAAAGGGGATCTTTTTCTCCCTCTAAGACTGTGAAGTTCAACATTATGGGATTTATTTCAATGACCTGCAAGTACTGCATGTAATTATTAAAAATAACCATCAACTGAGCTTTTAGGAAACTGTGGCCCTGCTAATACAATGCCAAACTCATGTCGCATTACTCCGCGTAGCCTCAGAACAGTTTATTACCAGTGTTTCAAAGGGGGTACTTTAAGAAGAGTAGACCAGAAACAAAGCTGTCATTTAATAGATGCATTTATTATGAAAATTAAGTTGATGTTTTTAGGAAGTTGTTTCTCATTTTATGTATCATTCTAAAAAGTCACACTGAATCCACAGTCTGATGATTAATTTTTCTGATTGATTTAAAAAAGGTAATATTATTGAGTTATAGTAATAGTGTTGTTTTCAACTTGAATGACTATGGAGCAAACAGGTTCTGTAATTGCCTCGGGGAAACCCTATCAGAACAAGTAATTCTATCAGCAACATGGGAACAAAATCATTAGGCCTCTTTTATCTGGGCAGCACATTTTCAAATCACAAGCTTGTGGCTGCCAAGGGTGAGTCTGCTTGGCAGGGCAGAGTGCCATGTGATTGACATATTTATTTAGGTTCACTCATTCTGACCAAGCTTTATGGATCTGGGTGCAGCAAGTTGATATAGAATTACCAAATTTTATTACTTATATGGTGACATTACAGTTCATCAGAACCATTGAACCTTTTGGTTTCATGGGATTCTGCTTTGGTAAGAACCCAGCCACACAGAAATAAAATGAAATCAAGAGTTCTGGTGGCAGTAACACAAATCTGTACATGTGATCTGATGGCACAGGCATAGACACAGACCTGGTAACGAGGTCAATTTCATTGTTCTGATGTCCTACAGTTAGGAGAGATGGAACCATAGGGAGGAAGTGGGTGAAACACACTTGGGAACTTTCTGTACTATCTTTCCAACTTCCGGTGTATTTATAATTATTTCACAGTAAGAAGTCACAAATAAAATCTCTAGGACTTTATTTTCTTTGGGAGACCAAAACTGGTACAAGTCAGTTGGACTGTGGCTTTGAGCTGGAGGGAGATTGGGCTTCTAGAAGGCTGCGTGTGAGTCTGGATCCCTAGACGCCAGAGATGAAAGCCACTGGCCTGGGGCTGGGATGGATGTGAGGACACTTACTGCCTCAGACCCCGGCAGCTGAGCGCTGGGGCCGGGAGGGCTGCCCAGGAGAACGAGGGTGGGCCTGGCCACCCTCAGACACAGTCAGGGCCGCTCAGCCTACTGCCTGCTGAGCAGAAAGAAGCACCTTCTGCAGAGAGAGCAGGACAAGGGCACAGAAGCAGCTGGCATATCCCCCAAGGGCTGGACTGAGAGGTCCCACGTGGGCCGGCAGGGTGCTCGGGGTGAGAAGTAAACTCAAGCCTCAGAGTCGCAGACTCGCGGCTGCCCCTGCCTGGCCGCCCACCTTCTGTGTTTGTTCCCTGCCGGCACTACATCCTCACAGCTACACCAGCCCAGCTGCAGCTCGGCCAAGCCCCCCCAAGGTGCCAGGGGTGCCGGTGCCAGGGTGGCCCTCCCCGTGCCCACGGCCAGGTTCCCCGGGACCTTGCGTCTCCTGGAGGTCAGCCTCTTGGGTGAGGGCACCCTGCTTCTTCCTCTTCCCGGTGTCCCCACCCACCCCAGCATCCCTGACAGCACGGAGCACAGGCCCAGGGACATGGGCCGCCCTGAATCAGAGGGAAAGCAGCCCTCAGAGCAGCCAGCCTTCCACCCTGCAGTCAGGCTGCGACGAGAGGGTGGCGAGTACAAGCAAAGCTCTGCGCACGCGAACACCTGAGCACATCCGTTGAGATACGGATGCAAGCAGATGACAAACTCCTTCTCTCCGGACTTTATACAGAGGTATGAGCACTTACAGTGTGACGCCCTTTTAGAGTCAAGGAAAGCAGCCCCAGGACAAGTGTTTGTTTGGGGGTGTTATGGAAGCTCATTGAGGGCCTGGCACTGTTAGTGAAGAAAGCGGAATGTTTAAGATACTCTGGCATAACCTAAATGGGAAAAGAATTTGAAAAAGAATAGGTACATGTGTGTATAACTGAGTCATTTTGCTGTACAGCTGAAACTAACGCAACATTGTTAATCACCTATACTCCGTTATAAACTAAAAATTAAAGGAAAAACCCAGTGGAGAGAAGGTTTGCTCTCCAAGTTGGCTGGGGGCGGGGTGGGGGGACAGGAAGGGAGGGAAGAGGGAAGGAGGGGATGCAGGTAGTGAGGCAGCCTCTGGGAAGAGGACCAGAGCTCCGATGGGGGTGTGCCCTACCAGGGGAGGACCAAACCGTGGCCGTGGGAGCTACACAGAGGCACCTGGACTTCGAAGGACAAGAGCTGCCCGGCTGCTTGTGGCTGGACCTTCCTGCCCCTTCCCTTCACATCAGTGCCGGCACCATGCAGGACATGGGGCTGAACCTGCTGATAGGCAGAGCGGCCAGCAAAGTACGTGCTGCTGTTCGAGGCTCCCCTCCAAATCCTGTTCACCTTAATTGTCTCCCCCAGCTTGCTGACAGCAGGTATGTATTATTCAGGAGGAAGGGCATGAAGATCATCCTCCAGACTTCCCATATTGGTCTAGAAATATTGACTGATTATCAGAATATTCCCATATTTCCCTAGGAACTTTGGAACGCCCACAATGGAGGGATATGATCACAAACTGGGTGGATGCAGTATGATCAGAGGTGGACTGACCCTAAGGAGACCCACGAGGGCTGTAGATCAGAAACAGCCAGGGGTGAGGAGGTACTTAAGAGGGGCTGCTACAGGGAAGAGGTGAAAAAAGATAGGTGCTTATCTTTTATATTTTCCTTTACAATTTTACATAAGGTGAGCCTTCATGGTATACTCAGAAAGATTCCACTTATGGCAGGGTAAGAATTTTTAAATGTAGCCATCACTTACATCCATGATCTCATGCTTACAGAACCTTGGAGAATCCAGACAAAGTGGAGTGGTAGCCTTCAGTGAGTTTCTCAGCCTCAGTCTCCTGCCCACACCCAGGACTAGGATAAGAGTATACTGTCAATCAATTTGAAACCACCTTGAAGAGAGCGGGGTTTGGTAGCAACTAGAGTGGATTTGGTAAAGAGAAAGTTCACTTAAGCTGATGTAACTTCTTTTAAGGAGGAATGGCAGGAAAGATCAAAAGGGGGAAGAGGATGGAACTGGGGGCCAGGATGAGCAGCTTGCGTACCAGGTTTGCCAAGTCATAATCTCACCAGGGAAGACTGGCCAGGAGTTACTCGCTGTTGCCCACAGGCCAGACTTAGGGGCCTCCAATGATACATTTTTAATGATGGGTTGAAACCCTTGTGAGCTTTATTTACTTTTTGGTTTCTCTTTATGCGCAAATCTAAAAAAGGAATCAGTTCTTCTTTTTTTTTTAATAAATAAATAAATTTATTTATTTTTGGCTGCGTTGGGTCTTCATTGCTACACGCAGGCTTTCTCTAGTTGTGGTGAGCGGGGTCTACTCTTCGTTACGGCGCGCAGGCTTCTCTTGTTGTGGAGCACAGGCTCCAGGCACACGGGTTTCAGTAGTTGTGGCACGCAGGCTCAGTAGTTGTGGCCCGTGGACTCTAGAGCGCAGGCTCAGTAGTTGTGGTGCACGGGCTTAGCTGCTCCGCAGCACGTGGGATCTTCCCGGACCAGGGATTGAACCCATGTCCCCTGCATTGGCAGGCGGATTCTTAACCACTGCGCCACCAAGGAAGTCCAGGAATCAATTCTTTATTCCAACATATTCTGTGAGGAAAAATTAATCTTGCCACACCCAAAGGTAAGTAGTTATTAGCTAAAGATCAGCAGAGAAGATTATGGCTAAAGGTGCCCTGCAGTTTGTAGCCCTGGGTTTTATTTAATTGGGGAGTTGGACAACATCTTTGAAAGTATGCTCATGAATTGGTTTTGCAAAATACTTTGATTCCTCAAAAGAGGAATCCAATGTTTAATGCAAATTTGACCTATGAGAAAAATTGGCCTTCCAAAATGAAAAGGTAGTGAAGACACTTCACATAAAGACCTAAATAAGCTTTCATAGTCATCTCTGTGTTGCAGATATGAAGCCTAGTATTAATCGCGATCTGATAGGCTAGTATTTGACACAGGGTCAATACCCATAAATGTTTGCCAAAATCAACTGTGAGCCACAGTTGAACACAAGAAGGTGATCAAACATTATCACTAATTAACTAGCATTTACTGGTGTGTTTTCATATACATGCAATCACTTATTAAACCTTGGACCAAGAGTTAGTCCTCGGCAGAATCTCAAAGCGATAAGAGAGCTACAAGCACTAACATTTACTAGACAGAGTTGGAGTCAGGGGTGAGTTTTGGGGTGGGGTGATGAAGCAGGAAGCCTCTGGTTCCAGACAAAATGATGACTAAGAGAGAGATAAACAATGACCACGTGTAAGCAATTGGCTAAATTATTCGTCATTTGCCCAAACATCTTCATTTTGTACCATGGAAGAACATTCTTTCCATTTCAAAGAATTTGTTGTTGAACCATCTTTACAGGTCTGACAACTCACTAAAACCAAGATGAAATTAGGATAGAAACCTCTTTGTAATAAAGTCCCATAAAAATCACCGAGAAATTCAGTTGCACAGAAGAGCACATTAAAGACAGTGGTTGTCCTGAGGAAGCCCTGCTTCTTCCTGATTGTTAAACATGACATTTTTATATTTGAACAAAAACCTGCATAAACTCTGCCCTCAGAGAAATGAGACCTCTAGCTGTGCGCTTGGTATAAGCATCACTGCCATATTTTAAAGTATGCTGGATTTTTCCACACATAAGACACTTTATTATACACGTTTCTAATGCGTATGCTCTGATGGCAGGGAGTCCCTAACCATGGTCCATTCTGGAGGTCTGTTCCATCTTTGGACTGTCAGCCCTCTCAGTTCAATTACTGGGGCCATAAAGACCCTTCCCATCAGAGCTGAGGTGAGCATTTCTTGCTCATTAGACACCTGAGGACAAGCCTCCATGGCACACAGTGACCACGAACTTCGTGTCCAGTCATCCCTCTTGATGTCCTGGTTGAGCATTAGTCACTGAACACGCACTCCAGCAGAACAGCTATGGAAGCCAGGCATCTTGGAGTCCATGCACTGCACTCAAGAGAAAGCTTTGCTGAGGTTGAGGAGAGCTGTAGGAAGGCTGTGCAGAGCAAGTATTGATACGGCCGTGTATACAAAGTTCTCCTCGGAGAGGCGCTTGTGAGAAAACTGAGCTGGGTTAAGTGTGATATTTAATGGAATGTTTCCAAATTGTGCTGCTTCCCCAGGGTATTCAAAATCCATGAATAATGTGTTTGTTGTTGTCAGAATGTCTATTATGCAGCTCAGGCTGTGTGGAGGGCTGACTCCCCACGAGAGACTGATGCCAGGCCTGTGGGGAGGAAGAGGAGAGGGCTGAAGATGGATTTGTGCAGCCTCGCTGGCAAGCAGTGAGGACAAGTGAAGCCATGGATCAGTAAGATTTTTCCATTAAATCAAGAAAAATACAACATGCCCCTAACATCACCTCTGATGGCTTCTTAGACCAGCTGCTTCCCTGACACCCTACTGAGGAACAAATTGCTTTCCTGGCAGGACATTGGGACACTCCTGCATTAATAGATATGGATCCCAGCATGCCGAGCCAAGCGAGAAGGCAATTTAATCTAAGCAACACTGTCATCTCAATTTAGGACAACAGCTAGGATGCCCTACAGGGCACTGCGACAGCTTCTAGAAGTACACAACAGAAGATAGTCTCACTGTCTTAAGGCTATAGAAAGCTGGTATTTCTTGTAAACAGTCAGACCAAGGATAATGGAAAATGTAATGCAAAGATGACAGCAGCATTGTACTATCTGTGAACATCAGTTTCAATTCATGTGGTTTTCACTTCTGCAGAGAACCGAGGCCAAGTTTAGAGGATCTCCTCTCCACCCCAATCCCATCACACAAATGTGAACAAAGAGCCCAATGATCCCAAATGAAAAAGGGAGTGGGTGACACTGGATGGCAGATGTTATATAATCGGGTCTAAGGACATCTCAAAGTTAGAGTAACTTCATTTTCTAAGAGTCATACTTACTTATCTATCCTCAACCCTGTGCAAGACAAACACAGATGGAAGCCCTTTTAATTGGTATGTAAGAAAAAAATAGTTTGCTATTTTTTTCTTTTACTTTAAATACATTATGCATAGGTACATACTTTAATAATAGTTTCTATTTTATTTTCTCCACAATAAAAATCTGGCTGAATTCAGTGTATATTATGCTAAGGTTACATTTTTGACAAAAATTCTCATAATAAACTACCTTCATGTACAATTTTCAAAATCTGGAGAGAACTAGATTTTTGTGAATTTTTTTAGCAATATCCACTGATACACCAGTTAGTGTGCAGTCAATATCATTTTCTTTTACTACTGATATTGAGAGGGATTCATATATAAATTGAGAAGAAAATATATGGACATGTTACGAAAATATAAATATGTCTCCTAGACAGAACATCTTAATAGAGAAAATGACACAGTAGATTCACAGCTGAGTTCATTCACAGAGAATGGTGATTCACATCAACTGCAATGCTTTCCCCGGTGTCATTTTGTATTCGCACAACACGCAATGACTCAATTGGTTATTACCATGAATGCTGCCCCACAGAACCAGCTATGTGACAGGTCATAAGGTCATCAATGCTATGTTGTAAATGTCCCTGTTGCTAACATTTACTGTACAGTGGAAAAGGTCTTTCCCCAGTTTTGTGTGTCCTCAACAAGGTAACATCGTTTCAAAAATTACTAGGAATTAAATATTTATCTTAAAATGCGCTGCAGCTCTCCCCCCCCTCCTCTTTCTTCTTCATTGCAAACCTACGAACACATACAGATGCCAGTCCTCTCCAAACCACCATCTGAGAAAAGTCACCCAATACGAGAGTACCGGTGAGCAGAGTGGATCCTCATAGAAAAGTGAGATTAGGAAGTAATATTTCCAATATCACTTGGGAATTTGGGGGAAAACAACCTATTTGGGAAGTTCTCGTTAATTTTTTTTTTGTTTTTGGCAGTACGCCGGCCTCTCACTGTTGTGGCCTCTCCCGTTGCGGAGCACAGGCTCCGGACGCGCAGGCTCAGCGGCCATGGCTCACGGGCCCAGCCGCTCCGCGGCATGTGGGATCTTCCCGGACCGGGGAATGATCCCATGTCCCCTGCATCGGCAGGCAGACTCTCAACCACTGCGCCACCAGGGAAGCCCCTCTCATTATTTTTTAATTAAATATCTTTAATGTAAAAAGCTATTTACTTCCATTATTGCCCATCTTAGTGAAAAGACAAGAAAATAATAACACAGCTTTCCAGGCATAGCTGAATTACAGCACTTCCAGAAGCATGTTGTGGGCTTATCTGGTGGACCCCCTGAGGTCAGGGAGGGTGGTCTGGTCCTGTGTTTTCAGCACTACCAAAACATCTAGCTCATAATTGAGGCTCCATTCACAGTGGACAGACGTGATAGGAACCAAATTATTCCCAAATAGAAAAAAAAAATTATTTTGTGTAGCAACAGGAAGATGTTTCAAAACTATCTTTCGACTCAACAACAGTTAGAACCAAAATTCGCTTAAGCTGAAGGTTCTGACTTCCAGAGGATTATGACCTTCAGAAGCGAACTGTTTGCACAGGATGTTGTGTTTACCAAATGCTGGACGAAGCAGGGTCCACTCTGTGGAGGTGAAGAAATACTGCTTCAAAGGGATTTTGAAGATTAAAAGTTTTCAGAATGATACTTTGCCTATTATCAATGTACAGAACGAGAAGTGTTTTCCTGTTGGAGTGCAAGGTTTATCTGCTCACCTCTCAGATAAGGAGGTGTGAGCAGGACAGAGCCTGTCATAGTGGAGCTGGCTGTTGTGCCCATAGCTCTCTGATGTGCGGGATCACAGGAAGCTTGATGGGAAATTCTGAAGCCTGGGTGGTGGTGGTGGTGGTGTTTTTTTAAACACATTTCAAAACATCAAATATATCTGTTTTAGCTTGTTTCTACCTCCACTCTGCCCAAGCAAATGGTATTTCAATCGCTGAATGTGAAAATGAGATTTTGGAGTCACAATAACCATCAGTTTTCTACACTGTTCTACACTCGCACATTGTGCGAGACACGCAGGGAAGGACACAGGGAAGTACAGCAGAAGGTCCTCCCCCTGAGGCTGGAGAACAAGCCTCGCATATGCAACACAGTGAGCGAGGAACGCAAGGGTCGGGGGTTGGGAGACAGTGGCTCAGCCTGGCAGCTCCCTTTCCTGGGCTGGTCTAGTGGAAGGGTCAGTAGTCCCCCAAATCCCACCGTTCTCTTCCTCGGGCCCAAGAGACTTACAAGAAGGAAATCAGGTTAAAACTGATGTCAGGGAAGTCTCGGTCCGCTGGTGCAGGCTGATGGGAGGATGAAACAGGCGGAAGGAGAGGGCGGCAAGATTCTCTTCTTGGCCTTCTGACTGGGAGCCCAGTGAACATGTGCACTTTTAGCTCACGTCGATGAGTTATTTCCTCAATCAAATTCCTGCTTCACTAATCTAATCACCTGGAAATGTTCTCTTCTATGAGAAACAGAGTATGAGAGGGAGGCTTATATAGTTTATCACACATGATTGTCATCTGGGAGGATTAGAAATCTGCTACCTTTGGTGCCTTTATGTCTGTAGCAGCTGGGTTTGTCCTCCTCATGGCCAGGACATAGACGGACTTGCAAGTTAGCAAGATGGGCGGAAGAAAGGAACCAAGTCTTAGGATTTCCCATCTCCTGACTGATTATTGATCAAGTGTTTACTAAGTCCCAGGCACTGTGCTGAGGGCTCTCATACCTCTGTATCCTTTGTGCCTTGCAATCACCCAATTGTGCTGGCATTATTATTACTGTTGCTGTTGTTATTATTACTCTCGCTACTTTACAGATGAACTCACATGACCTAAGTGACCTGCCCAAGTACACACAGATAGAAAATGGCAGAGTTGTTAATTTTGTGGTTATTTTCCTCACACACAATGCCACCAAACCCAGAAAATTCAGTGAAACTGGCCCCATTTCAGTATTCATTGCCTTAAGACTTCACCAATGAGGAGCTAATTCTTTTTTTAAAAATAAATTTACTTTTATTTATTTATTTTTGGCTGCGTTGGGTCTTCGTTGCTGAGCGCGGGCTTTCTCTAGTTGCGGCGAGCAGGGGCTACTCTTTGTTGTGGTGCGCAGGCTTCTCATTGCGGTGGTTCTCTTGTTGCAGAGCACGGGCTCTAGGCATGCAGGCTTCAGTAGTTGTGGTGCAGGGCTCTGTAGTTGTGGCTCGTGGGCTCAGCAGTTGTGGCTCACAGGCTCCAGAGCGCAGGCTCAGTAGATGTGGCGCACAGTACGCCGGCCTCTCACTGTTGTGGCCTCTCCCGTTGCGGAGCACAGGCTCCGGACGCGCAGGCTCAGCAGCCATGGCTCACGGGCCCAGCCACTACGTGGCATGTGGGATCTTCCCGGACCAGGGCTCGAACCCATATCCCGGACCAGGGCTCGAACCCATATCCCCTGCATTGCCAGGCAGATTCTCAACCTCTGTGCCACCAGGGAAGCCCATGGAGCTAATTCTTAATCAGCTTTATAGGTTAGAAATTTTATTTATTTTCAGCTTATCTCATTCTAAGAAGGATGTGAGATGGCTAAATTACGGACAGTTATAATAAAAGTAAACAGAAAATGAAATCAGGGTAATGGAAAAATCAATCAGAAAATCAAATGAAACCATATTTAAAGTTTGCACACAGAAATGCCACTCTATTACTGATTTGTTTCTAAGAATCCCAGCTGCCAATGCAAAGCAAGAAAAATGGTGAATTATAATATTTGCGTTACTCATTAGATAAAACCATTTGCTCAGTCTTCTTTTTTTTTTTTTTTGCAGTACGTGGGCCTCTCACTGTTGTGGCCTCTCCCGTTGCGGAGCACAGGCTCCGGATGCGCAGGCTCAGTGGCCATGGCTCACGGGCCCAGCCGCTCCGCGGCACGTGGGATCTTCCCGGACCGGGGCACGAACCCACCTCGCCTGCATCGGCAGGCGGACTCTCAACCACTATGCCACCAGGGAAGCCCTCAGTAATTTTTTAACATAACTAGGTGCCTGGCACTATGCTGGGTTCCACATATATCAGTATTACGAGGGACTCTCTCTTCCAAAGGACCAAGCTGGCCCTCCTTCTTTCATCACATGTCATGAGGTGTGATCATAGCGTGTCCATAACCACTCCAGGGACTCAGAAGCAGAGTTTGTCCTTGCATTAAAGTCTAAGAGAAGTTTCTACTCAGAGTCTCAAAAAGTGACCCAAATTGATACCAAGTTGCTGAATGCCTCTGAGATAGATTAATTGCAAAAATGATCTTATTCTCCCCACTTCCAAATATCTATACGTTTACAAACCTGGGTTCCCATCTCTTTCCCCAGCCCTTGAGGCTGGATTGGCCTTGTGACTTGCTTTGGCCAACAGGATGGGGTGAAAGTAACAATGTGTGTTTCTGAGTCCAGGCCTCAAGAGACCTTGCACACTCATGCTTTCTCTCGGACCCCTGCCTCTACCATGAGAGCAAGGCTGGCTGGAGGATGAGTAACCAGGTGAAGCATTTGGGAGCCACAGCCTTCCTGTCCCAGCTAGGTCCCTCCACAGGCCTGCCAACTGACTGAGGACACTGAACAAGCCCAGCCAAGATCAGCTGATTCTGGCTGAGGTCAGCAGAGCTGCCCGGCTGAACCACAGACTTAGGAGCAAAATTAAATTCTTATTTTTGTATGCCAGTGAGGTGGTGTGGCTGATTGTTACACAGAATTACTGTGGCAAGCAATAGATAATAGATATAACCTTCTGGGTATAACACCAATGAAAGTTTCACTTAAATTCGTCTGGGGAGCTTGATTCAGGACTAAATGACGAGATGCCTACAGGGATGGATATTCTTCACATCATTCTTTACTAATGTTCTAGGAGGCAGAATAGTGGTCCCTCAAAAAGATGCCTGTAGCCCAGATCCCCAGGACCTGAGAACATGTTCCCTTGTGTGGCAAGAGACTTAGCCAGTGTGATGAGGGCTAGGGATCTTGTGATGGGGAGACTGTCGTGGATGACCTGGGTGGATCCAGTGCAATTGCCAAGTCCTCAAAACCAGAAAGACCTTCCTGTCTGTAGTTTGAGGGAGATGTGACATGGAAGAAAGCTCATGGAGATGCAGCACTGCTGACTTGGAAGAGGGAGGAAGGGGCAACGAGTCAGGGAACGTGGGTGCCTCTAGAGGCTGGAAAAGGCAAGGAAACCAATCTTCCTCTCGACACTCCAGACAGGCATACAGCCCTGCTGATACCTTGATTTTAGCCCTCTGAGGCTCATATCAGACTACTGACCTCTAGAAATGTAAAATAATAAGTTTGTGTTGTTTTCAGCCACCAAGTTTGCGATTATTTTTCTTATAGCAGCAACAGAAAACTAATACAAGGGCAGAGGGCCTAAATAGACATTTCCCCAAAGAAGCCATACAAATGGCCAACTGGCACATGAAAAGGTGCTCGCCATTGCTAATTATTAGGGAAATTCAAATGAAAACCACAATGAGGTATCACCTCAAACCAGTGAGAATGGCTATCATCAAAAAGTCTATAAATAATAAATGCTGGAGAGGGTATGGAGAAAAAGGAACCCTCCTACACCACTGGTGGGAATGTAAATTGGTGCAGCCACTATGGAGAACAGTACGGAGGTTCCACAAAAAACTAAAAATAGAGCTACCATATGATCCAGCAATCCCACTCCTATAACCAGAAAAGACGAAAACTTTAATTCGGAAAGATATATACACCCCAATATTCATAGCAGCACTGTTTACAATAGCCAAGACACGAAAACAACTTAAATGTCCATCGACAATATAATATATATAATACACACACACACACACACACACACACACACACACACACTGGAATATTACCCAGCCATTAAAAAGATGAAACAATGCCATTTGTAGCAATGTGGATGGACACAGAGTTTATTATATTAAGTGAAGTAAGTCAGACAGAGAAAGACAAATATCACATGATACCACTTATATGTGGAATCTAACAAAATGATACAAATGAACTTACTTACAAAATAGAAAAAGACTCACAGACATAGAAAACAAACTTACAGTTACCAAAGGGGAAAGGGAGTGAGAGAGGGATAAATTAGGAGTTTGGGATTAACAGATACAAACTACTATATATAAAATAGGTAAACAACAAGGACCTACTGTACAGCAGAGGGAATTCTATTCAATATCTTGTAATAACCTATAAATGGAAAAGAATCTGAAAAAGAATACATTATATATATATCAACATATATATATATATATATATATATATATCTCGATATATATGACTGAATGACTTTGTTGTACACCTGAAACTAACACAACATTGCAAATCAACTATACCTTAATAAAAAAAGAAAAAAGAAAACTAATACAAATATTATTTTTGACAACTTGACTTTTCACTTAAAGTGAGCAGAAGAATCTAAGGTTATATTCTCTGTTAAAACTTGTTTTCACTTGAGAAAGAAAAACGGAGATGGAGGAATCAGGCTCCCTGACTTCAGACTATACCATAAAGCTACAGTAATCAAGACAGTATGGTACTGGCACAAAAACAGAAATATAGATCGGTGGAACAGGATAGAAAGCCCAGAGGTAAACCCATGCACATATGGTCACCTTATCTTTGATAAAGGAGGCAAGAATATACAATGGAGAAAAGACAGCCCTTCAATAAGTGGTGCTGGGAAAACTGGACAGCTACATGTAAAAGAATGAAATTAGAACACTCCCTCACACAATACACAAAAATAAACTCAAAATGGATTAAAGACCTAAATTTAAGGCCAGACACTATCAAACTCTTAGAGGAAAACATAGGCAGAACACTCTATGACATAAATCACAGCAAGATCCTTTTTGACCCACCTCCTACAGAAATGGAAATAAAAACAAAAATAAACAAATGGGACCTAATGAAACTTAAAAGCTTTTGCACAGCAAAGGAAACCATAAACAAGATGAAAAGACAACCCTCAGAATGGGAGAAACTATTTGCAAATGAAGCAACTGACAAAGGGTTAATCTCCAAAATTTACAAGCAGCTCAATATCAAAAAAACAAACAACCCAACCCAAAAATGGGCAGAAGACCTAAATAGACATTTCTCCAAAGAAGATATACAGATTGCCAACAGACACATGAAAGAATGCTCAACATCATTAATCATTAGAGAAATGCAAATCAAAACTACAATGAGGTATCACCTCACACCAGTCAGAATGGCCATCATCAAAAAACCTACAAACAATAAATGCTGGAGAGGGTGTGGAGAAAAGGGAACCCTCTTGCACTGTTGGTGGGAATGTAAACTGATCCAGCCACTATGGAGAACAGGATGGAGGTTCCTTAAAAAACTAAAAATAGAACTACCATACAACCCAGCAATCCCACTACTGGGCATATAACCTGAGAAAACCATAATTCGGACAGAGTCATGTACCACAGTGTTCACTGGAGCTCTATTTACAATAGCCAGAACATGGAAGCAACCTAAGTGTCCATCGACAGATGAATGGATAAAGAAGTTGTGGCACATGTATATAATGGAATATTACTCAGCCATGAAAAGAAACGAAATTGAGTTATTTTTAGTGAGGTGGATGGACCTCCAAAGACCGAAAGGTAACAAATATAAATGTAATCTAAAAAAAAAAAAAAAAAAAAAAGGTCATAAAGAACCTAGGGGCGAGATGGGAAGCGAATAAAGACACAGACCTACTAGAGAATGGCCTTGAGGACACGGGGAAGGGGAAGGGTAAGCTGGGACGAAGTGAGAGAGTGGCATGGACATATATACACTACCAAATGTAAAACAGATAGCTAGTGGGAAGCAGCTGCATAGAACAGGGAGATCAGCTTGGTGCTTTGTGACCACCTAGAAGGGTGGGATAGGGAGGGTGGGAGGGAGGGAGACGCAAGAGGGAAGAGATATGGGGATATATGTGTATGTATAGCTGATTTACTTTGTTATAAAGCAGAAACTAACACACCATTGTAAAGCAATTATACTCCAATAAAGATGTTAAAAAATTAAATAAATAATTTTAAAATGTGGGGAAAAAACCCCTTGTTTTCACAATATGCTGTGTAGCTAATTAAGGACAGATACTTTTATCACCAACTCTTGATCAATGGATAGTGGTGGGCTAAATTGTTTGCAGATTAAATGTAATAAAAACACAAAGTGTCCTGATTCAGTGATGACACATAGCACTGCTTGGAGCCCCCGCTCTGGGAAGCTGTGTGGCCTGGTCATTAAAATCTCAGACTCTGAGGCAACAAAAACTTCAAGCTGTTGAACAACTGAAAAAGACAAATCTCTTTCACTATAATACATGTTCATGACTATGGATTCATAAACCAGTCACTTCAGTCATTTTGAGTGGCTTTGGTAGAATAGTAAATGTCTCCCAAAGTATCTGATAAAATTTTAACTTTATTTAGTTTATAGTATGATTATTACTTTTGTAACCATGTATTGCTTAAACCACGCCTCGATGAAATGTGAATCACTATACAAATATAAACTATTATTACCTGTTTTGGTTGCCACTGGTGTTGGTGTTGTAATTATTATTATTATTGAATTTTGTCTTAAATTGAGCTTTAGCATGATTTCGGCCTCAATTTTTCTGCTAGAATGTCTCTTTAATTTCACATTGGAGGTTAGTAAGCAAATTGGATTCCTAAGGTATTCAAAAACTTCCTCTCAAACCTTGTCTTCTGAAATATTCTGTATCTATTTCAAATAGTTTGTGACACTTTTTGCCCTTATAACTCAACACAAGTCTTCTGCAATGTAAACTTATAAATGTTGGATTTATAAAAGAATCAGCAAGGGACTGTGTGCTGGTGTCTCCAGTGAAGCATTCCTACTCGACCACTTGAAAAGAATATCTTCATAGACAATAAAGCCAAGGATGGTACCATAAGGTAAAATCAGTACGAAAACCGCCTTCCTCAAAGACTTCTTAACGAATTCCAGCCCCATGAACCTCACTAATTGCTTCCATTCTTCAAAACTTTGTATATAATTTCGTCTCACAGTCACTGCAATTTAAATTACCTGAATGTGTCTCTGAAAGATTAAACAGAGATGCAATAAACATTAAATAAACAATTCTTTGGTGATGAATGCTTTTGAAATGGAACAGTGTGGCAATACTACAGTAATACTGTCCCAACTAGCCAATGAATTTGAGAGATGCTTTATTATAAAACCAGAAAAGGGAAATGATCAGAAGACAAAGAGGAAAAGTAGATTATCAGGAGGCAGTAAGAGGCATGATTTCCAAACCCTAAACATTAAAATATGCGCAGAAACAAAGGTGCTTACCTGGACTTGGTATCTCTAACAATCTGGAATCTATGATGGCTATAATATTTAACTCAACTATTACATTTAATGCATTGCATCAGAAAAATTTCTGTGTTAACCTGGAAATATGTGTTCTAATTGCTGATGCTGAAAATACTTTGTATATGATTTGGCTATAGACTAGTCAATAGAGATACAATTAATAAAATAATTATTAAGTGATTCTTAGCAAGCAATATGATATCCTAGATGATATTTATTAATATGTGCATCAAAAATTTTCATCTAATTATGCTGATGGCCCAAATATATAACACATACCACACAGAAGGTTAACTAAAAATAGGTTTAAGTTGCCTGTCACCCAAGGCTGTCTCTATAGACAACCTAGTATTGTGTATCTTCTAAAGACCCCAGCTTGAAGATAATTAAATGATCACACATTCACAGAGTAGTGTGCTCCCCAGCCCTCCTGAAAAAAAATCTGTGCTGTAAATGTTTTCTCTCATCATGGTCAATTTCAGGCTAGCAAAATGCAATTAATGAAGATAGAATTGGAAAAGGATGGGCTCGTGTGAACTGGCTCTGCCGGCTCCACCCCCAGTAGATCACGCACTGCCCTCCACACACACACACACACACACACACACACACACGCACACACGCACACACGCCTGTTCAACATATTGCAGTTACTTACTGTATCTAACTTAACTTTGCAAAGTACGTAGGCTAGAACAACAGGCACAGATTTTTGAAAATACAGACAAACTCAACTATTAAAACTATTACGTGATCATTCCTATTGCCATATTCTTCTCCCTGTCCTTGTCCCTTTCTGTCTTCTTCTTTATTTATTTATTAATTTTTTTGCGGTACGCGGGCCTCTCACTGCTGCGGCCTCTCCCGTTGCGGAGCACAGGCTCCGGACGCGCAGGCCCAGCGGCCATGGCTCACGGGCCCAGCCGCTCCGCGTCATGTGGGATCTTCCCGGACCGGGGCACGAACCCGTGTCCCCTGCATCGGCAGGCGGACTCTCAACCACTGCGCCACCTGGGAAGCCCCCTGCCTGACTTTTGATCCAGGGAGAGGAGGGACTACTCCAGCTGAACAAACTTTAAAAGAGAATGGGAGAAACAAAATGTGGTGTATGCGTACAATGCAATATAATTCAGCTATGCAAAGGAATGCAATTCTGACACACGATGGATGAGCCTTGAAAACATTGTGCTAAGTGACAAACATTATGCTAAGCCAGATACCAAAGGACAAATATTCTATGATTCCACTTCTATATCTAGAATAGTCAAGTTCATAGAGACAGGAAGTAGATTAGAGGTGAGCAGGGGCTGGAAGAAATGGGGAGTTAATTACTGCCTAATAGGAAGACAGTTTCTGTTTGGGGTGATAAAAGACTTTGGAAATTGATAGTGGTGATGGTTATTCAACATTATGAATACACTTGATGCTGCTGAATTGTACATTTTAAAATAGTTATAAATGGCAAATTTTATACTGTATATATTTTACCACAATAAAAATAGTATTAAAAAGGGGAGTATGATAAGTGAAGTAAGTCAGAAAGAGAAAGACAAATACCATATATCACTTATATGTGGAATCTAAAATATGACACAGGACTTCCCTGGTGGCGCAGTGGTTAAGAATCCGTCTGCCAATTAAGGGGACACGGGTTCAAGCCCTGGTCTGGGAAGATCCCACATGCCGCAGAGCAACTAAGCCCGTGCACCACAACTACTGAGCCTGCGCTCTAGAGGCCGCGAGCCACAACTACTGAAGCCCGGGCGCCTAGAGCTCGTGCTCCGCAACAAGAGAAGCCACTGCAATGAGAAGGCCGCGCACCACAAGGAAGAGTAGCCCCTGCACGCCGCAACTAGAGAAAGCCCACGTGCAGCAACGAAGACCCAACACAGCCAAAAATAACTAACTAACTAACTAAATAAATAATGACACAAATGAACTTATCTACAGAACAGAAACAGACTCACAGGCATAGAGAACAGACTTGTGGTTGTCAAGAAGGGGCGATGGGGGAGGGATGGATTGGGAGTTTGGGGTTAGCAGGTACAAACTCGTATACAGAGGATGGATAAATAACAAAGTCCTACTGTATAGCAAAGGGAACTATGTTCAATATCCTGCGATAAACCATAATGGAAAAGAATATGAAAAAGGATGTATACATATGTATAACCGAATCATTTGCTGTGCAGTAGAAATTAACACAACATTGTAAATCAACTCAACCTCAATAAAATAAATTTTTAAAAAATGTTAAAAAGGGAGTATGAGAGAACAAAGAAAACTACTTTGATAATCATACTGCATAATTCGGAGTGTATATAACACCATGAAAGGTGAGATGAGAACCAGAGAAGGTAACACTGGGCTAGATGAACAATATCAGATCCGTGAGGCCATTTTCTAAAGGTAGCGTGAAGGGAAATCAAGAAAAACCAGTGCACAGGGAGGAATGATGGGGTCATGACCTGGATAAACATATAGGAGGAGCCAGCTGTTTCAGGGGGCTAGCGTTCAGGAGAGACCCTAACGAGAAAAGAGAGCCGGAAAGAGTAGAACACACTGTATCTCGATGAGGCTTCTACCACCCGATGATAACAGGCCTGAGAAATCGTGGGGTGGTAAAAACTAATTAGTGTAACGAGATAGAACAGAACTCCCCATCCTCTAGAACACCCAGTGCCCTCTGGGAAGGACAGTGAAGACAGGGCCGCTATTCAGGACGCCGGGCAGGGGGCTCCAACCGGCACCCTTTTGTGAGGGTGGCCCCCCAAGGGCAGCTCCAGCTGGGTGTGGCCCAGGCTCACATCAGTGTGACCGCTCTTGTCAATGTGCTGCAGCAATTCCTGACCGTGTGGAAAACCAGGACAGCAGCAACAAACCACCATGCAAAAGAATATGAAAAACTATATATATAAAACCGAGTCACTTTGCTGTATACCAGGAACTAACATGACATTGTAAATCAACTATACTTCAATAAAAAAACAAAAAACCAAAAAAACATGATTCCTTTGTCAGGATCACATTGTCCTATGCAGTTAACGTTTTAAGAGACTGACATACATTGATACCCACTATGTGAACATATTTTATTTACCATAGTATCTGAAAATATTTTATTTACCATAATATACTTTATTCTACGAAGTTTAAAAAGCTCTCTTGTTCATTTAATAGGAACCATTTGAAAATACATAACTAACCATACACAGTCATAAAATTTCACCCTATCTTCTCTGTGGATCTTTTTTTTTTTTTTAATGTGATCTGGTATTCTTTTAAAATTTATTAATTTAATTTAATTTATTGTTTCTGGCTGAGTTGGGGGTCTTCGTTGCTGTGCACAGGCTTTTCTCTGATTGTGGCGAGCAGGGGTTACTCTTCGTTGTGGTGCGCGGGCTTCTCACTGCGGTGGCTTCTCCTGTTGCGGAGCACGGGCTCTAGGCACACGGGCTTCGGTAGTTGTGGCTCGCAGGCTCTAGAGAGCAGGCTCGTTAGTTGTGGCTCACGGGCTTAGTTGCTCCGCGGCATGTGGGATCTTCCTGGACCAGGGCCTGAACCCATGTCCCCTACATTGGCAGGTGGATTCCCAACCACTGCGCCACCAGGGAAGCCCCTTCTCTGTGGATCTTCAATCCATAAAATTATACACCAATAGCAGTTTAAGAATAAAAAAGATTTCACTATAAAAACATGTAGTCTTAAAAATACCTCTAGCACAAATATGGCATACCTTTTAAAAAATCATGTTTTATTAGTCCTCTACAAAGAGGAATATGTTGTAGGTCTAATGTTATGATCCTTGGGTTTCACTAGCTCCTTCCCAAGAGTACTGTGGTAAGCTTGCTACTCAGATAAAGCAAATGATTTGAGTCCCTGAGTCAAGCTGTTCCATGAAACACCTGTCTTATAAGAGGTACCACACAAAAGGCAGTTCTTGCTCAAGAAGGCTGCTTGTGGTATTCTACTTGTTCAGGCAAATGCATGTTAGCATATGGAAAACTTTAAGTCCGACAGAAAAAAAAGCCCCGTTTAACTGAGCTTACTGTGTGCTTCCAAGCTACTTGGTCACGGGTCTTGGCCCGGGCTCTCTGTCCCGGATTCCAACCCTCCTCCTAGCACATAACATTCCTTGAGCCTGTACTATACGAGCATCACTTTGGAGAACACTGCTCTACATTTTTTTTTTTTTTTTCCCAGTACGTGGGCCTCTCAATGTTGTGGCATCTCCCGTTGCGGAGCACAGGCTCCGGACGCGCAGGCTCAGTGGCCATGGCTCACGGGCCCAGCCGCTCCGCGGCACGTGGGATCTTCCTGGACCGGGGCACGAACCCGTGTCCCCTGCATCAGCGGGGACGGTGATGCGGACTCTCAACCACTGCGCCACCAGGGAAACCCTGCATTTTTTTTTTTTAACGTAGGAAATTGCTTTAATTGCTGCAAAGATTTTTCTTCTTAACTAGAATTGAAGAGGTCAAAGAGCTTATGTGTGAGACACAGGAATGTTTGAGTTTGTGAATGCTTCTCCTTGGGTGATGTCTTATAGCTATTCTCTCTGCCCCATGGAACTTTCTGTGATATTGATGAAAATATGCTCTCTCTGCATGGTTTAGTCCAGTAGCTGGAGGCCACATGTGGCCACTGAATACCTCAAATGTAGCTATTGTGACTGAGAAACCTAATTTTAAATTTTATTTAATTTTAATTTAAATAGCCACTTGTGGCCAGTGGCTACCATATTGAACAGCACAGCCCTAGACTGAGGTGAGGGCAGAATCAAAATGAATGCACAGGAGCTATGTTATCTTCAGTAGAAACCTGTTTTCCAAAATGTTCTGAGCTCTCCTATAGCTGGTAGAGCTGAGGAAGTCTTCTCTATTCAATTTGCCACAAAATTGATTTCCTAACACATTATTCAAAGCGATGGAGCTTATCATTTTGAAAGGGTATAATTATTTCATACTTCCCTTATTTTAACAAAAAATAGCTAAAGACACATGGAAAGGTCACTGGTTCTGTGCTGGGTTAGAGAATATATATTTCTATTTCAGATTGCAGAATACTTTCTAGGAACATTTGCCAATTGCTAAATGTTTTCCAGAGGAATGTTATGCAGAACTTGTTTGTACATTTATGAACAGTTTCTTTAATTAAAATAAATACTCTCCAGAGCTTTCTATCTTTGCACTTCAAGCTGGCTCACAAGCAGAAAGTCTAGCAAGACTTATTTCCACTCTGTAAATGAGCCAGTCCTAGTGTTTAAATTAGATTTTTGGACACTTGTCAAATAAACACGGAATGCATATTTCTGACATTTTGTAACATTCACTTTCTTTTAAAAGTACTTTCTGATAAAGAACATCTTGTATATCAAAAAATAACGTGTCAACAAGATTTGATTCCATGCTCTACATGCTACAGAGGCCAGGGGTTGAGGTAAAAGCAAGGAAGGGTTACAACCTGGAGTTTAACGCTGACAAGCCCACGTTTAGACATAATGGAAAATACCTGTCCTTTTTGGTGTCTCCTTGAAAGCATTACAACATAAGCCACACATACCTGGAGTCTAGAATTTAATCTCTATTCTTCTTTGGAGAAAAGGGAGAACTCTATATAGTTTTCAAAATACTTCACATAATTTAGTTAAATTATGTATTTTTATAAAATTAAAATACCTTTAAAGAATTGGAAAAGTAACCACTGTCTTCTTCTTTTTCTTATTAAATATTGACCATCTGCTGACTTTCTGTTTCTGAGCCCCACATATTGAAATGAAAGGGCTTCCCATCTATTTATTAAGTTTTTAACCCAATAATTAGATCTTTGAAGGAAGGAAGAGGTATCTCCATTTGTCCACATCGACTCCTTTCCTATACAGGGACTAAAAATGAGGCTCAAACTCTCATTTAACTAAAATCTTCAACAATATATTAATGATATTGTTATAAGTACTCTTAACAAAAATTTCTTTGCATGTAGCAGGTCGTACCCGGTCCTTGCACAGGTCTAGATCCAGGTTGGATGGAGCCTTTGTAACTTTAGGTTCTACAGTTTTTGAGACGCTCTT
>NW_006785407.1:649546-652036 GCF_000442215.2 Lipotes vexillifer | reverse complement strand
GCTCTTCAACGAAAACAATGCAAGAATACCATTGGTTAAGAGGGCTTGGACGGGGTCTGTGGAAGTGAGGAGGCCAAGGCAAACGCTGCATTAGCTCCTCGATGAATCTGCCTCGGAGCAACGCACGATACTCATTAAAGGAGGGAGTGACTACCAGATGCCTTAAGAAATTCTATTTAATTTCCTTAACTAATGGTCAGTTTAACGATTTTTTTTTTTTTTTAAAGATCTCCGGTTTTCATTTAAATGAGTACGAATTTTTTTTCAGTTGTTAAATCTTGTCCCTGAATTTCTAATTTAAAACAGAAAACTCTTTATTCAATTCCTAGTATTATTTTAAGAAATTATCTCTCAGACATAACATCCCAAAACAACACCAAATAAGATAAAGATGTTTTATTTATAGAAAACTCACAAGGTTTGATTGCTATAGCTTTTTGTATTCCCAGGTCAGTGAGTATAATGTATTCCATATTTTGTTGATGTTTTCCAGTATTAAACATGTCAACATTTTACATCGGTACCATAAAAGTTAGTGAGATAGTTCTGATGAATAGCAATAAGGCCAGAGAAAGAATAATGCATAACATGAATTCCTCAGGAAATCAATTAATATTTTTATGAGCAGTAGTAAAAATATGACCAAGGGTTAGCAGAGAGTAAGGTCAGGCTATTTGATCCCAAAACATATTCTTTGCTGAGTTCTGTTTATCCATGTAAAAATATTCTGTGCTGTGTCAAAACGAAAATCTCAGTGCTCCCAAGACTAAGACATTTTATGTATCAGATGTACTGAATTCTTCATTTGGCTGTGTGGCCTTCGATACGGCATATAAACTCCGTAATTTTTGCAGGATTTTCAGGTTCCGAACTGACTTTTCGTGGATCTCTGAACTTAGTATATTTTGGTGTTCTGAATTATGTGCTATGTGTACAAGTAAAACACTGCATATTTTATATCTTTTGAAGAGGTTCTTGTTGAGGCAACGTAAGTAATTCTAATATTGGGGTAAATGATGATTAGTATTTGAAAATAAAAGTGACAGTGTATTCATATTACTTCTACATTGTTCAGATTCATTCACTCAGTCATTCAATGAATGCTGAACTCCACATACATGAATTTACTGAGGACAAGACTGTGGAGGCATGAAACAAGTGTCACACTTCAGCTTGCACCCTCGGAGGTGGCACTTAAGCTCGGATAATTCTTTATAATGGTAAAAATTTTGCTGCAACCATCACACATCTATCAGGCCTTTCCTAGCTGGACTGATATTATCATTTAAATGGAAATCCTTACCTTCCTTTATTAGCTAATGTACACTGCTCTCTGGGTAACAGTTAAGCCTAGTGACATAGGGGAGCAAAGGATCAGCTGATCTGATTTTCCAGGGAATAACACTATATGTTTGAATATGAGAGTCATAAATACTAACCTTAGAACCTATTTTAAAGGAGCCAAAGACAATGAAAATGCTGAAGTTTGTGTCTTCAGATGGAAACTACACACAACAGCAATCATGGATGCATGGGGGACCATCCAGGCATGTAGTGGTGGGCTGACTGATGAGATCAGAACTCTACAGTTTGGAGCCCAGTACACAGGTGTTTCTCAGCTCTAAAACTGTGTGTCCATGGGCACCTCACAATGTACCTGGAAAGCTGAACTTTTAAATTTTGTGAATGACAGGGAATTTGGTTCTCAACCATTTTTATGCATGAGATCCTTTTTGTAACATCAAGCATTTCTTGGATACCCACATGATAAGAGCTGCCAGTTGAGGACAAATTAAGCACAGGTGGATTCTCAGATACCTTACAATAAACCTGTAAATTAGAGCCTGAGAAGCACGTCCAAGACTCTGTGATTCTTCCATAGCTTTGCTGTCAGTTACTTTCCTTGAGCACTGTCTAGGGCTCTGAGGGGTTCACAGCTCACATGGCAGCCTGTTTCGTGGCTGCTGTCCATGGTGCTAGAGCAAACCCTGAGCAGAGATTCATCTTCCTCTAACTTCTACTTATTGGGCCCTGTTCTGCCTCTGAAACGACATAAACTAACCACGATTTCTTCCACACAACAGCTTTCCATTACCACCCGTAAATCCAGAAAAGACCACCAGCTTACAAGGGTGTACAAATCACAGCAAAACAGCATGTACCAGGAAAAGGGAAGAGAAAGAAGTAAAAAAGTGAAGCCAGGAAATAAGCTTCCAAACCCATTCTATTAGTGGCCCATTTCTACACTGTAGCTGGCCCACAAATGTGGCTCTAGGTTTTCCAGCAGTCAGCTTTCAGGGGGAACCCTTAGTAGTTGCATAATTCGCAACGTCCTCCAGGACAACTTTCCTCAGGACAAGCATAATGAACCTGGAATAGGCACCATGGTTCCTCACAGAAAAGCCCACTGGGATGTCCTGAGCCACACACATCAAGTTCCCTGTACAGTGACCACAATATAGACAAATGGCACCAAATTACTATGTAGGG
>NW_006785407.1:627821-649536 GCF_000442215.2 Lipotes vexillifer | reverse complement strand
TAGGGAAAGCAATTCTTTGAAGGGCTAAAATAGTGAGGCCCGGGTACCTAATTCCCTGCTGTAGATCTGGCTTGATTCAGGGGTATATTTTAGAATATTTGGAAGAGAGGACCAAACCAGTGTCCTGTAGTTAATTTTCCATGAATATTAGGTCTTTCAGGTGAGCTTTTGATTCATACTGATTAAGCTTTTGATTAAATATTAAATAAATATATACATAATGCCAGGCACTGTTCTGAGCATTTTATATCCATTAGCTCATTTAATATTCATAATGGTCTCATACAGGGTCATTACAAGACACCGTATTTTAGAGGTGAGGGGACTGTGGCACAGAAAGATTAAGACCCCTGGTAGCAGATACAGCCAGCATTTGGATCTAAGTCATTTTTTTTTTTTTTTTTTTTTGCGGTACGCGGGCCTCTCACTGTTGTGGCCTCTCCTGTTGCGGAGCACAGGCTCCGGACGCGCAGGCTCAGAGGCCATGGCTCACGGGCCCAGCCGCTCCGCGGCACGTGGGATCCTCCCGGACCGGGGCACAAACCCACGTCCCCTACATCGGCAGGCGGACTCCCAACCACTAGGCCACCAGGGAAGCCCCCAATCTTCTTTTTAACCACTACAAGAATCCCAAAGGCATGTAAGTTGGGTTAACACCCTTTTGTGAAAGTTGAGGATTTGAAGAAAAAGAGCAATGATGAGGTCAATTTATGTCTTTTGAGAAGGCAAAGCAATGGGAATTTGTATCAGTCTGAAAAAGCTTACGGGGATTGGGGCCTAAAAGGCAGGGAGGGAAAAGAAAGCATCAGGTTAAGCGCATGGTTTAGAAAATCATTTCTCTTTGTTCTTTTTTCAGCTTCTTCAAATTACAAACAGTGGTGGATCAAAATATGTCCATGTATTCCTTGATACCCTTTCCTTTAAGATGGAGCCTAATTTCCTTCCCTTTGAGGGGCGTGCTGGATCTAGTACTCAGTGCTGACCAACGGAATAAATCAGAAGTGATGGTGTACAGACTTGGAGAGCAGGTCACTGTGGCTTTATCTTTGCTCTGTCTGTTGGATCAGTTGCTCCAGGTAAGTTAACTACCATTCTGAGGACAACTAGCCTAAGAAGAGAGCCATGTGGTGAGGGCCACTAGCCAGTGAGGAACTGAGGTATTTTTGGCCAAGAGTCATGTGGACGAGCCATCTTGGAGGTGGATCTTCCAGCCCCAGTCAAGCCTTGGGTTAACTACAGCTGAGCTTGACTCCAACCTCATGGGACTCTCAGCCAGAATCACCCAGCTAAGCTACTCAGGGATTCCTGACCCTCAGAATCTGTGAGATAAAAATGTTTATTAATTAAAAGGTTCAAATTTGGGCTTATTTGTTATGCAGCAATAGATAAGTAATATATGAAACAACAAGCATCCCCTACCACCTTCACAGCAACAAAACAGAATAAATAAAAATAAAACACATTGCCTAGAACTTCCAAAGAAACATCCTGAAGATAATCACTCTCCTTTAGGTAAGGATTTTGCCCCCAAACTCTCTTAACCCAAAGATCTTAAAGCAATTCAATTTACTTCCAAGGTAATTTTCCATGATTTGGAGTTCAAATATGTGTGTTACTTATAACGTCACGTTGTGTAAAAATGTGAAGAGAAAGATGTTCAAATCTTAAATTACATAAACCTTCAAAATTCTTAGAGCAAGATGAACAACTGAATGCAGAAGATGGGCCAAAGGAACCCCCAGCTTTAGAGAATGGAACAACAGGAGCTGTTAGCAGGTAGAAGCATATAATTGAGCCATTAGTTAAAAGCTACTGTAACTCATTTCAAAAGAAAACATTTGCTAGAAATTCTGATCCCAGAATTTGGCAGCTTGCTGAGGCTACGTGCAATCGGTGCAGATTATACAGTAAGTGACGATGACTAAAGCTGGGAAGTGGAATTTGATTTCCATAATTGCTAAGGCTAGCAGACATGACTTGAGTTTTCATCCTAATGCAATCACCATTATTAATCCAGAGGTATTTCGTTCTGCTTAGGCATCGTGGTGTCTCTTTATTTCTCACCTTCCACTTACTGTGCTTTATCACTCAGCCCAGGGCTCGTTAAGCTGCACTCCATGACCGATACGGAGCTTTACGAAGGGTGACAGATGTCAGTTTATGCACAGGCAAATCACAATGCTCAGCCAAAAATCAGGCTCGGGTAATACCCCTCCTGCCATCCACAAAACTCGTCATGAAGTTGCAATTTTAAAAGAAATGCTTTCCCAACACAATTCAATAACCTTTTTATAAGCACATACACTTCTTTTTCTGGCCTGCATGAAATTTAATATCAGGATTATTATTCATTTGTCACTTCAACCTATAATTTAGTCAGCCTACTTGCGTTTGATTTATGCTCCCCTCACCCCTTCGCCGTCAGCTCGCAGCCATAGATCCATTCAAGAAGCTGTCTAGGTCATACTGGTTTGACCTCTTAGAACAAACATTTTCCTTGTTTCTTATTCTGCTTCCCTAAGAGGCACCATTAAGTTTTGCTCATCTCGATTTAAAATTAGTTTTACGACACAATAACATTTCAAGTTTTCCACATTAATCTTCATTTTATTTCTTGAAATACTTAGGCAAACAATGTTACTAAGACATCACGCTAAGGTGAGGAATTCTCTTTCTCCTCCACTCCTGTCTACTTAATGCCTGCGTTAAGAAATCACACATTTTTGCTCTGAATTAGCTGAGCACTGGAAGAAAAGTTTAAAAGGCTGACCAAGTAATTCACGTCTTAAACACCTGGATAGCAATTAAAGCAGAAAATCTTACCTCCCTTTCAATATATATATATGGTATCCTGTTAAGTATTTAAAAATCTATTTTCTTATATATCAGAGATGTCTGAGTCCAAATGGAAAATGAAAATAAAGCAATCCTAGCCAATTTGCCAAAGCAAACAAATACATGGTCAAAAGCCAGGGGTGTGGCTGGTACTCACCCCGCAGCCCAGGCCGCTGCCCCCTTCGCAGGTGACCTTCCTCTGGCTGGGCTCAGGAAGCAGCCCTGCTCCGCAGCCCGGGCTGGGGCACAGCACGCCCCCCATCTGCAGCACGCACTCTTCGGCGCCATATTGCTGGTACCGGTTGTACTGCAAAGAGAAAATGAGTTTTTCAAAGTGATAATACAGACACCAAGATGTGCTGTTTTACCGAAATGTTAATAGTTGGTGGTTCAGGGGTTTTCTTGTTAGTCTGTTTCTGTAAAAACGGGGTTGGGGGGGTAAGGTGTGGTACAGCCTAGAGAAAGTCTCCCAGTTCCAGCTGACAAAACAGATAAGTGAGGCCTGTGTTCTTCGAATTTCTAGAAATTTACCCTCAAAAAATAGATTTTTCCAAGTTTGATTTTTTAAAATACTACTACCAATTGCATTTAGTAGACTTTTTCATACAAATTTTAGGGAACACATCTATACTTTAAGTTATGGACATTCATAACGCATCACTATCAATCTCATCAAAGAGTATATTTTCATGCTTCTATTCAGGAGTCTATCGAATTTTTAAAACCGTTTTGAAAATAGGTCCCAATGTTCCACCCCTGGTAATTGTTAGCAGCCCACACGGTATCAATGAGCATATTCAGCTTGACAAAGACAGACTACTGTTTTTCTGTTAAAGAATAAAGTTTTCCTTTCATCATTATTCTTAAAGCATGATTTCTTTTATCCCTGACTTCATTTCTCTGTTCTGTTGCTTGGCTCAGTTCCCTTTAACTGTTCCCCCAGCTTGCAGAATAAACCTCAAATTGCACAGCACACTTTCCAAAGTCTTCCTTGTCGCAGCCTTGCATTGTTGTCCTTGCATTATTTGATCATATTCCCTTCTAAACTCAGATCAACTCAAGTGGATCTGACAATTAATTAATTCAAGCAACATTTACTGAGCGCCTACTACGTGCCAGACACTACTGTGGGTGTTGGGAAGAGAGCCCTAAACAAAACAGACATCTCTGCTCTCAACCATAAGACTAGAAGAGTAAATGCTGAAAGGTTAAACTGTATAGTATTTCAGATGGTGATAAGTGGGGAGGAGGATAAAAAACTAAGAAGAGATAGATCCTGGGGAAGATGGGAATTACAATTTTAAAGAGGTGATCAGGGAATAGGGAATGTCTTATGAAGAAGGCGCATTTAAGCCAACATCTGAAGGAGATTAGAAAAGCAAGCCATGTGCCACCTGGGGGAATGAGCTTTCCTGGCTGAATATGGAGCATTATAAAGGTCCAGAGGCTGCATGGGCTTGGTTTGTTTGAGGTACTGCGAAGAGGCCAGTGTGTCTGAGATAAAGTGAATGGGCGTGTGTGTGGGGGGGTGGGGGGTGGGGGGTGGGTAATAGTAGATGAAGTCAGAGAGTTAATGGGGATCCAGGATGTATAGATCCCTGAAGGCCTTTATAAGAACTCTGGCTGTTATTCTGAGAGATTTGGGAACCACCGGGGACTTTCGAGCTGTGGATGACGCAATATGACTAATCTCTTAAAGACAGCCATCTGGCTGATATATTCAGAATAGACTCGTGGGGACAAGGATGGAAGCAGGAAGCAGAGAAGCAGGTCAGAGGTTATTTCAGCAAGGTCCATGGAGAGATGGTGGTGGCTTGAATCAGGAAAGCAGTGATTGAGGTAGGGATGGAGCAGTGGTTGAGTTCTGGATATATTTTGAAGGTAGAAATGGAAAATTTTTTTAGGCAGGTTGGATACATGGTGGGAGAGGACAGGAAATCAAGCAGGAAGTAATGTTTTTCCCTGAGAAGACAGAGGGCAGGAGAGACTATTACTGAGATGGGGAGACTTGGAAGAAGAAAGGTGTGTGTGTATTCGTGTGTGCCTATGTGTGTGTGTGTCTGTGTGTTTAGGGGGTTGAGAAAAGGAATCACTATTTCTACTGTGCTCATACTCATTTCGAAAACCTCCTACACAACTAAGTCAAAATGTTGAGTGGCTAGCTCAATGTATGGCTTTGGAATTTAGGAGAGAGTTGCGGGTTGTAGACACCGATTTTGAAGTCATAGGTGCACGTAGAGCTGGAAAGGAAAGGGTTAGCATCAGGCCTACTATCCATTTTCTCATATTTCTGACCCAAGCAAAACAAGAAAGATGCGTTGGTCAAATCCCCTTGTAAATATGCTAACGGTACTTATATACAATGGCATTTACTGGAAAAGAGTTCTTATCTATGGAATGCATTTAGCAGGAAACACTTGGTCTAAGTCTGCTTACAGTAAACTAGAATATATGAATTTATGAGGTAAGGCTCTCTGAAAATGTCATAAGCTATGCAATTATTAAGGGATAATGAAGACATTTTATCAAGTGAAGAATGATGAGACAGTTTATATAACTGAGAGATTTCATGTTAGTGATCATTCCATGAACTTCCCAGAAACCTCATGTATTGACTCTTGCCTAGAGTACATCCCAAAATGCTGAGAAAGGACATGCATAGCTGTGTTAAATGAGGTGGGGTTTCCCTGTATTTGTCTGTGTCTCATCATTACCAGCATCCTGGAAGTTATTAGCAAAGATTGACACTGGGTTACATCTACGAATAGTAGATGAAGTCAGAGAGTTAATGGGGATCCAGGATGTATAGATCCCTGAAGGCCTTTATAAGAACTCTGGCTGTTATTCTGAGAGATTTGGGAACCACCGGGGACTTTCGAGCTGTGGATGACGCAATATGACTAATCTCTTAAAGACAGCCATCTGGCTGATATATTCAGAATAGACTCGTGGGGACAAGGATGGAAGCAGGAAGCAGAGAAGCAGGTCAGAGGTTATTTCAGCAAGGTCCATGGAGAGATGGTGGTGGCTTGAATCAGGAAAGCAGTGATTGAGGTAGGGATGGAGCAGTGGTTGAGTTCTGGATATATTTTGAAGGTAGAAATGGAAAATTTTTTTAGGCAGGTTGGATACATGGTGGGAGAGGACAGGAAATCAAGCAGGAAGTAATGTTTTTCCCTGAGAAGACAGAGGGCAGGAGAGACTATTACTGAGATGGGGAGACTTGGAAGAAGAAAGGTGTGTGTGTATTCGTGTGTGCCTATGTGTGTGTGTGTCTGTGTGTTTAGGGGGTTGAGAAAAGGAATCACTATTTCTACTGTGCTCATACTCATTTCGAAAACCTCCTACACAACTAAGTCAAAATGTTGAGTGGCTAGCTCAATGTATGGCTTTGGAATTTAGGAGAGAGTTGCGGGTTGTAGACACCGATTTTGAAGTCATAGGTGCACGTAGAGCTGGAAAGGAAAGGGTTAGCATCAGGCCTACTATCCATTTTCTCATATTTCTGACCCAAGCAAAACAAGAAAGATGCGTTGGTCAAATCCCCTTGTAAATATGCTAACGGTACTTATATACAATGGCATTTACTGGAAAAGAGTTCTTATCTATGGAATGCATTTAGCAGGAAACACTTGGTCTAAGTCTGCTTACAGTAAACTAGAATATATGAATTTATGAGGTAAGGCTCTCTGAAAATGTCATAAGCTATGCAATTATTAAGGGATAATGAAGACATTTTATCAAGTGAAGAATGATGAGACAGTTTATATAACTGAGAGATTTCATGTTAGTGATCATTCCATGAACTTCCCAGAAACCTCATGTATTGACTCTTGCCTAGAGTACATCCCAAAATGCTGAGAAAGGACATGCATAGCTGTGTTAAATGAGGTGGGGTTTCCCTGTATTTGTCTGTGTCTCATCATTACCAGCATCCTGGAAGTTATTAGCAAAGATTGACACTGGGTTACATCTACGATTCATTTTTTTTTTTTTTGCGGTACGCGGGCCTCTCACTGCTGTGGCCTCTCCCGTTGCGGAGCACAGGCTCCGGACCCGCAGGCTCAGCGGCCGTGGCTCACGGGCCCAGCCGCTCCGCGGTATGTGGGATCTTCCCGGACCAGGGCACGAACCCGCGTCCCCTGCATCGGCAGGCGGACTCTCAACCACTGCGCCACCAGGGAAGCCCACATCTACGATTCTTGTAAGTCTGATTTGACAATACGACCCTGTGTTATCTCAACAGCCATGAGACTGGATGAGATTACCTAACCTTTGTGGGGATGCTGAGAAGGAGCCAGCAAAGGAGACTGAGAAGAAGCAGCCTATTAGGCGGGTGGAAAACGAGAAGAATGTAGGTGTCCTGGAAGGCAAGGGAACACAGTATTTCAAGGAGGGTGTACGTGTCATGATAAATTGTGCCAAAGGCTGCAGATAAGACAATTACTGAACACTGGCTGTTGTTAGAAATGGAGATGCCATTGCGATCTCAACAGGGGCCATTTCAGGGGAGTCATGGAGCCAGAGGCCTTATGGGAGTGGAGTCAAGAGAGAAATGGAGGAGACAAATTCCAGGAGGTGAGCGTGGACTCTTTTTTCTAGGAGTTTTGACTGAAGGGGGCAGCAGAGACAGGAGGACAGCAGCTGGGAGGGCTGTGGGACTGTAAAGGGATTTTTGAAAATGGAGAAATAACAGGATGTTAGTAGGCTGAAGGGAATGAGTGAGAAGAGGACGGCAACTGATGACGCCATGGATAGGTGAGGGAATGGGATCTACAGGATGAGTAGAGGGTGAGGCCTTAGGACGAGGGCAGAGTGCTGCGGCCCAGGTGCGGACAAAGGAGGTTTTGGAAATTTGAGATGAGCAGAAAAGGTATGAATGATAAAGGGGAGGGAATGTTTGGAGTCAGGATTATTGCTGGGCAGCACTAAGAGCCCATTTTGAACAGCGATTATGAATTTAGAGGAAGCTAGTCAGTACAGTTGCCTGCTTTTCTGCACCAACACTCAGCAGCACGTGCAGAGCAGACAGGAAGTTGGCTTTAAGCCAGGTGGGGTTTGGTCAGACTTGTATGAAGGAGCAAACCATTCCTCCACCATTCCCACCCCTGTGTGGCTTTGGCACATAGCATCCCCTCATATCACTGTGAATGATTCCAATAAATATTTATTGAACCCCTCTGCTCGGCTCTGTACCACTGGACTGTTTAACCTTCTGTTTTGTCCTATCCAAAATGGGTACAAAGTTTCAGTTTTGTAAGATGGATACATTCTTGGGATCTCAGGTACAGCCTGGGGAACACAGCTAATAATTCTATATTGTAGACTTAAATTTGCTAAGAGGGTAGGTATTTCAGAACTACAGAGTTTTACTTAATATTTCCTGTTTTACATGTCTGTTGCCCTTTTTCTACACTGGTTCTCAAGAACGCAGAGAATAACAGAATCATAATGTCCCATAATAGCTCACTTGCTTTAGCTCACATTGTACACACCATGATTTTGGAATAACAATATTATCACCATGAATGAGTGATTACTAAAAACTTCAAATATATTTTCATGTGCTCTACCCATTCTCCTGCCAAATTTTTCCAATAATACTGTATCTAAATTGTTGAGACATAGGGCCATTTCATACTATGCTTTCTCCTAATTCTCATGTAATCTTAATGCTACACACACACACACACACACACACACACTTAATACTCATCACCAGTCCTTATACTAATGTCTGATCAGCAATTTTGGTTGTTTGAATCTTGTTCTCTAGTATAAATTCCTCAGGAAGATCTCATTGGAAAAATATTCACTGAATTCTTGCTCAGTGACAGTTTATTTGGGACCTTGATTCTTGAAAATGAGTCTGGCTGGATATAAAGTCCTGGGTTCATATTTTTTCCCCCTCAAGTATCTTAAATGTCTTACTCTGTGTTCTGATACACAGTGTTATGGGCAAGCTTATGACAGTCTGATTTTATTTTTTTCCTTTATAAGTGAGTTGATCTTTTTGCTCAGATGCCCAAAGGATTTCTTTTTCTTTTTCTTTAGAATCTAGTAATTTTATTAGAATATGTCTTGGTGATGGTCATTTTCTGATCAATATTCATATGCATGCTATGTCAGGAAAGTTGTACTGAATTTAAGTTTTTAGTATTTGCTCCATTCTCTTGCTTTGATGTTTTTCTTGTGGGCTTTCTAGTGTACATATATTGGATTTTCTTTACCTAATTTCTAAATCGGTCAACTTCTCTTGACTGATTTAGAAGTTGGGTAAAGTTAGTTTATCTTACTTTATTTTCATTTTTTAGAATTTTCTTTCTTTTCACTGTCTATTTCTTTTAAGACTATGTCCGTTGTTATTTATTTGTACTTGTGAAATTTCTTAATAACTTAGTTCCCCTTGGAATAGTTATTTTAGTTTTCACCCAATTGGCGGGCATGACCGGCTGATACACCCTCACTGTCTCTCAGGACAATATTCTGCTCTTCACTCTGCATCTCCTCTTAAAAACTTTGTGCGGCCTTTGACCTTGCTTCTCTTCTGTTGGGATTTTACTTTGTTCCTTTCTGTCGCTCACCTTTACGTGAAATTAGTTCTGAAATTTTAGGAGGAGGAAGGATTCAGAATAGCTCTCAATGGCTCCACAGTTTTCTCTTTGGTCTTTGGGGCAGTGTTAAAAAATATGAGGGCTCAATTTCTGTGATCTCCCAACTCTGTTACCCCATTTTCAACCGGACTTTCTCTTTCCCTTTACTCAGTGAGGGGCTTTGTCCTGACAGAGGTCTTTGACTGCTTACTGGTTTTGTGAGTCATGGGACCTACGTGCTCCAGCCCCTCAGGCCTTCCTGTAGACCCTCTGCACTCCCCGCTTTCCTTCACGTATTTGTATTCCTGAATTCAGCACAGTATCTTGTCCATAGCTGGTACACAATAAATAGTTGTAGAATGAATTAATAAAATTTAACTCCATCCTTAAAGAATTCTAATAAAATAATCAACGACAATGGGAATTAATAACAGAGTGGTATAGGATGATTTTTACCTACATAAATTATTTTCTAGTTTAAATAAATTGATCTTAAGTCATTAGCTATTTACTGATTTGATGACAGATCACCTATCTATTTAATTTAGTTAAGCAATTTTATTACTACGATAATATTTTTTCTAGGAAGAAATTAACCTATTAACCTATGGACAAAGTGCACTAACTCTATAGAAATTCTTGCTGACTCCATGTGTTATAGTCTCAAATTCTGACAGAACGTGTAAACTATGTTCCTCTTTCCATTCATTAACTAAGGAATTTATAAGAAATAACTTTATTATATTCAACCTATATTACAATTCCTTTTCTAAAGGAAGACAAATATCTTAGCTTACATGTCTGGTAATTTCTGATTAAAAAGTACACACAACATCTGAATCAAAACCTACAATTACTGAATGCATTTCTTTTTTTTTTAACATTGTGAAATGTATAAGAAAAACATTTGACCTAGACCAAGAATGTTCTAGTATTCATAGAAAGTTTAATACCCTAAGGAAACAATTTAGACATGCAATTACATTATATGTTATTAGTAGAGATCCTTACGTAGTTTTCTTTAAGATAAGACCCACAGTTTCACAGATTCCTTTCAAGCACTTACTGGCACAAAGTTGAGAGTGCACTGGAAGAAACATGCTATATACTTATTGGAGAGTTGTGACAAGTTAGCGTAAAGTAGGGCAGAATGTCTGTACTCACCTGAGTGTAAAATACACACAACAGTGGTAAAGTGATAAATGGACTGCAAATGGTGGAAAGGAACGACGACTGACCCTTTGACACTACTTGTGTTATTTCCTAGGGCTTTTTCGCTTATCACTGTTGAATAGCATTTATAAATAGAACTAACTTGGAGGAATGTGATTAATTTATAACGTGAACTAGGTCTGTATGGAGTCCATTCTCAGGTGAGCTCAAAAGCAGCAAATTCTCTAAAATTCACTTAGGCATTGTTTGTCTTTGGAATCACAGTGAGTGTGTATGTGTGTGCTTGTGTACGTGTAGATAGGTATATTAATACTTACTTGCCAACTTACGCTGTTTAAGCTGTTAATAAAACCAGTTTGCAAATTTCTAGATATACTTCCATAAAGTGGATACTCCACAGACAGATAACTAAGATAATTTAGAGATGACAGCGTATTTGCCAAAATGTTTTAAAATAAATGTTAATATTAACAAAGCATACTGTTCTGCACCTAAGAAAAAAATAAAAAGTTCCTCCTACATTTGGTCAGATTATAGTGAAAATACATTCTGTTAGATGACTTATCTAGGTAAAATCTCAACTCATTGGTATGGTTTATATTTTATTTATTTGGGGAATAAATTATTCAGTTTTTATGTGTATGCTCATGGACTCTTAAGAACAGGAAATATTCATTTTAAAGTATAAAATCCACAGAACTTTCAATAAACTCATATTTTAAGAATCTAAAAGTGAGTCAGGGGAGAGCATAAGCATGCAGAGGTTGCACTTTGGTGGTCTGTTGCTAGTTGGAGGAGTTGGGTTGGGTAGAATAATGTTCTATAATGAAGCCAGGGTCCCAGGTCCCAGGTCCCATGGAGGCCAGTTAGCTTCCCCTTCCTTGCTGGCCACTGTCTCTATGCTAAGTGCAAGTGGTGACCCGCGGGGTCAGGCTGGGGAGGAACTGGGCCCAAATACCCCACACTGCTGGAAAACCACTCAAAACTCCTGTCCTATGTAGGAGGGCACAAACGGCTCATCGTGATGTTTAATTCGCATGCTTTCCTAAGAAAAGGCAGCAAGAAGGAAGCTAAATTTTAAAACTGCAAGAAATCTGAAGCACAGGGATGCTTAGGTAAAACTAAAATCTGGGAAAACAGGCAAATGTTCTGTCAAAATGAGGTGGAGCTTGTCAGCAATCCATGGCAGCCTTTCAAATCCTCTGAGCAGGGAAGGGGGCTGTTTTTGTTCTGCCATGGAATTTTCCAGAGTATCCTTTTGGGGGCACTCAGGTACAGCTACAAAAGCAACCCCTACACAGGCTGTTCTTGCTTTTCCCCCACTAAATTCTGGCTTCTGTGAGGTCTTAGCCACAAGTACCTGGGGATTCCCTCCCAGGACCTGTCTCTTGCTCTCCCCCTGGAGGAGAGAAATCCCCATCAGAGACACCATTCACTGAATTACCACTCTGTGCCAAGGACTGTGCCCACACTTTGCCTATGCATTTCACTCTCCGTCTATCCTGGAAGTGAGAGGTGAGGTCACTGAGTCACAAAGACATTCAGTCCTTCACTGTGGTTCACATGGGCAGGGACTCAGGGCTGTGGCTCTAAAAGACCACCCTTTCCCTGATACCAAGCTGCCTCCACTTTCTTTCTTTTTTTCCCTTTTATTAAAAAATTTCAGCTCACTTCCTTCATTATCATTTAGAAATTAATGAAAAACGGTTGATTACATCACTTCTTCTTTGGCTAAAAAAAGTCTAAAATAACTTTTTAGAGGAACATGAATTTATGATTAATCCATTTCCCAGGGCTAAGTAGAGAATGTCCTATTTTCTATATGTATTAGAATTTTAAAAAACACTCCTTAAATTCTCAGTAATCTTAGTTTTCTTCATGTGCAAGCAGTTAGCCCCGGGGAGTTGGTGACAGCCCCTGTGGAGGTGCCTGTCACATTGCTGTTTGTATTCTCAGTTTTGTTGCTAATAATGTGCTTTTCATCCCTGGACATCTGTCATTGACTGATGAGGTAAACTGGCTAGAGAAAGGGCTGGGCCTTTTTCATCGCCTAGAAAAAAACATCATTAGGATGGCTGAAATTAAATGCCAGGAGAAAACAGATCAAACAACACCTGAAATATAATTAGAGCAACAGACTGTATCCTGGATTGCAATTTACAAGGTTTTTCTTTTTCAGATGTTTCAGACAACATGATGCCAAAAAATATCTCAACTTCTAGTAGCCGTGGAATCTTCCGGAAAGGAGGTCAAAGCCGATTGATTTGTTTGTCCCTTCTCCATGCTGTGGGCCATGCAGTGCCCCACAGGAAGGGTGAGGCTGTGAAAGTAGATACTTGCAAACCGTTTTCCTTGAAGGAGTTTCTACTGAGGGCGTGACTTCAGAGACTCCTGGAAGCTTTGCACACGGGTCTGCTAAGCACACCTCCTGATGGGGCACTCGGCAAATGGCAAGGCTGTCTGTCTGTGGGCACAAATTATTTTACCCTTTACTATAGTCCCTGAGAAGAGGCTTTGAGCAGTGCTGTTAGTCTCCAAATCCAAGAGCCTCATCCTCAGAGAAATGGAACTTCCCTGAGAGGGTGTGGTTTTGCCACCTGCACCCCCCTCCTCCCTGTCTCTTCCTGGTCTTTGCTTCTCTAACACGGGATGCTCACATCTCTCCCTTCTGGTCATCCTCCAGTCTGGAGGCAACTATACTGGTTTCAAGGTGATTATGAGGCCAGTGGAAGGGGAAGAGTGACATATCAACGTCTGGAAGTTTTGTGTAAGGCTTCAGTTTGAGGCAATGAAACGGGTTATTTCCACTGCACATTTAATGAACTGATTTGAACTCTGATGACCCAAATAATTAAAAAAATGATCTTCTCGATTATATTACATGGATTTACATTTATAACTATCTTTCCTTGGTGTCAGCAAGCCTATGATACCAAGGAAACTTTCTGAAGTGAAGGCCAAGTAAGTTGCCTTAATGCCCAAGAGACACACTTGAGATGATAATAGCCAGGTGACACGGCAACAGCCAGGTGAGGTGACAACAGCCAGGTGGCCTGGTTGTGTACCTACTTCCCTCCAAAGGTCATGAGAATTCATTCCATCATGCCTCACATCATTATTGACTTCTGAGACTTAGGCATCTCCTACTATTCTCATTCCCATAAAGGTCTCGATATTCTCCAAAAGGAGCCTTCCTTCTCCCCAAGCCCTTTCTCTTTGTCCCCTGGAATTCCTGCTCCACAATGAACAAGCTCTCCTGTATCATCAGGCTTTTCAAAGGTTTCTCTCTCCTACCCGAGTTAACTGAAACTGGTCCATCTCCTTGCAACCCTCTAAAGTGAAGGCTGCTTTTTGTTTCAGGTGAACACACCTGAAGGCCAGAGTTGGAGCTGGTTGTGTCCTGGCCGCTCACTGATGTTCCTAAACCCTTGCTCCCCTCTCTCTTGCAAAACCCCACCCCACTGCTCCTCTGAAACTTATGCCATCTGGCTATGTACCCCTGTCCTCTCCCCACTGCCACCACCTGCAATGGACATAGGTGGATAAGCCCCTCATTCTCGGGACTTTAGCTCCTAGTTCATGATTTTCATCTCTGCCCCTATTCTTCTCATCATTCTAGGGATTGAACTGTCCATCCATCAACCTCTTCTTTCAGTTCCTTTACCTTCTCATCTCTGGGGACCTTTTCAAAACAATTCTTCTACTGTTACACTTCGTTCCTGGGCCTTGTCATCATGAGAAACTGTACCACCTCTGAAATCCAAACTGCAGATATGTCTCTTTCCAACCATCATCTCCTGTCTTTCCTTTCCTGGTGCTCTTACTGAAGTATGGACATTGCTTAAATTCTTCAACTTCATTGACAATTCTCAGGAACTGACCTAACACTTTCTCCCTGGCCGCTGCTTGCTTTCTCTTAAATTACTCATCACAGACTTCAAATGAGCATTTACAACTTCTTCATGATTGTGTTATGTGTCTCTAGCAGCATGTTTTCTCTTCTTTCTTCCCATACTGCTCATATCCCACCACTTCCCTCTCTGGACATCTTACTTCATACTTCACTGAGAAGACAGAAGTCACGAATGAGGTATTCATTTATTGGGCAAATATTTACTAAGCATCTTTTAAAAAAATTTTTATTTTATTATATTTTTAATACAGCAGGTTCTTATTAGTCATCTATTTTATACATATTAGTGTATACATGTCAATCCCAATCGCCCAGTTCATCCCACCCCCACCCCGCTTCCTCCCTAGTGTCCATACGTTTGTTCTCTACATCTGTGTCTCTATTTCTGCTTTGCAAACCAGTTCATCTGTACCATTTTTCTAGATTCCACATATATGTGTTAATATATGATATTTGTTTTTCTCTTTCTGACTTACTTCACTCTGTATGACAGTCTCTAGGTCCATCCATGTCTCTACAAATGACCCAATTTCATTCCTTTTTGTGGCTGAGTAATACTCCATTACATACATGTACCATATCTTCTTTATCCATTCATCGGTTGATGGGCATTTAGTTTGCTTCCATGACCTGGCTATTGTAAATAGTGCTGCAATGAACACTGGGGTGCATGTGTCTTTTTGAATTATGGTTTTCTCTGGGTATATGCCCAGTAGTGGGATTGCTGGGTCATATGGTAGTTCTATTTTTAGTTTTTTAAGGAACTAAAAAACTAAAACTCCATACTGGCTGTATCAATTTACATTCCCACCAACAGACTAAGCATTTTCTATGTGTCAAGAAATCTACATGGAGAAGATGCAGCAGTGAAAAATGTGCTGCCTTAATGGAGCCATGAGACGCCAACTTTCCCCTCCGCATCACTACACCTACAAACGTACCTGCACCCACACTCACCTGTTCCTTTCTGTCTTCTTACAACAAAGAAAGTGGCTTTAACCCTGTTAAGGGTCAATTACTCCCTCTGTGCTGTGGATCCAAAACAAACCCTTCTCACCTTCTAAAGTACTGCCCTTCTTTAGCTAGCTCATCTATCTCCTGAATCATCAAATAATCCATCTCTACTGGATCAGTTCAATGAACACAAAACAAGTTCCAGCCTTCTTAGTCTGTAAAGCACCCTCCTGCTACTGCTGCATTTCCTTCCTTTTCATAACAAAACTTCTAGAAGAAATTGACTCTACTTCTGCTGACTCTTCATCCCATAAAAATCTGCCTCTTGCCTCCAACTCTCCACCAAAACTGCTCGTTACGGTCACCCATGATTTCCATGTTGCTGTATGCAAAGGACAATTGGCTGACCTCATCTTATTCAGCTTTTCATTAGCATTCATGTAAACAGCCACTTCTTCTGGGCTCCATCATGACACATCGCTGGATTTGCTTCTCCTTTAACTTGAGGCTCCTTCTTAGTCTCCTTTGCTGGCTGCCACTCTTTTACCAAGTTTCCAAATGCTGGCGCTCCTTAGGGTTCATCCGTGGTCCCTCCTCTCTTACCTACTTTTCGCAACTGCCATGGATTTAAAATACCACCTACATGCCGGCAACTCCAAATTTATCTGTCTCTGACCCCTGACCTGCCTCTCCTCTGAGCTCCAACTCACACACCCAAATCCCTACTTGTCTCCTTCTCAATGCTTGTCATATCAAAGATATTCAGAATTGAACCCTGATTCCAAGCTTTCATCTTCACCTTCCTACCATCAAACCCATCTCAGTTAATAGAGCTGTAGGATTCCTTCATTTCCCTGACTCATAGCTAATCAATCACCACGACCTTTAATTCTACCTCTGAATAGTCACTTCTTTCTGTTTCCTCTGCCAATCATTTTCACCCAGACCGTGTCCATATTGCAACAAGACTGACATTCTTAGAATGTAATTTGGATAATGCCAGCCCCCTGCTTAAACTCTTAAGGATTCCCCATTGAATTCAGAATGAAATCCAAACTCTTGACCATGGCCCACGTGGTGTAGGTGGTTTTAATCGTTCATCACGGTCCCTCCCGCTCATTGTTTTCCAGCCACATTAATTTTATTTAGTGGCTTCAACCAAGCAAGCTCTTCACCTCCGCTGGGGCTACGGAACATGTGCTTTTACTCTGCTTGGAAGGCTCTTCTCGCCTAAGCCCCGTGATCCCAGCTCACTCCATGGTGGGTGTCCTCTCAACTTTCATGTTTCAGAGGTCCTGACTCCTCATCCAAAATAGGTTACATCTTAGCATCTATCATGATTTGTACCTGTGACTTCCTTGTTTACCGTTTTACCCAACACAGCACAGTAACAGTACAAAAGGTATTCAGAAATGTTTGTTGAATAAATGAAGGTTATTTCCTCAAAATGCTGGTGATTAAACCCAAAGAGGAGGAAGCCGGTAAAAGTGGAAATACGTGTGAAATGCAGGTTTTCTGAAGACTCTCCACATCCTGTGGACTTACAGATATCATACCTGTTTTCTTTAGGGCTCACCTAGAAATTCAGAGTAGCTTTACTTACCTGCAGTGTGATAATATCTTTGCCAAGTAGTTTGGCCTTGGTGGCTGTGGGTGAGGGGGCTGAAAGGTGCTTTATGAATGTGAATCGTAAACACAAATCAGCGACAGGGCCCAGAGCTAAAGTAAATGTAATATGTTACATTCCAAGGAGTTTTAATTGCATTTTTATTTTAGGAAGGTAATGATTTATAGTGTTTATAATGATTTATTTTTAATCCAGATCTCAAAAAGCAAGTGCCTATTCAAGGTCAATGAAAACGGAAAGGAATCACAGACAAAGAAATTAGATACTGGTCAGCATCTCTACCATCCAGTAATGAATTCAGTACTTAACCAGTATCTGTACAGCTTTTATCACCTCACTTTTAAGTGAATGTTACACTGATTTTACTTTATTTTATTATTTTTTCTTTTCCGTTACACTTTATTACAGGATATTGAATACAGTCCCCATTACACTGATTTTAGTGTCTACTTTTGCTGCTACTAGTTTAGTCTATTGATAGAGTGTGAACAGTATTTAAATCAGAAACATTTTAGTGTAGTACTTAATATTTGCAACTTACTTTGCAATCTTATTTATTTACAAAAGTTCTAAGAGATGACCTAGCATTACTCTTCCTTTTTGACAAACCGAAAGGCCAAGTTGGAGACTACAATGATTTGTCTGAGGGAACTTGTAACACACAACAAAAAATTTTGTTTCATCAAGTAATCTAAGTTGTCTCAAGCATCCAGAGACAGCCTGAGAGTTTCAGCAGCTCCGGCTAAGGGCGCACACCCCCACTGGCAGGAGCGGTGGGGCTGGAACTTTCTGCTCCCCCTCCGGACTTCGTGCCACCATCTGCCCTGAGGCCACTACGTTTTGTCATGTATCATCAGCACGGAAATATCCCTATAGCTGATGTGACCTGTTTGTATCCATCACCAAGAGATCCTTGGCTCCCTTGTCACCTCTCCGGTCTGACCTTCAATCCTACACGCAGCTCTGTCCATCCCTTTTCCCTACCCTGTCCTTCAGCTGCCCCAACTCCTGCCTCTGAGCTTGGGGAACTCGGAGTCAGTCAGCAGTAAGTGCCCTGTAACTTACACTCTCTCAGTGTTTTTCTCACATTCTTCCCTCACTGAACTTGATTCGCACCTCAGGACACTGCTTCCCCTGCAGCCCCTCAAATGTTTTCTCCACTGCACCCTCTGCACCACCGAGTACTGACCTGCAACACCCCAAGTAGAACAGTTTTCTTTTCTCCTTCTAAAACTCTCCAGCTGTGATTTTCAAACCGCTCTTTGTGCTCTATTTCTCCTTTGCAGTCAGCTACTGATGCCCACCTCCCTCAGTCTCTCTCTCCCTTCCCTGTCCTGTTTCTAGAAGCCTCAGTTTTTGACTCACCAGAACTCTCTCCAAGTCCACTCTGGTGACAGTCCTGGAGGATCTCAGTGTCCACGTGGGCCATACTTCCAACACCCTGGCTTCTTAAGTCCATGCCCTCAACTTCTGCAGTCATCTCGTCGGCTCCCTGAACTCAGCCAGCAACATTCCTGGTCCTCCCCTCACCCTGTCATTTCCAGTCACTGCACCACCTCCACCATCTCAATGTCAAGTATTCCGTTCTTTGGCCAACACCTACTTTTCCAGCTAAACCCTGCTAAAATCCAAACTCCAAAGACTCCTTGAACCCACTGGGACCTGTAGCCGGTGGGTCCTCCCACCTCTTCCCCATCCCTTCTCTTCTCTGCTTACCCAGCTGAAATCTCAGGCTCAGTCATTATACTCACTACCTTAGGTCTGCCCAGCAAAGAGCTCCTTTGCCTCTCTCTTGTTCTTGTTTTACTCGTGTGGCTGGTTAAACTTGACCCTCTGCCTTTGCTGCATCTGTGCCTACACAGTTCAGTGTGACAGAAAAACAGTCAAGCTGATTGATCTCGCTCCAAATTCATTCGTTTCTTACACTTATTCACTCCCTAGCCTCCTAAATGACACTTTCATCATCCTTTCCTATCTCTGTAAAAGTCTTCCCCATCTTCCCTCTCAACTGATGACTTTGCTTCCTATTTCACCGAGAAAAGAGGAACAGCAGCAAAAATCTTCCTACATATTCTGCTTTTCCCACGGCTACGAGGTTGAGCTGTCTCCACTCTCGTCTCTGGCCAAACCTTAACTCTGCTAGTTGTTGAATCAAGGACATTGCTCCTGAAATTCTCCCTTCTCCTCTGCATCATCAATCTCCCTGTTCCTCTGCAGAATCATTCCCATCAGCACATAAACATGGTATTTTTTTTCTATAAAAATGAAAAATTTCTTGATGCCACATTCCCTACCCCCAGCTACCTCATTTCTTTGTTTTCATTTAGCTAAATTCCTAAAAAAAAAAAAAAAAAAAAAAAAAAAAAAAAAAAAAAAAAGGTATCTAGATTTTCTCTCTCCCATTCTTCCCCTGTCTCCATTGAACCCGATCCAGGCAGACTTTCACCCTCACCAGTCCACTGGTCAAGGTCACAGTGGCCTCCAAGTTTCAAATTCCAGGGCTCACTTCCCATCTGCATCCTGCTTGATCAGCGCGTGGCATGAACGATCAGTCCTCCTGGACACGCTTTGTTCCTTTGGCTCCCACTTTACATGCTCCTGGATTTCTTCCCACTTTATTCCAACCACAACTTATATTTTATATTTTATAATATTTTTTTACATCAAATAAGCATTACATATGGTTGCTTCAAAACTTCTGTACTCACTTTACTCTCTAACTGGGAACCTCTTCCCAGATGTCACCATGGTGCTTCCCTTTGCACCTTTGAGGTCCTCATGCACCTAGCACCTGCCTCAGTGAGAACTTTCCTGACCACCTTGTATAAAATCTCGGCTCCCCCAACCGCCAGCACTCATCATCCTTCTTTTTGGTTTTACTTTTCTCCATGGCAATGATAACCATCTAGCATATTATATACTGAACATGTTTGTGTGCATGTTACATAATAGCCTTCCTCAACTACAATGTGAGCCTGAGAGGGCTTTCTTTTTCACTCCTCTGTCCCTGTAAACAAGAATGGCATACAGCACACGAGTAGGTGCACAGTTAAGTATTCATCGAATGAAAGGAAAGAAGGAAGGAAGGAAATGTGGTTTTTCAGGAAATAAAAATCAATATTGCTGTGATGCACTAAGTGACCATGTAGCACAACTCATCAGAGGAATATTGATTTTGATTATGGCTTGATCAAATGTCGAAGAAAATGCAAAGTGGTTTGAATTTTATGCAACTCTAAGGAGATGATTATAGTTGGCTTCTTCCCCTACTCATCACACAATGACTCTAAAACAAACATAGGAACAATGTGCAAATATTGGTACAAGTTAGAAGAGAAGCTTCCATTACCTGAGCAGAAATCTCGGGGTAACATCAATGATTCTTGCTATAAGAAATCTCTCAGGCTTTCACAGGAAAATAGCTGTGAGATACAGGTGTTTTCATAAATAGGTATGTTTGGGGTCTGTTATCAGCTCTTACCTGCAGTGGAGGATAACTGATTTTGCTTGTATTTGAATAAACATCCGTGCTCTCTATTCTGGAAATTTACAGTATGAAAATATGAATGAGGCACACTGTAACCTGCTAATTCAAGGAGTTGGAAATGATTCCAGCCTTTCATCCTCCCCTAATTAATCCCCCTTTTGAAATCTCATATTGGAAATGGGCAGTCCAACTTTGCGACATACACATACCAAACAAAAACACATAAACCAAAAATCTGTTGACAAAACTGAGCTGCCACGTCTCCATTTGCATGTTCTCTGGTCAGAGTGGGCAAAGACCACCTTTGCGAGTAAAAATCAATACGAGAGTATAAAATAGGTCGACTACCATGCTGTAAACTATATGGCATAAGTATTTCAAGGATAGCTTGACATCAGATTTAACATAACAATAATATGGAGCCTGTAATTCCATATGAGGATTAGGAGGTTTATTTTTAAGTGGTCAAGGGTGTGTGTGTGTGTGTGTGTGTGTGTGTGTGTTTATACATATACATCTAGGTAATATTTAGCACTCTGAATTATTTATTTATTTATTTTTTTGCGGTATGCGGGCCTCTCACTGTTGTGGCCTCTCCCGTTGCGAAGCACAGGCTCCGGACGCGCAGGCCCAGCGGCCATGGCTCACGGGCCCAGCCGCTCCGCGGCACGTGGGATCTTCCCAGACCAGGGCACGAACCCGCCTCTCCTGCATCGGCAGGCGGACTCTCAACCACTGCGCCACCAGGGAAGCCCAGCACTCTGAATTATTAACTTAACACATCTACTTAGAACCTGACATGTTTCACTGGGCACAACACAGCACTTAAATAATCAACTTTAAATGGGCCAGCTTTTGTATCTAAGTCACATGTTCACATCCATAGACAAAGTGGCTGAAGTGAAACACAGGTAACACACAAAATATAAAATTTGTACATCCACCTACAGACATCAGATCAGGGCTGCCTGTGATGCTCAATCATCTCTTAGGCATAATCCATCTCGGCACTTACTTGTTTGCTTATCTGCCACTACGTTGTACCTGCTAACTGCCGCGTCCTGAGATGTAATGCTCTGGCAGGTAGCAGATGTACCAATTAACAACCTGTCAGGTCTGATGGATAGAAGAGG
>NW_006785407.1:582080-627796 GCF_000442215.2 Lipotes vexillifer | reverse complement strand
AAGAGTGTTCCCACACATGGCTCCTGCATGGCTCCCTTTCCCGTTTCAGGCGCTGAGGGTCAGGAGACACCCCTTGCCTCCCCGGAGAGGAGCCCAAATGGCCTCATTACTGTCTATCTTCCACAACACTCTGGCGTAGCTGTTGAGAGGCTGACTCACCTGCTCTTCTCCAAGAATCCTGAAGTGATGGAGCTCTTTAATCAAGGAGTTGGGGCAGCCAGCTGTTGGGAAGAAGAGTTAATCACCGACGTGTCATATTCCCACTCTGTGCAGTTATGACTACCAGTGACCAGTGTCGCTTGCGGGGAGGACACAAATGCTTACCTGCAAAACAGTCTAACCAACCTCCAGACACCAAACCCCCGAGGGCACTCTGCCTGCAGCCTGCCCCCCACTGTGATTCTTTAGGAAGGAGCCACACGTGACCCTGGCCAGGCCTTTTCTCCCCTCCTGATTGGGACCTGGCCTTTGTGGGGCCTTAGGACACCGTGTCATTTCTGCCCAGCATGTCACTTATCCCTAATATAGAGCCAGGATTTCATGGGGCCAGAGAGGGGGAGTTGGCACACGTAGGTTCATTTCACTTATTTATCACATCCTGTTTCCTCAGCCTCCACGCTGGGCTTCTGCACATCGAGAGTGAAGGATGAAGATGGGGCATCTGGAAGCCCCGTCTTCATGGGATTCGGCTACAGTTTAGAATCCTGCCTGGTTCTTCCAGGAGGATTTGTCAAGACCCTGAAGATGCTGCATTTCCGTTTGGAAAGCGTCTCTTACGGAAAAGACCTGGGAAGAGGGCCAGGGCAGTCTTGTGCCCATCATCTTCTAGTTCTACCCGGACAGTGAGAGTCTATGCAAGCTTTCACATTTTCTTTTTTCAGTTGTAAAAAAAAAAATAAGTAAATAAATAAATCATACTCATATATATACATATACATATGTATACATAAGTATATACGTCTGTCTATCTATCTATCTACCTATGGCAGGGCATACTAGTTATCACTTAAAATGTGTTCCATCCCTGCCTTTTAAATAGAATTATTCCACAGTATTAATTTGCAGTCATTTATAATATAAACTCTGGAAACAGAACTGATATAAAAACCTGTTTCTTTGGGATCAAACCTATGAATGACAGAATCTGTTGACATTTCTATTAAGGAAAATGGGTTGTATGAAAATGTGCCAAAGCAACCGCTGAGGCTGAGCCATTTCTCCATATTGTGATGTAAGAACGTGGTAAGTACTGAGGACGTTTGCCTGGGGGAGGGTGGGCCGTGGAGGGAGGTGACTCTCTCCGCAGGGTGAAGGAGTTATCCTTTGCAAGAAGGATTAGATGTGTGCATTATTCTAGAAGGTAGGGTTAAAATGAACAGGTAAAATTACAGCAGGAACACTTGGGTTCAATATGAATAAATTTATAATTTAAAAATGGAATACACTGTCTTATAAGCCAGTAACTGGAGGCTTCCAGACAGAGGCTAAATGACTACATATGCAGAATATTTTAGAGATGTATTTGACTTGGGTTAGTTGCAACTCTGAAACTCTGTGGTCATATGAAATACTGGAACGGAGATTTAGTCTTTGTTACTATATTCAATATATATTCGTCTTCGACATTATTACATTTCATACTCTGAGAAAGTGGTTCGCAAATGTTCACTAAGGTAATACAAAAAAATTTTTACAAATATGAACAAAATGTAAACAGGTGATGTCACCACCTGACAAGAGTCCAAGAAAATATATGGAAATCCCAAGGTGAATATTTTGGTGGAAAACCTAGTAAATTAATTGCCACACGCATGTCCAGTACTACAAAGAAGGAAAGCCAGATCCCGACCTTTGCAAGAGACACTGAGCTGTTTTTCTCCCACTGGAGGCCACGAGGACTTGCAGACTGTGGTTCTTTTTGAGAAGTTGTTCATTTCAGAGTTGCTGCTCTGATCTAAACAATTAGTAAAGGTATATTCTGGATCATCTGGTTGGCTGCCATTCAACCAAAAACTGCTGTGGAAATTCAGAGTCCTGTCAGTTCTTGAGTTTTAGATCTCCTTGGGAGCAAGGAGTCATATTTTAGCTTTATGCAACAAATGAGGAAAGGAACATAGGCAGAGAGAATTCCAGGGGCAAATTCCCAACAAGTGAGGGTCCCGTGGTTTGGGGCCAAGTACATGGGGGGAGGAGTTGCACAGGGGGAGAGGCGGCAGAACTGAGGCTCCCCAAGCTCAGGGTCGTAGGCAGGCTAAGATCAGACCACTCAGGGCCCTGTTTGCACCCCAAGCGCTGACTTAGTTTCAGTAAGAGGACAGCATCTGCTACATTAAATTCAGAGAGTTAATTTGAATACTTTCGGTTTTGTGCTTTCATTTATACTTAATTTATACATTTTCATTTGGGTCTTCTAGTTGTATAAGCATAAAAAGTTTCTACCTAAATTTATATCTAGACATATTTAAGAAATATCATTAAAAAACAGTTTCATTCAAACTTAGTTTTAGGGGATATTTTTCTTCCTTCACAAGTGGTCCTTAGCATTCTTCCCACTTGAGAAAAACTGATTTGACTTATCTTAATGCTAGGTAAAATAAAAAACAGAATTTAAAATTAGTCTATTTTCAGAATTTGTATTTTAACATTCTCCTAAGATATAACTAAAAGGATTGATGTCAATGATAGCTCAAACATAAACATCTTTAACAGAAGATTAGCTAATTACCTGAAACACCTGGTGGATGCAATAAACTATAAAAAACAAGGATAGAGATGGCATAGAGTTAGAAGGGAAGAGTTGTAAGGGGTCAAGCTACTTAAGACCAGGGAGGGGTATCTGTAACTGTGCTCATCACAGGAACATCAGCATGGGAAATGGACAGATACAAAGCTAGTGTGAAACAGGTTTTACAAATAAAACTAGAAATGCAAGACGTGAACGTGGAATGCAGTAGCGCAGGGAGAGAGGGAAAAGTTCCCGGAGGTGGGAAGGAGGGCAGATGAAGACCGCGTGAGGACCGGGGTCAATGGTGCACTCTGAATTCTTCCAAATTCTTCACACAGGGTCCACACACACGACAATGGATCATCTTTTGAGGCCACTGCTGTCTACCTGGCCCACATCATGTCCTCGACAGTGAGCAGCCATCAGCTGCCCCGTCATTCAGTCTCTTCTCAAGGTAACAGTTAAGGGACTTCCCTAGTGGTGCAGTGGTTAAGAATCCGCCTACCAATGCAGGGGACACGGGTTCGAGCCCTGGTCGGGGAAGATCCCACATGCCGTGGAGCAACTAAGCCCGTGAGCCACAACTACTGAGCCTGCGCGTCGAGAGCCTGTGCTGCGCAACAGGAGAGGCCGCGACAGTGAGAGGCCCGCGCACCGCGATGAAGAGTGGCCCCCGCTCACCGCAACTGGAGAAGCCCTCACACAGAAATGAAGACCCAACAGAGCCAAAAATAAATATAAATAAATAAATAAATTTATAAAAAAGATAACAGTTAAGAGGCTCCTGTTAAAATAAGTACGTTGGATATCATGCCATCCGCCATGGGTTTTCCGTCTCACCAAGAGTCAACTCCAAGGCCCTCATTGGCCTGTGTAAGGTCCTCCATTGCCTGGCTCACTGTGTAGCCCCTGAGCCTTCTCTCTCCCTTGCTCATTGCACTTGAGCCCCGCTGACCTGCTCTTGGCTCTGACCGCCCCAGGGAGGCTGCTGTCTCCAGGGCTTTGCACTTGCTGCTCCCTCTGTCTGGAAAGCGCTTGACCCTGATATCTGCATGCAGCACTCCCTGCCTCCTTCAAGTCCCTGCTCAAATGTCACCTTCTCAGTGAGGGCTCGCAGGACCATCCTGGGTGAAACTGCAGCCTGTCTTCATCCCCTCAAATCCCCATCACTGTTGTATTTTCTCCATAGCTCTCATCATCTTCTAACCTACAGTTCCAATGTAACATTCACTTTATTTTCTCTCTCCTGCTGCTGAAATGCAAAGGCGACAAGTGCAGGACCATTGCTGTTTTGTCACTGCTCTATCAGCCATGCCCAGAACACTGCCTGGCTGGATGAGCTGTTCAACAGCAGTTGTTCCATGGGTCAGTCATCCGCCGCATGGTCACTGCCCACCAGCTCGGTGACTGTGGCTCCTGGGAGGGGCTCCTCCTCCACCCCTCTTCTTTTCTCACCCCAGAGGGCCCAGCTCTGACCTCCAGCCCTGTGTGTACTTTGCTTATTGGTTAAGCAGACTTTGTCTGACCTCAAACCTCTCTCCCCAGCCTGAACCCCACATGTGAAGATGTCAGTGATGCTTAGAATCCATGATTCCTTTGTACCTCTACTGTACCTTCTTTGCCAATATCCAATATCCAGCTCTGGGTAAACATCACCACCTGTTTTTCCTTCCCCTGTTCCAGTTCTGCCAATCACAGCTAGTATGGTAAAATGGGACTAGAATATCTTCTAAAAGAAATTCAGACCATCTGCCTGAAGCTGCATCCTTGTTGAGAATGGTGCCACTGTAGACTCAGAGTCCACTCACTGTCAAGCAACTTGCTTCTGTCACTTGTCTTTAGCCAGCACCCTCTCCCCTCTCCCTTGGGGACTCTTCCAAATCATCACTATTCTTCTCAATTAACCTTTAACACTTCATTCTCAAAACGGGACCTCACTTGACACAAGTCTAAAAATGTAAAGCAGCTGTGGTGAACATGGAGATGCGGGACCCAGACCCTCTGCAAGGAAGGCTTGTGGCCGAGCTGCAGGAGGACAGCAAGAGATGCCTTGGCCTGCAGTCTGGTCTTCCTCAGCTGCAGAGAGCCGCCTCGCCTCAGGTCACATCTTCCCCAGGACCCCTGAAGCTGCTGACTGGGTGAGGGGGAGGTGGACCTGCCCATCTGTTTTATCCCAACATGAGCTGCTGTTGGGCAACATTTGCTCCCAAGTTTCTGCTGGTGGGCTGAGGCTTTGTTGGGCATGCATGGCAGTTCAACTTCTTATTCAGCCCAATCCTGCCCCGTTCTCCTTTCCCAGGTGCACACCCCAGTGAACATCTTGTACCCGTTCTCTGCTTCAGACCTTCAGAGCCTTCCAGAGAACCCCCCCCCCACGTGCACCCCCCACCCTGGGGCCACTATCAAGTGTACCATCCCTAACTTCATATCCCTTCCCAGTTACAACCCCTCTGTATCCTCCATCTCTACTCCTCCAGGATAAAAGGGGAAATGGTTCCTCCTCTTCAAAACAAGAGTCATTAGTCATCTTTCCTAACCTGTCCCCTCTCAGCTCGTTATGGTCTAACTCAGCATTCACTCACTCTCCTCAAACTCTGCTGCTCTGCAGCTTGTTCACTTCAAACTACATATGTATTCAAATCTTCCCCTTTAACAATTCAGCAAAAATCCAGCCTTGAGCACAGAGTTACCATCCTCTCTCTTTCCTTCTCCTTTCATCCAATTTTCTCAAAAGAATAGCCTGCAGCCATTGTCACCACTTGGAGGTATGTATCACAGAAGGGAAATATCAAAATTCAAATATCAAAATTTCCCTTTAAAAGGCTTCATGCCTTTTAAAACAAGGTATCGTCACCATCGCCTGGGTTGATGCTCTAGTTCTGCAACAACTAGCTAGCTATATGCTCTTGGATAAATTGGTTACTCTAAATGCCAATTCCTTTATTAAGAATAATCACCACCTCTACCTCAAGCAGCAGTTTTGAATGTATGAAAAGCAGGATGAAATGACCAAAACAATTAGAAAGTGAATTTATTGCTGATGATATTAATGGCATATCCATATCCATTGGCTGTTGCTGCTATTTCTCTAAAAAATTTTAATTATTTAAAAGGGAAGCAGCTAGTTGAAATAATTGCTACACGATTTACTGTCGTAAGAAATAAAGGTCAAGACTTCTTTTTTTCCGTTCTAACGTGTAAAGGGCTTGGAAGTTTTTACTCCCATCCTTATAATAAGAAAAATCTGGGCAAACTGAAAATCAATAACTTTTCTTGGCCCAATCACAGAACTGATGTCACAGGGCAAAGCACCTCCCTGATATCTGGAGAGACAGGCAAGTCCAGTGAGTCACAACTTGATCTGCTTAGGTGGAGCAGAAGTTGCTGGAACAATAAACTGGTAGAAACATTTAGAGAGTAATTTTGATGAATTGCTATAAATGGGGTGTGGACTAGTGTGAGACTGAGAAACTCTGGGGGCCGAGGTCTTACAGGTTTTCCCCATCTTTATCTCTAAGAAATCCACCGGGTCCTCAAAAGATGAGGACCCCCTTGTGGCACTGGAAGAGGGAGGGGAAGAGTAAGCATCGTGAAAAAGGTCCAGAGCCTTCTCCATAGCAAAGGTCTGCCCTCCTGGGGAAGGACTTTGCCAACACCTACCCTGGAGCTATGGGAGAAGGGCACTCCTCTAACCCCAGCCTGTCTCACCAAATGGGGGAAGAACAGTCCACAGGAATCCGGGTTTCAAGGACATAGACTGAGAATGCTACCTGTGGGGGAGGGAGTAGGAGGCAGGGGAAAAAAAGGACAAATCCCTGTACCACTGGAGAAATACTCGTGAGGGTCACAGACCCAAGAAACAGACCCACTAGAAGACTAAGAATTAATCAGAAGATCACTATGGCCCCTGCCCCCCACCACTTAACCTCACCACATAGCAACAGACCTCCAGTAAAATGACAGCGGGTGGCAGCTGAAAGAGCTTCAAGACACAGATTCTCTCTGAGGAGGAGTGCTTAGGGAAGCCCAAAGTCAGGAGGGGAGACAAAAATCAAGAAAACTAGATGAATCTGGAATCTCTGGCATCTTCAACTACAGCAAACATTAAGCACAACCCAACTCCCTGTCAGACTGACATACACCCTCACGTTAAAGGCCTATTTACCTCAGTTCCTATTACATGTGTAACATGTTCAAATAAATATTTGATATATGTATTTGATATATATTTATACAAACTATGAAAATTGGGGGCTTCATGCCTTTGAAAACAACGTATCGTCATCATGGCCTGGGTTGATGCTCTAGTTCTGCAACAACTAGCTAGCTATATGCTAGCTAGTAATAAATGTTAGACACTAAGTCATTTCTGCTATAAGAAGAAATTCAATGATCTGTTGACATTAGCAGGTGATTTCCTAAGTAAAAGCCTGAGACTCTCTCCGATGGCGGGTTTTGAAGCTGATGATGGGGAGACGGTCACTTCTTCCTAGTCTTGTCTAGACTAGAACGTAGAAACCATGGCTTCTCTTGGAGGGCAAATAGGAAGCTCTAATTTACTTGGAAAGCACATTAAACAATGGTTTTAGAGTGAGAAACAATGAGTTGTATAACATGTAGTACCCTAGGCACTTTAATTTGTTATCGAGGTCTTTCCTTGAAAATAAAATTGCTGAAGAAATAAGCTAAGCATCAGTGTTGTGTCCAGCACTGTTTTTGGTGTGATACGAAAAGGAAAAGAAGTATAATGTTGCCTGAGAAGACTTCACAAATCTAGCTGGATTGAAAGAATGCATTAAATGGTAACATCTCTGTGAATGAAGACTGTGTATAAAATCGAGAATATGTGAGGCACAGACACGCACCTCAGGACACAGAGTCCTTCCCCACATGCCTAGAGAAGGGTGATTAGCATCCACCCTAGATGTGTGCATTTTCCGGGTTATCCTTGGCTCTCCTCTCTCCCTCAGTGGGTGGATTACACACTCTCTTTACCCTACATGTGAGGGTGGAGGTGTTCTCAGCCCCAGCCTGGCCCACACCCCAGGTACCTGGCCCAGGAGGAAGTGAGAAACAGTGGTGAAGCAAGAAGAGGAGAAGGAAATGAAGGGACTGTTTACCTGCACTACTAAGTAGCTCTATTATCTTGGATCAAAGATATTGTGTTAGCTCTAAAGCCTTCATTTTCTACCTGTAAAAAGGAGAGTAAGAGTATACAACTTATGGGGTTGTGGTGAATGGTGTGTGTGTGTATCTATATGTTTGTATATATATATTACCTAGTACAGTTCCTTGTACATAGTAGGCTCTCAATGAATGGTAGCTGTTATTTTGAGAGTCTCTGGAATACAGGAGTACTTGTGAGACCATACTTGACAAAGTTGTTCTGCTGCTGTTTCAAAAATACCTTTTTAACCAAACCCTCAATATTTAGAGGCTAATTTTGCTAAAGGAGTTCAATATCCTATTAAGTAATTGAGATTTATTATGACAATGTGCTGAAAGATAAGAGATGATCAAGTATGTATGCATATGGCTAGTATACATTTAAGGCTTTAAATTTGTGGCCTTTTTTTATTAATTATTAATTCATTTATTCACTACAATAATCTAAAATAATAAATAAGCAATTTGATATCTTCACTTGATATCATAAAGCTTTATGACATATTTTTACCTTTGAACTAGCTGGAAAAATTTTTTAATCTCACTGGTCATTTCAAGTTGCTCTCTTTACATATCTATACTTATAAGGTGAATTAATAGAGGCAATAATGCACATAACTTAAGCCGCAGATTCCCCAAGGACCTCCACTTATCCAAACATGCAAAAGGGAACCTAACTCAAATTTCCGACAAAAAGGACAGTTAGCAACTGCTTAATCTAGCTTCTGCTTAGCCTTCTGAGTCAGCCATGACACATAGTAAGGGCATTACTTGAGTATACAATCAACAGATGGATGATTATGGCAAACAAGCTGTGGTTTAAAAACAAATATTCCACAAAGATGTCAAAGAAGAGAACTGACGACAGATCAGTTAAACAGAAGAGCTGATCTGCTTAACCACAGCTCATCTGTTTTTCATTGTGGGAGAGGGAGGGAGCGGCTCTGTTTTCTACTTGTAGCTCTACTGTAATATTCAAGGTTACTTGCCTTTTGATACCCAGGTTGTAAGTAAAGTAAATGACAGAACTGAGTAACAGAGAGTTCTACCTTGAAATTTTACCTCTAAATCCCAGACTATGCACTGCAAACTACTTTCTGCCTGTCAGGGTGGTTTAACAAAAATGGATGTTAGATTTGTATATAAAAATGCCACAAGCTCGGAATTTTACATACTACATTATTTTCACCCTCAAACTAATAAGATTAGTCTGATTAACCTGAGTTACCTGAGTACATTTCTTGTGTTTGGGGGAGAAAATATACTAATGTAGAGACATCAAAAATCTAAACACAACGAAAAACAAAAGCAAAACAGAATTTCAAAGGTTTAAGTGTTCATCATGGAGTGACTATAAAAAACATAAACAGGAAGGGACAATGAACGCGTAACAGAGAACAAACCTGACTCCATATTGAATCTATTTCGTTAGCTCTAACCTTTGTGCTCTGTTTCCTGTGCTTAGTCATGCTGGCTCTGCACCTTTTGTTAAAGAATGTTGCCCTGTTGCCTACAGCCTGAAATATACAGGATAGTTCATTCTCAAGGCTCTGACCTTTAAAGGTATAACACTTTTCCATTCATATAGAGATAAAAAGTTGCAGAACAGAGGATAACACTTGTCTTGTTGGAATTTTATAGGAGTATTGTGACCAAACCTACACCGACAGCTGCGAGAAGAAAGAATTCTGGCCGGAAGAAGTTTGCAACAACAAGCCACGCCCTCTCCCCTTTAGGTATAAAAGAAGCCTGAATTCTAACTTGAGTAAGATGGTTCTTTGGGACACAAGTCCATCATCTTCTCTACTCGCTGGCTTTCCAAATTAAGTTGCTATTCCTTGCCCTAACACTTTGTCTCTTGATTTATTGGCCTGTTGTGCAGTGAGCAGTACAGCTTGGACTTGGTACGTAACAAACATGGGCTTTCTTTGGTGGTAGAGCCAGTCTGTACAGTCTTATTGTATATCATCGTACTCTTGAAAAAAGGTAATACATTCAACTTAAATGTGTTGGTGCACATATAAAGCTTGCATCAATGACAACTTATTAAATTGATTTAAAAAGCAGTTTGTGGGACTTCCCTGGTGGTCCAGCGGGTAAGACTCCGCGCACTCAATGCAGGGGGCCTGGGTTTGATCCCTGGTTGGGGAACTAGATCCCGCATGCATGCCACAACTAAGAGTCTGCATGCTGCAACTAAGAAGTCCACATGCCGCAACTAAAGATCTCACATGCTGCAACTGAGACCCAGCACAGCCAAAATAAATAAATAAAATAAATAATAAATAAATGAAATAAATATAAAAAAAGCAGTTTGAGGGCCCATATGTATAACACATGGCACAGTTCCATTAAATATGTGTGTAATTATTTGTTAATATCTGCTTTTCCTACGCTGAATACAGACAGGCTCCACGAGGACGGAGACTTGCTCACTGCTTTATCTAGGACCTGGGAACGAGCACAGGGTCCAACACAGGGGTAGTACTCAATAAATACTTGCTGAGTGAATAAATTAATTAGGAGGGAAAGTCATTGCCTTCTGGTTTTCCTGAGCAAGAGCATTGGAAAATAGGTGACTACACAAGCCTGTATGGCACACTTTCAGGACCTCTGAGTGAAAGTCTATTGCCCCAGGGCACAAGGTTGAATTTTTAAACACAAAATATTAGTATACCACTATTGAAACAAGAAAGAGTTCTTTAAATGTTTCACTTCCTACTGGCCTTGTCAACATAAAGCTGATTTTCAGCAAGAGTTGGGCTCTGTTATCAATGGGAGATAGAGGCCAGGTCTGCTGAGTTGGTTCAGATTGGGGCCACTCTGATAGGCAATTACTCAGAACATTGTGGAAATGTCAAAATGTTTTCCTTAAGACAGCCACACAACTGCCAGAGGCACTCTGATTATTTCGTTTATACCAATGACAATCAGATCTAATTCTTAGATTTTATGGACTTGCTGGCATTTAGTTTCTGCAATGATTAAAGACAGATTTATGTAATACATAGTCATGTATTAAAGAACAAAAATATCTTAGTTTTTAAAGAGCTATTAGTGATTACTCTCTCTAAACCAACCTCCCTCTTGGTACAGAATTCCCTTCTGTAACACCTCTGCCAGCTACGTTATAGACTCTGTCTCAAGATTTCCAGTGACAGGGATCAGAGGATCAGTGAAAGAATTCCATTCTAATAATGAAACATTCTTGTTGTTAGAAGGATCTTTCTAGATACTAGTTCTAGATCTGTGATACAGATCATATCCAATCCTTTTAAACCCTTATTAACTTTCTCTTTCCTGGGGAAAATACCCATTTGCCTGAAGTAATCTGTAATCTATGTGAAAATTTATAGGAAGCATCCAGATGTTCATTTCCCCTCCCTCTATTCTTTGATTTGACCTTGTAGTTGGCAATATTCATGTTCAAATGTAGTATGCGGGAAGACTCCTGTTTATTTGTTGCTGCCACACTCATTCATGTATTTAGTGTCAGGCATTTGACCAGATGCTGGGGAACCTGAGGTCGGACAGACCAAACCTGTGACCTTATGGTGCTTTGTTCCAAAAAGGCTTTGAGAGGCATATTCTCTTTGTTTGCAAAGTCAGGCTCTTTAGATGAGAGTTCTCACACTTGCAACATTCACTTCCACCTTTTACTTCTGACATCTTACTGGTGGGTTTCCTTCCACCCTACTGATAAAGCATTCGAATGCCCACTCTGATTTTGAGACCCAAGAGCCAGGTCTACCCCTAGAACAGACCTCTAACTCGTTGGTCCAGGGAAAGTGTAACAACTTTGTCTGAATATTATTTGTCTGAATATTTAAAAGTTATAAATCAAACTAAAAAACTGTTAAAAAATCTGTTTTGGGGCTTTCCTGGTGGCTCAGTGGTTGAGATTCCGCCTGCCGATGCAGGGGACGCGGGTTCGTGGCCCGGTCCGGGAAGATCCCACATGCTGCGGAGCGGCTGGGCCCGTGAGCCATGGCCGCTTAACCTGCGCATCCGGAGCCTGTGCTCCGCAACGGGAGAGGCCACAACAGTGAGAGGCCCGCAAAAAAAAAAAAAAAGAGTTTCACCCTTTTACTTTGACAAATACAGCTGTATGAGGATCTGGAAGGTGATGACTTGGAACTCGCAGACCCCTTGGAGGTCTGCTCCTGAATCTGGCTATATCGGCACAGCCAAGTCGCATCCTTCTACTCCCGGATTCCTATATTCTTGAAGAGCCCCTCACATACCTCTATGGTGGAGCCCATAGGTTCAAGCTCCACAACCCACCCCCCACCAAGAGTTACCTGTTGGCCATTGCTTTCAGGAAGACAGAGCCAGTTAAGGATCTCAGGGCTGTTTATGCAGGGAATTCTGAACCCAGGCAGGGCTCAGGACCTGTGGGCTCCTAGAGAAAGGGATGGGGGAACAGAGAGGGCCCTAGGGCAGGACTCCTTTGCTTAGTTCAGGACTTACTGCCAATGGCCCTCGCCCAGTCCCTGTTCCCTTCCATCTCTCTGTAGTATCTGACATTACGTCAACCCACCATTTTAAAAACAATTCTCCCTTAAGTTGTGAAATTCACTTTACTGTTCTTTTACCCATTCCTTTCCTTCTCCATTTCTTTTTTGTCCTTTTGTCTTTCTGTCATCTTCAGTCCATTGTTCTAATTCTCTCCTCCACAGTTGCTTGACTGCTTCAAGAGAACCCCTATGTGTGCCTTCCATCTGTCTCCAATTGCCAGCTCGACCTCTGCCACCCAGGGTCCAGCTCTCACTTCAAGGTCAGGAAGTTTCACAATGAGTTCATATGTCTTCTTCCACATTTCAGCTTTGGTGACTCTGAGTTATAGCTCATAATGCTTGCATACCTTCTAAGTGCTCACACTTTTTTTTGGTAGTTGACGGCTGAAACTGACATCAAACTCATTGCTTCTCAATTTTTGAGATTCAATCTTTCCTCATTTTGAAAAGTTAAAAAAATCCATCTCCAGAACACTGGACTCTGTTCTTTCTTTATGATATTTCAAGGATTCCTGACAGTGACTCTGAGATTATATATAGAAGTGTTTGGAGATCTAAGGACACAAAATGTTTGTGTGTTCTTTACTCTGTTCTCAATTTTCTTAAGCACAAGTTCCTCCTTCAGTTGTTCTTTCTTTCTTTTCCAGCATGGGAAACATTCTCTATGCTCAAGAAAATAGGAGAAACAGGAATGGGGTAGCTTTTTCAACCTCTTAACATTGTGCTACCATCTTCTCTGTCATTTCCCTATTTTTTTCTTGCCCTTGACCCAACTTTAAAAGGCTGTTTCGTTGTCATTGAAATTAGAATTTCACCTCATTCTGGATTTATCCTAATGATATACTCACAGGTTTGTGCTCTTCAATTGTTTTTTTCCCAGCTTTGAAACTCCTCATTCATTGCGTGCACCTGCTTTCTAAACATCTGATCTTACTGTAAATAAAATAAGTTGCTGTTTGGTATTAAAAATTAATAAGGAAATTTATATAACAAAGCATATAAAGACAGACTTGAATCTTAATTTTTTAAAGGATAATTTTGAACCTGGGATTGTCATTTCAATTAGTATCTGTAATCAACATTTACTTTCATTCTGTTCTCATACCATAAAGATTATTTTACAATCTAATTGGGAATCTCCCAAGGAAAATGCATTACAAAGTTGCGGATAATTTCCACAAAGTCACCAATAGCTAGCAAAACACAAAAAACCAAAAACCTTTGGGGAATTAACTAGCTACAACTTTTTTAGAAAGTTTTTGCTGAATTTCCTCAATAACCATGCTGTGAAGTAGGGGAAACTCATTTGGAAAATATATTCCATCGAAAAGTGTTAAAAACTACATGAGTCTTCCATCACTATTTTTCTTTTTAATTTCCTTGCAAATAATCACGGGGGCAATTGTGATACCCTGTTGGTTCAATGGAAAACCGTGTGCACGTGGGCTTGGGATAAAAATTGAAATGGATTTCAGCTCTCTGATGTGCTACTGGCACTGGCCACATGACACAAATAATCTGCAATTTGCAGACTGCTGCTGTTTGGTGTGAAATGCTTTGAGGATTAATTTCTCTCTTGGCTATAGCTTAGAATCCCTAATGTAGGCTTGACAATTACAGTTACCTTCTATTTTTACCTTAGGTACAACTTTGAAAAGGAAGCTGGCTAATGATGAAATAGCATCACAAACCGATGATGATTCAATGTGATCAAAGATGATGCAGCAAAACACTGGACAGCTACCTTTAATCACAAGCTGAAATGGAGTGGGGGGGGGCAGGGTACACCTGCAGGCTGGATTGGTGAATGGGTGTGATGGGCTCCTTTCCACTCCAGTTAAGCCTGGTTGATTAGCGTCTCCAGGCACTTTGCTGAAGGAGCCATTGCTGAATTAGTCTGTGAGCCAGGTGTTAATAGAATGCATAGAAAATTCACTAAGACATCTTGACTGAGCAACTGCGTTCAAAGTCAGCAGTAGGATGTTATATAATCAAATTTAAAAGCATTATGACTTCAATAAATAAAACCAAGTTTATCTTAATAATTCCTCTCTGCTGATAGGATTTTACTGATGTCTATAGAGGATTATTTTCAGTAGCCAACTCTTATAAGTCTAAGACATCCTAAACCAGTTAAACAGAATCTTGAAGATATTCATGTTTTATGCAGCAATGTCACTTGTAGGTGTCTACCAGAGAGAAACTTACACAGTTACACGAGGTGGTTACAAGGACATCTACTGCACGGTTTTGTAATAACAGCAACAACGAAGGGAAACATCTGAAATGACCATCAATAAGGCAAGAGACAAAATCATTCAACATCAGTCATTCAAAACCACTGTGCACCCACTCCCTGCAAGGCTGTTAGAGCATGGGCCACATTAGAAAAATGAAAATAGACAAAAATCTCTCCTCGGAGCTTGTATTCTAAGGTGGAGATAAATTATGAAATATTTTCAAAAGTGATGAGCACTCTATCAGAGAGAGAAAAAAATAATTATGTAAAGGGGATAAGAGTGGGGTTGGATAATTTCAAGTAAGATGTTCGGAATATTTCTTGTTGAGAAAATGGCATTTAAGCAAAGACTTTTAGGAAGTGGGTTAATAAAAATTAACTAGGGTAAAGTGTGTCAAGTATATAAATATCAAAAACATAAGTTAAGAAAAAATGTTGCAATAGTTCACTCACAGTATGATTCACTTATATGAAGTTTAGAAAACCTATTAAACAATATGGATTCATACAAATATACTAAGAGGGTAAAATAATGCACACAAGTGGTAAACACCAAATTTAGCAGAAGGAGAGATTGAAACAGGATCATAGAAAAGGGGAGGGGATGCTTCAAATCTGTCTTGAAAGTTTATTATAATAATTGTTAAAAATAAAAACTAACATTTCTGTAACATTTACTATGGACAAAGCACTTTTCTTCGTGCCTTACATATAATAATTCATTTAACCTCACAATAACCCTATGGGAGAGTTACTACTATTATCCCCATTTCAGAGATGATGAAACAGACACAAAAATATTAATTAACCTGACAGATTTATCTGAAGCAATGTGAAAAGTTAGACATTGACAAAGCTGGACAGTGGGTTCATGAGCATCCATTATGTTATTTTCTATATCTAATTGTACATTTGTAACTTTTCATAATAAAAAGGACTACATGAAAACTTGAAGTATATATAAAGACAACTTTGGGAAAAATTGAATAAAAATTCAAGAACTTATAGACCTGAGTTTTTATTTATCATGAACATATATAAGCATGTATGTAGTTTGAAGAAGGAATACCGTCTAGTATAAACGCTATTTCAGTAAGCACAGCTTATCTGAGTGGGAAAGCATGAACATTTGTAGATTTCGAAGCTTTAAGAATAAGCTGAAAGAAGCCATAAATATTATTTATTCAGTTTCTTACTTATAAATGAGGCAGTTACTACCCAAAAAGCACACAAAAGCCTCTTCTGGTAGCTTAAAATAGGGTGGATTAAGCTCAGATGTTTGTGATTTCATAACACAGACGCACATTGATATCTTCTAGTTCGTTGTAGCTGCCATATTAATTCAAATGCCTTTTCTGAGTCAGTTCTCAGTGGCTGTGAGATGCCTTATCTTCCCATGAGGTACTGCTAAAGAATAAGTCTTACTGATAATGAGACACAATCAGAAATTTGTCAGGTTTTTTCATTTCACTAATAGTAATAAACATTATGATTGGCCAGAGGTTGAATTACAACATTCATTCATTCTTTACTGAGCAACTTTTCTGTGTGTGTCTACTATGTATGAGGCCAGATTCTACAGAGACAGCAAAAGTGAGTCCGGCCGGGGCTCTGCTTCCATGGAGCTTGCAGAAGAAATAATACATACATCAACAAACCACACAAATGGAGAAACAGCCAAGTGTGCCGAGAGCAACCAAAAAGGAGATGTTATGCTGGAAAACCAAGCAGCTGTTTGGGTGAGATGAGAATTGAAACCACCTGCATCTACATAGCTTAACTATTGGGGCTGAGAACCAAGACCACTGAGACCTAATTGTTTGTTCCAGAAAAAGCCCTGCTTTTGAAGATAAGCTTGTAATGTAATAAATAATTTCACTGTTTGCTTCAAGAAGTTCCTGCAAATAATTTAACCAGTTTGCTCATCTGAGTAGCCATCTCCTTTAACAGAACCATAGACTGCTCACCTGGCAATGGCTCACATATCAAACCAGACTTCATATCAAGTGTCCCTTCAAAATCCTTCTCTCATTGTGTCTACCAACCCCCGACTATTATGTCATGAATGCTGCCCAATTCCAATCAGCTCCCCACCAGAAAGTGCGCCCAGATCCCCAAACCCTATAAATCTTGACCTCCCCTTTCTGTAAAAGCCCACAACTGTCAACGTGGTAAGGGTTCTCACTACAGTAGGTCTAATAAATGCTGTTCTGCTTGATTGATAGACTTTATGATGGTCATTTGAGAGAATTGACACAGAATATATGAAAGGCAAGATACAAAATTCAGTAACAAACAAATAAAAACAAAAATTTTCTCATTTTTATGTTGTTATGATGTCAAAAAATTTTAAAAATTAGAAAATTCTTCTCCGTGTGTATGTTCTTGGTACTTTGCCCACACCTCTGTATTTCACAAAACTCTTCCTTTAATATTGACCTATAATTCTAATATTTTTGAGGACAGGTGTTTTCCTCTTCTGGCATCCCTAGGAGTACAGGTTTAATTTGGATGGTCAACACATATGAGTGACCACTGGGGTGAGAAGTCCTCGGAGTGAAAAGTGATCTCAATCCACTGCTCTTCTGCTGCTCTCAAAAGTTCATTCTTGCTTGACATGAGAGAAGGGAAAGGGGGAAGTGATGGAGAAGCAAGTCTGTGTTGCCTTTAATATGTTTTTCCATAGACTGTGGTGGTTGGTTTGCCCAAATGAGCATGTCGAGGTCTAGTTAACTTTATGGGCGAAAGAGGAACTCATGGGATTGAAATCCCCAAGTGGATCCAATCAAAAAGGAGACTCAGATTACATACTGTACACCCAATCAGATAAAGCATGATCAAATAGGGTTTAGTGGGTCATCTGGGTGACTAATTACCATGGTTAAATTAATGAGGTTTCTTTAGGGTAAAAGCACTGTGAGCCCCAAACTACTTATATACATACAGGTTTATGGAACGTTCCCTGTTTAAAGCCTGGAACCTTTCAGTATTCATTTTTGTACCCTGCCCTTTGCCTTAGAATGGTTCTCTCAAATTGCTACAGCCACTGAACCACCAGCAATCACCACCCAAAGCGGTCAGCAAGCATCAGCACTGGGCTGAAACCCTCCACCAGCATAAAGATCATGGCTCTCTAAAGGCTCAGACACTGGTCAGCCTTTATTAGCAATAAAGTATTTTTAATTAAAAAAAAAAAAGAATGGTTCTTTCAAATGGACTTCCTTGGGACATATTCAGGCCCTACTAAGTTTGAGAAGATAATACCCAAAACAATATTAAAGAAATAGATGTAATTGGATTTTAAAAATTGGTACAATTTTAAAGAGGGCTTAAAAATGAGATGGAGAGATCACTTAGAGGATAAAGTGGGACGGCAGAGGGGGACAGAAAAAAGTAGATTTTTACAAGTCTTAATGGTATTTTGTTTCTGTATTTCTGATTTGTTGTATTTTAATTTATTTCAGTAATTTCCCCTGTTACTTTAGTGTTGTGCGTTCTGTTTCTTTTATTCATCTTAGCGTGGGCATAACTGCATCATTACCGACAGGCATGTTTCAAATTCTAAACAAAACAAAACAAGAATTTAAGTACTCTAAGTACTGCCACTGAGATTCATCACTGCTTTTACATAGTTCAGATATTTAAAAGTTGTATGCTGGTGTGAGATACATTTGAAAGAGATGAGATAAAAGAGAATAAAACCAAAAATCCAATTTAAAGGACAAATAACAGCCTCAATGGTGGGCCAAAAAAAGAAAAAAAAAACCCCAAAACATATAGCTTCAGCTGTATTGTTAATTACACTATGGTTTGATTGCCTAGATCTTGACATCTTCCTGTATGAAAATTAGTAATCATCCTTTATTTGAATTAGCCAAAATGACTAAATATGAGTAATTCTCAATTGTCAGCAGAGTTATACCAATAAGTTCAAACTTGTCATTCATATTTTGAGGTACAGCATTCACAAGTATCAACCAGACACCTTTAAAACACAGGGATGGTGAGATTTTTCTAACAGATTTAGCAAGTTATAGGTGACCACACCAACAGCTGGCAAAGACTGGGGTCCCTTCATGCACATGCATTGCCCAGGGGACTGCACCGCTGCCTGGGGACAGGCAGCTCCAGGTCGTAAATCCAGTCATTTTGCCTGTGTGCCTCCATAAGAAAATGGTTTATAGACTATTTGCTTTAAGCACTTGTCAACTAGAAAATGAAAAGTAATGGATTCTGATATATTCACTGTTTCAAAGCTGATGATTATCCTAGTAAAAACTTTCATCCATCTGCAATTGTCCTTTTAGACATTCTTATATGCATCAACTTTTACTTTTCAGAACTTTCCTAGGTTTGAGTCAAGCTATTCTAGTGAGAGAGCCTGTCAACCCTAGCTACACCTAAGAGGTGACTTCAATACTTTTATGTTGTCATTTTTGTCTAAGTTCACAAATTGTTGGTCTCCATTGTATTTGCTGTGTTTGTGTTTTGATTATTTGGTGACTTTACAAATGTCAATTGACGATCTTGCCCAATAAGTACAAAAGCACTCTTTTTGGAACTGTTAAGAGAGAAGAGGTTCACAAAATCTGGACCCAGAGATGACATGTTAAACAGAGATAATGTGTTAAAATGGAAGATGGTAAGAAAATGACAAATGTTGCGCCAGCCTGAGGGTTGAGTCATTGGACAACAGGAACCAAAGACTGATTTACGGATTATGTGTAAAGCACTGGGCCTATGCCATCAATAATGAGCAAGAGATAGGAAACATGACTGAAGAAGTGGGGAGAATGGAATCCAACTGATGTGGATTCAGAAGACTGGGTTTTGTCTGAGGACTTCAAGGAGAGGGATGGAAACTGTTCACGTAGAGGGTGTTGAAGCCAAGTGAAGCTAGTGCAGGCCAACACATAGGAGTCCCTTTTTAGGCATCAGGCTTTATCACTGAGGGGGTTTCAGCATAGACGAAGCTGGTCTATTTTGTATAACAGATGTCTAACATCCAGTCACTCTATCAGCAAGAAGGAAGGCTTTGATGGACCCATGCACACTCTATGCAGTGGAAATACACGTAAAGATTGCAAGTCACTTTGGGTATATATTCCTTTCTGCTTAAAGCAAGAATACATTTCCTTTAAGCAGAGGAACGTCTCTATACTTGCCTCATCTTATTATCCAGGCTACTATTAACCCTGTTCATGAACAGTTATCTGGGGAATATTTAAAGCAAAATAACTCATCTTCCATATTTTTTACTATTCCCTGTCATTTACACTGTAGTTTTGAAGCAGGAAGAGAAAACCAAGAGCATATTTATAGGAGAAAATATGAACTGTTATCCTGATATACTTAAATTAACTCAGGTTCATTCATTCAACCAACATTTATTGTCATGCACTGTTCCAGTTTCTGGGGAAACAGTTTCTGGGGAAACAGCAGTGAACTAAACAGAAAAGGCCCCGCCCTCATGGTACTTACATTCTGTGTATGGAACAGATAAGAAATAAACAAGTAAGCTTGGAAAACTGAAAAAGTTTTATATATTATGAGAATGCCAAAATGTGAAAAAGACACAAAGTGAGCAAATGTTGGAAGTAGGCCATCTATAGTCTTTTTCAACTGCCACAAACCTTCAAGTTTTAAAAAATCGCAATATCTGTGACACGTAATAAAGCAAAGTGCAATAAAATTAGGCATGCCTGTACTTACTTGGATATCTGAGAGTTGCTATGAGGGATCTTAAAAATTCTCATCACAGGGCTTCCCTGGTGGCGCAGTGGTTGCGAGTCCGCCTGCCGATGCAGGGGACACGGGTTCGCACCCCGGTCCGGGAGGATCCCACATGCCGCGGAGCGGCTGGGCCTGTGAGCCATGGCCGCTGAGCCTGCGCATCCGGAGCCTGTGCTCCGCAACGGGAGAGGCCACAACAGTGAGAGGCCCGCGTACCGCAAAAAAATATGTTAAAATTCATGAGTTCTTAAGTTTTTTTAAAACCTCAGTCATCACTTTTAGAGGATACTAGGAAAAAATTCATTATTCTTAAAACTGGTTTACAAAAGGTGGGGTACAGGAAACAAGATTTAAGCCGCCTCTAACATAGGAACTGTACCTCTGAGTAACCAAATAGTTGATCGAAGAAGTTTTCTTTCAGTAAAAGTGTTCCAGAAATAAATTAATAAGAAACGATAGAATTATTGGAATATAAATAATTTATAAAGCCAAATGAAATTAAGTAATAATCATCAATGGTTGCTAGTCCCACAAAAGTGAACAAAGGACATTTTGTGCCTCCTGATAAAAGTACGTAACACTACTTTTGAAGATTCCCATAAGAAATAAAATCCCTCACTCAGAGCAAACCCTTGGTTAGAAACACCAACTGAAAGGCGATGTGGCACGCAGAGAATGATTTATACCAGTGGTTCTTAAAGTGTGTGCCTGGACCCGCAGCATCATGATCGTCAAGGAACTTGTTAGAAATGCAGGTTCTCAGGCCAAGCCCAGACTGACTGAATCAGAAACTATGGGATGGGGCTCAGCAACCCGCATTTTTATGAGCCCTTTTCAATGACATGAATTGCAAGCTACATTTGAGAACCACCTCCTTATACAACCCTCATAGGAGTGCAGCATAATTCAAAATTCTCTAGGGCAAACGGTCCAGCTGCTTCAGCAAATATGTCACAAGAATTTCAAAAGAGAAAGACAGACTTAAGAAACACATCAGATATGTTACTAAATGCAGTGTGAGGACCATTTTTGGCTCCTGGTTTGAGAAAAGCTCACTGTAAAAATTTGTGAGACAATAAGCAAAATGTAAAAAAATAACGATATTTGGTAATGTTAGGGGTTATAATTTATATTTTAGATATGATAGAGACACTGGGGTTATGTTTAGTAAATAAGTCTTTATCATTTGGTAGCTCTAGGTGAAATGATATGATCTCTAGAATTTGCTTCAAGATAATCCAGCAAATGAAGTCTGGTTGAAACGAGATTGGCTGTAAACTGATGACCGTGTAGTTGAGTGGCATGTGTGTGGAGGTCATTGTACTATTATTCTCTTTACTTGCTATGTTGAAAAACTTCCATGATGAAAAGGTTTTAAAAGAAGAGCATATAGGGAGGATCTATCTATCCATCTATATATAGCTATGTGTATATATATGTAAGTGTAGAGATATACATACACATATATATATGTATAGAGAAATATCCTCTATTTAATCATATATATATGATTATACATATAATATATATATAATGTCCTTGTATGTCTGGCACATTCCTGAAGCCTGTGCATCACCCGCTCCCCAGGGCCAGGTGCGCAGGCCTTCCACACTCTTCCATCTCACTGACTATGATTGTATTCAAAAGCTCTGCAACTATAACTCATATTTCCTTTTACTGAGCCCCTGTACCTATTCTTTGATTTCCATTTTCACAGCTGTTCATCTCTGCAAACTCTACCCTCTCTTTTATTTAGTGTCTCTCCAGAACCCAGGGGTGAGGGTACATTTGGGGGGTGAGTGATGTGAAATATGGGTGAGGGCCATATCAGGATAATCTGTGGGACTCCAGAGGCTTCCACCTCCCAGGGATGTGATGCTGCCCTCGTGGTAGGGACAGGGGCGGGGGGCTTGGAGGGGAAGGCTGTGAGCACTGAAAAGGCCCTTATGAATTTTGATGTCTTCCCTGGCTCACATCCCCCGCGGGTCCTCCCTGCATCTCACATGCCTGGGGCTAGGTCAGAGGAGGGGCCTACTAGTCCGGAGTATTTACTTGTTCTTTCCTCTATAGTTATTGCTCAGAGAGCTGAGGGGACACATTCATGAAACAGTCTCCTGCCCTCGGTGCTCTCAGCAGGCTTCGCTCACTCACACTTGAACGTATCTTCTTTTTGTCTATTTTACACTATGCACTCCTCAAGATCAGGGAAGGAGGATTTTGTTTTTTGCGGTACGCGGGCCTCTCACTGTTGTGGCCTCTGTGGCCTCTCCCGTTGCGGGGCACAGGCTCCAGATGCGCAGGCCCAGTGGCCATGGCTCACGGGCCCAGCCGCTCCGCGGCATGTGGGATCCTCCCGGACCGGGGCGCGAACCCGCGTCCCTTGCATCAGCAGGCAGACTCTCAACCACCGTGCCACCAGGGAAGCCCGAGAAGGAGGTTTTGACTTGACTTGTAACTTCCAGACTCCCCTTGTGCGGTGCTGAAAGGGGGAATCTGCTCACATAGCATCTTCGCTCCCATCTACTGGTTTTTGCCCAAGTACAAAGTCCTTTTTCTAAAAGCATTCTGACTCATAGAAAAAATAGTCTTAAAGGAGATATTTTAAAAGGCAGATATCCAATGACAGCTCACTTCTTTTGATAAGCCATTTTATTTGATAACAGCAGAGAAATATTCCTATAGGAGAAAACCAGGTCTTGGGTTAAAATCTTGAGATTATCAAAAAACAATTTAGGATCTCTAAGCTGAAAGCACACCTTTGAAGATCTACACGTTACAATGTCGGGCAAACCAGACATACTCAAAATTGGGTAAGTCTGCATTCGTATACTATTATTGATTTTATAATAAGTATGTAAGTGTCATGAACACATGATTGAGTTCAGAGCTGTCTCAGATCTGCACTCACCCCCGGCTGGGTTGAGCTCATCCCTGTGCAGGCGGCCCCAGCACAGGCCTGGGGCTGGGACAAGACTATGAAACCACTAGGAGGCCAGTGACTCAATTCCAACTAACATCTTTCTACTTAGATACCTTATCTCAAAACACAAAAAGTAATTCTGCAAGATCTAGAAAACCTTAAACCAAAAACTGATTCATCGTTTATTGGTGAATTCTGTGATGGTAAACTGTAGAGTGTTCCAAAAAACCTGAAACTTTTCTGTTTGACTCTCACTTCTCACCTTTTTTCTGTTGTTATGATATCACTCTGCACATAGGGCATGGGCTATACCTAGTTCCTTGAATGAATACAGTATTGTTTATCTTCTTTACATTTTTCAGGGCAAATGAGAAAGGTATTTATACAGATACATGACTAGGTAGCTGTTAGGACACATGATTTGCTATTCTGAAAAGAGAATGTTTAAGACAAAAGCCCATCTTGGGACAAGAAATTAAGAAGAAAAGTGGGTTACATGATGGCTCAGCATTAGAGGGGGTACAGCAAAAAGGTGTACCTATTTTTCATTTCTTAGGAGTTTTTATTTTCTTATCTAGGAGAAGTTAAGAAAATGTTTAATATTTACAATTCTCTATCCTCTTTAAAGCAAGTTTTCCAAAATCATTTTTTCGTGCTCATTGTAAAATATTAAAATAAGAGAGAAAATGAAAATTAGCAATTTCACCACTCAGAGACAGTCACCATACCTATTTTGTGATTATTCTTCTAGATAACTCTCTTACCATATACACACACACACAGACACACACAGACACACAGACACAATTTTAAATATGTGGCATCACAGTATGCATTTAAGAACAAGTATCTTGTTCTTTTTACCTAATGATATAAATGGATATCTTTTCATGTCAATGCATCATCATTTTTCATGGCTGCTCACCTTTCCATCACACGCACTATCTTTTAACCAAACCCTGAATGATGCCATTTGTGTCAGGGAGTCGTCTAGACATGTCTATTTGCAAACCATTCAGGTGACTGAGAGGACACATTCCCCGAAGTGCAGCTACTGCCATGTTAAGTTATTACTGCGTCTAACATTTGGACAGTTCCCACTAAAACCCTCTTCAGGCTGCGTCTATAAGCCTACACCCCCAAAAGCAGGGAGGTCAGCTTCTCCCGCTTCCCAGAGTTTGGCTGCTGCGTTACCATTTCCCTCCTCCCTCCTTGGCTGTGTATGTATTCATCTCTTCTTCCTTCCTGACATGAAGCTTGGCACAACTCCACTTAGAGAGAAATGAGGACAGTTTTTGCATTTCACCTTAATCAGATCAAATTAGGACAGGTGGCAACCCTGCAGGCAACATAATTATGAAAAATGTGTCTCCTCAGTACAGGCTGTCCTTTCAGCTTCCCAATCAAACAGGACACCAGCGTCCAACCTTTCTACTTTTAGTTGGTGACTCACAAAGTAGTCACCCACATGCTCTGGGTATAATGGTGCTGAAAAATCTGAGATTAAATATAGTCTAAAAAGCATGCAAATCTATTTTGTAAGATTAGCTAATTTAATATAATAGTTCTTGTATTACAATTTTTATATGCCAAAAGAAAATACCAAAACCCTACGGCTGGCCTATTATTTACAAGATTTACAAGGAAATCTTTTAACATACCTCCCTTATACTTTGCCATCCAAAGGTAAAAAAAATAATGTGGAGGACTCCCTGCTTTTATTGTAAGAGGACAGCCACCCCATCCAAAAGAAGATGTGCAATGCATATCTATTTAAATAGATTTGAGATAAGCTGAAGGTGGATACTCGATTCTATTCTACACGAGGGGGATTCTACACCCAGCTTCATTTAGGATATTGCTTCTCCAAAGACATCCCAAGCACCGCAATGACAAATGTTACATCGAAAATGCGCTTAGCAACAATTGCCCGTATGAGTCTCTGGGCAGCCATTTTTCAGCATGTCAGGATTATACTATCACACCATGGAAACAAATTAAACAGCACAAGCTTGGCTGCTGGGATCACTTTATTAGCAATGCAGCGTTATTTCATAAAGGATGCATTGCTTCAGATCTGTCACTGAATGTCAACAATGGCTTCTCCACTTGTATGAAGCCCAATTTGTTATTTGGAAAAGAACCAAAGGAGAACACTTCAGAATCTGATTGCTTTTCTTCCCAACATTTAAATTAGGGGGAAAAAAGCCCGTTTGCTTAATCTTTCCAGTATATCTGTAGTCTGTGTTCCCTTCCAGGATGGCATTTGGGAGGAATCTTCAAAGTGCGAGTTAAGCACTAATGCTCTTTCTGAAGCATACGACGGGCATAATTAGATGCTTACTGACAGCTCAGACAAGTCACAATCTGCAAGATACACATTGTAAGAGAAGGTTTTGTTGATATATTAGATTCATACATGTGAGCTTTGGTTTTCTTGTATTCGTGAAAAATGTCAGTCTCCTGGCTTAGTAGCATCTTAGCTTTTTGTGACGGATGATGGAGTCTTGCTTTGGAAATGATTACGGTTACGTTAGAATAATTTCAAAAAAAGAATAATCGGTATCAGCAGATGAGTTCTTAGGAAACAAAAGTTATTCCCCTTTTGCAGATAGATATGCTCAACCAAAAAGAGAAATTAAAGCCCAAGATTCTATTCTGAAGCCAAAACAGAACCTGCTACATTTGCCTCTGGAATTTTGTGAATATATCAGTGAGGTTTTAAAATTCATCCAAACCATTGCTTATTTTTTTGAAGTCCAGATATCTAACCTGGAATGGAAACTTTCTCTCAGCTAGTCGTCAATTAAACAGGTATAAAATTGTAGCTGAAACCAGCTAAGACGTCCTTGTCCCCAGATACCGACATATGTGTACCAGCAACATTTCAAGACACAAAGGGATGGTGACATCTCAGCATTTGCTGCAGGAGGTACGACAGACATCTGGCCCTTTCCTAGCAGCCCTGAAACCAGAATAAGTTGGTGGTTACTCCACCCTCCCCCGCCCCCAGCAAAGCTGGCTCTGACTATAGCTCTGAGGTCTCAACAGAGTAGAAGTTACCCAAGCCAGGCAGCAGATTCAACACACATCTGAAATCTCTGTTTGGCTGGATGACTCTCCTGGTTTTTAAAATCATGCTCTTATTTTCTGTAAGGGCAGATTTATTAGGAAGCAGCTCTTCAATTGCTTCTCCCACGCACTATCCCATGCTTAATCTGCAACTTTGGTTTTTGCCACAATATTACTGGGAGGGAACTGAGTTTGGTTCTCTGCTCTGGGTGCCATGTTCTCGCCGATCTTTGCTCATTACCTTGATGTTATGCTTGTACGGAGAAATGTAATTACCCTCATCTTTATGGTGCAAATGCTAACTCTATGCTAATACCTTAAGTTCTATTTCTAAAGGAGATCTTCCTTAAAAAAAAAAAAAATCTAAGGACTGAAATCCATCCCTCTCATTTTTCTTTTTTCATACTACTATTTCCATTGAAAAAACTTCTCACTTTGCATCTCTGAGTAGAATATCCTTACATCCTTTCTGTTGAAATAGCATGGTCCCAGCATTCCCAAATAGGGAATTTAGGAGGAAGAAAAGGCATCTTTCTCATTGTGTTTTATCACAGAAAAATATAACCCCCTAAATTAAATCTAAATTCATCTTAATGGTGCCTTATACAAAATGTCTCTGGAGAGTTAGTTCAGTTGGCCTCTCTGCAAAGTGCCTCGTATGTCCTGGAGGATTTATCCTCACAAAGCTTGAAGTCTCTGTAACTTTTCATGGTGCCTTAGTCTCCTGGATCTAGAGCAACAATGATCAATTATGAAGAAAGTGGTCTCTACAGCTGGTACCGTATATTCACTAGCAAACTACATGTGATGAGATCGCTGTCTCGTTTCAAAGGCTGTGATTTAAATTTGTACGCGGGGCGATGGGTTAATTTTCACTGCCTTATTCACTACATTTACCATTATTCAAGGGCTTTGAGATAGCTCTGCTATCAGCACTCACTAATCCAAATCAGTTTATAAAAACACTCTCAGATTAACAAATCAATGATACTTACACACCACGAAATTGGTTACCACTTAAAGGCTTTATTCTGACTAGATTTATAGCCTGCATAAATCCCATCCTCATGTAATTTAGATGGGAGACAAGCAAGAGGCATGTCTGCTGTCTGTTCCCAGCAGTGTGGGCCAAAAAGGAGAGCGATTCTTCATTACTGATGTATGGCAGCCTGTGTTTAAAAACTATAAAGAACAAGCAATGAGAATACAATCGATCAATTCTGAAATTTCCACTAAAATAGAGTGTAGGAAACTTTAAGGAGTCATTACAAGGATGCTAGTAATTTACTTAAAAATTAACGCATCATTATATGTCTGTATAATGGAGATCGTTTCAGAAAGAGAGATCAAGATTTCTTCTACTTTTCCAATTGTAAAATAAAACAAAACTTGTTTCAAATAAAAATGACTCTAGTGAACACTTAAATGCTAACCTGAGGTTAAGAATGATAAAACAAACTGGTCCTTCTCAGGGTAAAATGCATGCAATTCAAAGATCATACTTGCTCCTTTTTTTTTTTAAAGATGTTTTGAACCCATGAAAACCACCGTACATAATACATTATATATATATATATATATATATATATATATATATATATACACACACACACACACATATATTTATTTATTTTTTTGCGGTACGCGGGCCTCTCATGTTGTGGCCTCCCCTGTTGTGGAGACACGCAGGCTCAGCAGCCATGGCTCACGGGCCCAGCCGCTCCGCGGCATGTGGGATCTTCCTGGACCAGGGCACGAACCCGTGTCCCCTGCATCGGCAGGCAGACTCTCAACCACTGCGCCACCAGGGAAGTCCATACATAATATATTTTTGAGTGTTGGATTCTGGCAGTAGCATCCACTATGCTCTTAAAATCTCTTCATTTCAGTCCTTGGTGAGAATTACTCCTAATGTTTCCAGAAGTATATAATATTGTAGCCTGAACTTGGGAGTTCTGATTTAAAACTCAAAGTAAAATTTCAGTTCTTGGGACTGATATAGAAATATTCTATAAACAGTAATAAAACCACATTAATTGAAAGTTAATAATTATTAGGATTAAAAACTTATTTATTCCATGGCTCTCAACAATAAGTATGCATTTAGTTATTTTATACCATCCTATGACTCCTTCAGTAAAAGGAGATGAGGCAGTTTAGGGACAGTTCCAAAAAACAAGACAGTTTCTTGACATTGTTCTTATTGTTTTAATAAAAAGTAGGGCAGTAAAAGGAAAATGGTGGAAATAAAAATAAGAGTGGGTTGGGAATTGGGGCTGGACCACTAAGTATATCCCCTCAAGGCCTATGATACTGTTCTCTGTGGGCCGCAGATTTAGTTCTCTGCTTCCAAATGATCAGATCAAATAGAAGGACAACATAATCCCTGTAAAATAAAACCAAAGAAGTTCTTGGAAGAAGCACAGAACTTTTTCTGCAGACAAGCTGAGTGTTTCCAGATTTAGCAAATAAAATTACAGGATACCTAGTTGGATGTGAATTTCAGATAAACAACAATTAATTTTTTTAATATAAGTATGTCCCAGCTATTTTTGTTTACCTGAAATTCAAATTTAACTGGGCTTCTGTCACATATGGTATAGAGTCTTACATCTTGATTTTGTACAAAACAACTAGTATGAATAGAATGGGAAGCAGTGTATTTCCTAGAAACTAAAGCTTCTAATTTCAACAACATCAAGATAGAGTATACTGAATGCCATCAAAAAAAACTGCTTTTGAAATATAACAAGAGTTTAGCAGAAGTAAGCACAAAAGAAAGCCAGGTAAATGAGGGGGATGCCTTGCTGGGAGAATGCCTACTGGTTCTCTGCAAGAGGCAGCCTGCTCAAGTTGGTCCACGGCTGAAACGCCTTTATTTGAACTCCTTTTGCCCCACAAGTTTTCATCCCACTCTACTCTGATCATTTAGTCGCTAGAAAAACAAAGTTTACTTCAGATAAATTCAATGTAGAACCAAACACTTTAAAATAAACCCATTCTAGGCAGTGAGGATTATCTGTATTCCAATAATAGACATTCAAAAGGAATATGGATTACTTTTTCTTTCAAAAAGCTTGCTAACTATTGATCTTCCACCTTAGGTAGGACAATTCATGGCCTCATTTTTCAAAACTTTTGACATGTAGGAAAGAGGAAAATACATAATAAAGCACATACAAAATCATCTAATTTGTGTACATAATTGCTAAAGATTTTGCTTCTTAGATATATCTGTCTGCAGATTTAAAAAATCTTTTATCTATATATTTTTAAATGAAAATTATATATATTTAAGGTGTACAAGATGATTATCTGACATACATATACATAATGAAATGGTTACTACAGTCAAATGATTATCGTATCATCTTCTCACATAGTTAACCATTTTTTTGTGTGTGATGAGAGCACATACTCATAAGAGAGAAAATCTACTCTCGTAGCATATTTCCAGTACTTAATATTGCATTATTAACTATAGTCACCATACTGTAGAATCTTCATCCCACATAACTGCAACTTCGTACCCATTGACCAGCTTCTCCCCATTTCCCTTATCCTCCCAGTCCCTGGTAACCACGGCTCTACTCCGCTTCTATGAGTTCAACTGATTCCACATATAAGTGAGATCATACAGTATTTCTCTGACTTATTTCACTTAGCACAATGTCCTCAGGTTCATTTACGTTGTCACAAATGGCTGGATTCCTTCTTTCTCATGGCTGAATAATATCCCCTGGTATGTACCTAAACCACATCTTTATCCACTCATCCGTCTACAGACACTTGGGTTGTTTCCATATCTCAGCTACTGTGAGTAGTGCTGCAATGAACACGGGAGTGCAGATATTTCTTTAAGATGTCTGCAGATATTTTTGTCTAATTTTCAGACACTGATTAGCCATTAACTTCTGTACTTATGCATATATTTCTGTTGAGATCTCCTTTAACACACAACCCTACTGCAGAGGGTTAATTTCTGAAAAGCGATTTGTGATTTATGGAGGCTCCATTTTATGTCTAATTCAATAAGCATTCTAATATTAGCTTTGCAGTGGAGAAACCTGGCAGCCGGCACTTTGACCAAGTGGTCCAAGTTACCACCACCAGCAGTGGGACAACCTGCCGGCGTGTGCCCACCAATAGGATGTACTGGGAAGTACACATCATTTCCACGGAAGTCTTGCCAGAAACGGACAGCTTGAGTCTGAACATGAGGGAACATTGGACAAACTCAAATTGAGGGACATTCTACAAATAGCTGGCCTGTGCCTGTTGAAAATGTGACTGTCAGAAAAGGCCAGGAAGGGATGAGATTCAAGTGGACTAAAGAGACGTGGTGACTAAATGCAACACGTGAGCTGGAAGGTACAGACTTAGGACAAATTTGTGAAATCTGAACAAGGACTATATTAGATAAGAGTATGGGATCACAGATAATTTTCTGATTTTGATCATTGTACTGTGGTTATGTAACAGATTATCCTGATATTCAGAGAACACATTCTGAAGTCTTTAGAGGTAAAGGAATACCATGTCAGCAACTTATTCTTAAACATTTCAGAAAAAAACCCAAAAATATGTGTACATTTGTATATATATGGGGAGAGAGAAACAAAAGTGCTGTTAACATTTGGGTATCTAGCTGAAGGGTGGATGGAAATTCTTTCTCTTAGTCTTGCAACTTTTCTCTAAGTCTGAAATTATATCAAAATAAAAAGTTAAAAGAAAAAGCATTTCCTTTGGTAAAAAGTAACCCAATATCATTAGCGGAGAAGTCTGCTTTGTCTTGCAGTTTACGGGGCCTAAAGAAAATGCCATTCAGATGTAACAGCCGGCTACGACACAACTCCCTGGAGTGGCACCCAGGATGGCTCCCCAGAGCCTACAGTTCTCAGAATGCTTACTGGATATTTCAGTGTTTTCTTGCCTTTTACGGCTGAGAAGGTTTGAGTTTCTATAACATTCATAGATAATTTGGACTATATCTAATCAAGTCAGTGCAGTATAAAGTCATGTTTCAAACATCTAATGGTAAGGCTAGTTCTTTCTTTTTTGATTGCTACCGAATCTAACTGAATAGTGTTATGAATTGACTCAAATGGCGTGCTAAATCAACTGAATCTCCAATAACTCTGTACATTCTGTTCCACATTGTTTTTCTCTAACTATAACATATTCTAATGGAGCACAAAGAAAGGAATAATGCAATTTTTACCTGACTCTTTATAAGACAAGGTAATCCCATCTCTTCCAGCTGCATACACATTAAAAAAAAAAAAAATGAATCAAAGTCTTGCCTTTCCACTGAAGTAATGTTTTGTGATTGTTGTATACAGGATTATTTTGGACATGCAGAAACTAATTTTTACCTTAAAGATTGAGGACAAAAATATAAAGAAACAATACATTAATTTTCATTGGATAAGCCAACTTGTTAATTGGATTAGTTTTAACATTCTCTTATGCCTGTATAATCTGGAACCAGTAATAGAAGGAAACTGATATAGAAAGACTATTAACACCATTTAATACTGGTTATTCATTTATTCCTTCAACGAATGTATACTGAATAACAAACAAATGCCAGAAACTGGTCTAGATATGAGAAACAGAGATGCTTAGGACGAAGTCCCTGCCCTCATGAAATGTGCATTCTCCTAGGTGGTCAGTTAATACTCAAGTAAACAAATTAAAGAAAAAAAAAAAACCCTTGCAGACAATGGGGAAAGATAAAGCAGGTATTGTAGAGAGGGCAGGAACCAGGATGTGAGCAAAGGCCACGCTCGACGTGGAGGTCCCTGAGCAGAGTCACAGGAGGCTACGAAGACATGGGGAGAGCCCAGCAGGCAGAGCCTCCCCAGACCAGGGTCCAGCCCTGAGGGGAACAGCCGGGCTCAGCTTTAGCTTCAGGAGTGAGAAGGCATCAAAGGATCTCACACATGGTCATGATGTGATGATGTCCTTTATATTTAACCAACACTCTTCTTTGAAATAATTGTAGATTTATAGAAGAGTTGCAAAGATGGCACAGAGAATTGTCAGATGCCTTCACCTAGCTTCCCTTCGTATTAGCACCTTACATAACCTCAGTACATTTCTCAGTATCCTCTAAGTTTTAAAAGGGCTCTGTCTCCTTACTGTGTATTAAATAATTATGAACCCAAAATAATGGCCAACATTTATTGACCATTTTCTGCATCCCAGAAGCTATTCCAAGTGCTCTACCCGTGTCAGTCACTAGTCCTCACAGGATCACTATAAGTACAAGGGCGGTGCTCTTGTTATCATCCCCTCTTCACAGATGAGGGTTCTGAGGCACGGAGAAGGGAGTCAACTTGCCAAGTGTCATACAACGAATAAGTGATGAGCCTGGTTTACAGACTCACTTTCCCTGACTCCACAGCCTGACCTCTGGGAGAGACTCAGGGGCAAAAGCAGAAGCAGGGACACCAGTTAGGCAGCGACTACAGTGGCCAGGTGAGAGGCGAGGGCACCTACGGAGGTGGAAGTAGGTCAGCAGGACTTGCGATGGACTGGATATTGGGAAGTGCGCGAAAGAGGAAAGAATCAGGATGATTCCTACCTTTTCTAATCCCGAGCAGCTGGCTGATGGGTGGTGCCTTTCACTGAGGGAGGACTGGGGAAGAGCAGGTGCGAGGGAGTTAAGGGTTCTGCTTCGGACACGCTAAGTTGGAGAAGTCTGTGAAGCAGCCAGCTGTAGCCAAGCAAAGACCGTGCGTGAAGAGCAGAGCGTGACAGAGCAGGTCATTCTGCTGAGGGGCCAGTAGGTCGAAGGGATGGAATCAACCATTGGCTCTCACCCCACATATATTTATAAATCAATTTAAAACTTTTCAAGATGTGAAAAGCAACAGGCATGGGCTTATGATTCTTATATCCTCAGCCTGTCTCCTCCTCCCAGACTACCTTCCCAGCCCAAGGGAAGAGAGACGGTGAGAAGGAAAGAGGGAAAGAAGGTGGGGCTATGGGAGAAGACATTAAGGAATCCAGAGGCTCTTTGGAAACCCAGAGCTCTTCAACGAGAGCTGCATGTCACCCTCTTTACCTCCCTTGTACAAAAAATTCCGGCTCATTTCTTTCTAATATCGATACCCATAAAAGACAGTAACATATTTTCTCTCAGACTTTTATTAGAACTCAGTCAAACTGTCTGCTTTAGAATTTATTATCTGCCCAGGTGTTTTATTTCATGACCACGTATTTGATTTGTAACGTGACCAATTAAGTTATTTCCACAATAACCTTTACCACGCTAAATACATGGATATTTTTGCATGCAAGTTATGAGATTTCAAATCTACTGAATAACTTGAACAATTAATAACTTAAAAAATATTTTGGAAGTGTGAGTAAGCGCCCAAGAAAATTAAAGATAAAATTTTAGTGAAAAAGAGAAAAAAATTAACGATAGGAAACAAGAAAATAAAGGTAAAAAATAAATGGATTACAAAATTACAAGTTCCAGAGAGGAAACAGTTTGTCAGAAGTCAGGAGATACCTAAATGGATGTGGATCAATAAAAGTGATTTATTTACGTGAGCAAATTGAAATAGAAAGGGCCCAGAGAGCATAGAAGTGAAAGGAAAATGTAAATGCATTGAATGGATGTCCTTGGTGCTGTTCAAAAGGACAATGATGTGAGAACTCTAAATTTACCTTGTAATTGTTGACTCCATGTTGTAATTTTAGCCATAAAGCAGTGACAAAATAATTATATACATGTTCCTATATTGTGTCAGCTAAAATAGCACAAATTCTTGCACCCACATACTACACAAGCATCAAAGAATATGTTGTCAGTTTTCAAATACTGTAAAGAGTTTAGAGAAGTTCACGGTAATCTCTCACATTTGACAAACAACACACACAAGGATACTCCTAATGAAGCTCCAATGTGGTGGCAGATGTATGAATTTCATATATACAGACATGAAGCAGAGAAGCTATGTTATGTGAGCTCAAGAAAACCAAGAAAGGAAAGGCTCAAGTTATATCATGGGTCTTGGTTTGGTTTCCTATTGTGTAACAAACTACCCTCCTTCCCTGTTTCTTTCATTCTTTCTCATTCTCTCTTTCCACAAAGCCACTCCATGTGGTTAGCTTGGACTTCCTCACAGCATGGTGGCCATAGGGCAACTGGATTTCTAACATGACAGCCCAGGACTCCTCCCAAAGGTGGAGATGGAAGCTTCTGGTCCTCTTAAGAGTGAGGCCTGTCATAGTGTCCTTTACACTGTACTCAACTGGTCAAACCAGACACAGGCGAGCCCAGACCCAAGGGACAGGGGACTAGCACCCACCTCTTAATGAAAAGGGTATCAAAGAATTTGTGGCCATCTTTAAAATACCCAAGGCTGATTTCTTATATGACAATTCGGGTATTTATCATACTAAAAGGAAGGAGCTGGTGCTCTGACTTATGGGGGGAAAGGGGAAGAAGAAAGAACATTCTTGGATCACTTTTATAGGCTGCCTCTGACGAGCTCCAATGACAACTTTGAATCCACATAAGTGGTTGCATTTGAAACAGAGAACCAAGAAACACCTGCAAGCACTGTTGTCATGGTCACTGGCAGGCACAGCTGAGAGGCCCACGCAGAAGGACAGGACATCTGTCGAGCTGGGGATCACCGGGGACTGAGACAGCTCAGTCCATGCAAGACCGCCTCAGAACTGCCACTTGCACAAGGCTTGCTAGACGCAGAGGATCGATGATCTACCTTTGGCCTTCCGCGCATTCTTGACACATTCACCTTGGGCATGAGGTGGCACAGCAACGACCTTCAGTTGTATAATCTAGAGAATGATTGCCAAGTTTCTCTTTACCTCTGGAGAAGGCACAGCAAGAGGAGAGAAAAACGCTACTATGGTTGGAAGTAAAAAAGAACTTTCTGGAAGTAAAAGTTTTAAACACGAAAAGAGTTTCCATCTGAAAGTCAGAGAATCACTTATCCTGAATGTTTTTATCTTGAATAGTTCCTACGGTTCAGGAAAGCAACTGCTTAAATGATATTCTACTCTTCACAGTGTGTACATTTCTTTCTCTTTCTGACTTTTTCATCTTAAGTCTGCTGTTTCTTTCTTCTTCGACTCATTTTTCTCCTACTCAGCCCTTTTGTTATCTGCCTTGCCGTACATCTACAGAGGTCCCCAGCAATGTCCACAGGCCACCACGAGGAACATTTGGCACAAAAAAGGCTGCTGAATACTTTCCTAGTGGTTCCTACCCTTGCGAGGGTGTGGGGTTTTTTTTTTTTTTTGGTCTGGAAGTAGAAGTTGTACCAGATTATTTTCTTGATTATTTGAGAGCTGGTAACCTTTATTATAACAATGTTCATATTATTATGAAAATTTCGGCAGACACTGCTCTTGCCAACACAACAGTCATCTACTTTTTTTTTCTGTTAACAATCTGGTCCAGCATTCAGGTTGAAAGGCTTTCATCTCCTGGCAGTAGGTCCCCCTGAGTCACAGGGATCTAGTCCCATTCACAGTGACTACTTTAGGCGTGTTCACGTAACCCAGTCCTGGACACTGAGAAGTACTGGGAAGGCTGGTGAGGCTTCTGGGAAATATTTTCTTTCCTGATTCCAAGAGAGAAATTCCAAAGGATGTGAAAGCTTTCTTCGTGTTTGGATTCAGGGGGGATGAGCTGTGGCAGCTGTGATCACGAGGTGATGAGAACTGCTGAAGGACAGAAAGAGCTCCCGCCCTGGACAGAACTGTTGAGCTCCTAACTGGAAGCCTGCCTACCTCTGGACTGCTCATAAGTAAAAAATAAATGTCCTTATGTTTTTAAGTCTCGTTCGGTCAGGTTTTCTGTTATTGCAGCTGAAGGCATTTCATTTGGGAGGAGACCATGCTCCGTGAATAATGTCACATTTCACATTTCTGCACAGTTAGGGCTTACTGAGAAAAGATTATTGGCAACCAGTGTTACTGGATGATTGCATGGGAAACATGCCTTGAAAATTAGAGACAGCAAGTTGTTCCTGAGACAGATGAAGGCTTAACTCCTCTGGAGCCATTCACTCACACTCAAAGCGGGAAAAACCCAGGGCCTTTCTCTCTTCTTTTCAGAGAGTAATTGTCTACATGCCTGGACAAAGGTCTCTCTCTTTCTCTCTCTCTTCACACACACACACACACACACACACACACACACACACACACACACACACACACACACACACACACACACACACACACACACACACACACACACACACACACACACACACACACACACACACACACACACATAGACAAACACACATGGTTAAAGTAGATCATGTACCTACTTAAATGCATGCAAAGTTCTGTGTGTGCATTTTTCTTAGTGCAAAAGATCCAACAGTTTTCATCAGATTCTCAAAGGCATCAGTAATCAAAACAAAATCATAGAAAACAGAAAAACAAATTAATCACCACTGTTCTAAAAGCTACCAGAGTGTGAATCTTTTGAGGAAAAAAAATATGGTCTTAAATGTCTTCATATCTTTAGGGCCTATCACAGTGTTTGACAAACAGTAAATGCACAATAAAAGTTGGAAAATTAAATAAACAGATAAATGACTTGTTTTGTCCTTCATCCATGCTCTAGGCCTACTGCTTTGTGTGGACAAAACAAAAAAAAGTATATGGCTTTTAAACATAAATCCATAAACCATACAGTCAAAGAAACAGATGTACACAAGACAAAATTATATTTATTAGTATTAAATTCTCATAATGTTCTATATTAGAAACACATATGGGGGCTATGTGTTTAAGAATCTGCCTGTCAGTGCAGGGGACACGGGTTTCAGCCCTCGTCTGGGAAGATCCCACATGCCACAGAGCAAAGAAGCCCGGTGTCACAACTACTGAGCCTGTGAGCCATAACTACTGAGCCCGTGTGTCGCAACTACTGAAGCCCACACACCTAGAGCACATGCTCCGCAGCAAGAGAAGCCACCGCAATGAGAAGCCTGCGAATCGCAAAGAAGAGTAGCCCCTGCTCACCGCAACTAGAGAAAAGACCGCACACAGCAACAAAGTCCCAACGCAGCCAAAAATTAAAAACTAAATAAAATTATTTTAAAAAAACACATGATTATTGGGGGAGACAAGAACTACAAATGGAGAGAGAGGAGAGACCAACGTGAGCTAGCCGTCTGCCTAACATATGGGCTTATTCACATTCCACATTCATTTTGCATTTAGGCATCTTGAGTTTTAAGAATTTTAATTTGTCGTTTTAGCAATGAGAAGCTGGAGTAAAACCCCAAGACATAAACATGCTTAAGATTTTTACACTATATGAATTCTGGGTAAAATATGATTATTTTTCTCTAATTCATTATGTCGTTTAGCTAATTCAACAGTTTCCATTCCACAGAATGTGATTTTCTCTTTTCAAAGCCTAAGATGAAGGGTACTTTAGAATATATGTTATCCAATGATGTACAGCATGTAGATTTTTAAACTCTTCCTGTAACACACTCCTTTCAAGTAGCCTTTTTATTTGGCTGTTGGGTGACAATGGGTATTATGGGTTGAATTATATGCCCCCCCAAAATATGTCCAAAGTACCTACGAATGTTACCTTATTTGAAATACGGTCGTTGAAAATGTCATCAAGATGAGGTCCTTAGGGTGGGCCCTAACTCAGTGTGACTGTTGTCCTTTTAAGCAGAGAAGAGACACAGAGAAACACAAAGACACAGAGAAATACCACGTGATGACAGAGGCAGCTTTTGGGCCTATGCCTCTATAAGCCATGGGACGTCAAGGATTGCTGGCAACACCAGAAGCTAAGAGAAAGGCATGGAACAGAATATCTCTGGTGGTTAAGATCCTGCTAGTACAATGCTAACTTCTACTTGTCAGTATATGAAGCCACTGGCACCTTGATGGGAGAAGATGGCTTGAAGGAGATCAAATCACAGCATATACAGAAGCAGCTGAGAAGACTATACTTTTGCCATACAACGGCTATTTAACGTACTCAGCAGGCTTCCTTTGTGATTTAGCCCCAAGAATACTGTTTAGATAAAAATGAGCTTTCTCTAGGGCTCTGGAATTCAACAAGGGCAGAAAGGCTGCCCTCATTCCTTGGAATCATAACTGCCCTCAGTTTGGGACAGGGCACCTTGGACATACCTTTGGGAAGCAAGGAAGGCACCAGACATTCCCTTACACCAGATAAACTTTCATTAAGTTCAACCAGAGCCTGACCTGTAGCAATTGCCAAGCTGTTATCAGCTTGAAAATGTTTCTTCTGCTTTTGACGGGGGTGGGGTGACATGATGATCTCTCCCCAGCTGCCCAATTTTCCATTTCTAATTTGTGCTTCAAAGCCGCTCCTCAAACATTCTCAAAGTATTTTCTTGAAATTTGGGCTTTTATTTGTTCTTGGAAAGAAAACAATAAAATGTTGATGGGGAAGGAGGTAGAACAACATAGGTATTTTCAAGCATTTCCATTACTGCATATGAGTAACCATGGAGGTGAGACCTAATGGTGCGATTTCTCCAAACATCTCATAAAAGAAAACACCGCGTTCTTTTCTTCAACAGCTTCTTTAAAATGCACATCATGAACATTTACTGAATGATATGTGGGGTTTGACTTTAACATAATTTCTTCTTCATTGTTTAGTACGATTTCTTAGAAAAGCTCTGGATTGACCTCTTGAAAGTTTCCCCAAAGTTGTTTTGAATACCCTGATTTTCATTCTGCCCTCACTACTCATTTTACCCAGCTTCCAAAATAATACTATTGAGGTTTGGTAAAAATTATATTACAAGTATGAAATATTTTTCAGAAGAATAAAATCTTTACAAAATTGCATTTCAATTCAGGAATATGATATATTATCATATATGTCATCTTTTGCTGTTCAGTAAATCTTTGTGTGTTGCTCTAGCTGTTATCATTGTTGTTATTAACTTAAAATCTGCACATTTCCTATTAAAGCTTTTCCTAGGCATTTTGTATTCTTATAGATCTACAGTATCCACTTGATTGTGTAGAGGGAGGACGGGAAGGCAGGGGAGGGGTGGGAGGGCAGCAGTGCATAGCTTTGTAGGACAGCTCCACGTGGACTGACATGACCTTCATTAACACTGGAGGGAGGGATAGGAAAAGTAACCCATTACAGGAATGTCGCTAATGCTGTTTCTAAAAGTAGTATTTGTTAGGTTGTCTAAAAAAAGGTTTTTTGGTATAAATTGTTTGAAGTCTTAGTCAAATGATTTCCCCCCGAAAGGTAAAAAATTTGTCCTATGTCTTCATATCAAAATCAGAATGATCTTTATAATATCGTAATCACACCTCATCACTTCATTATTTTAACTTTATATGTGATGCTCATCACTGTCTGGTTGTTTTTTATTAGAAGTATTATTAGCATTATTATTACTATTATTTGGTTGTTCATCCTCTGTTTCCTCCTCTTCCTAGAACATAAGCTTCACAAGCTTGTTTCATTTACCACTTTGCCCAGCATTAAGAGCAAAGCTATGAATGCATCAGCCCCTCAATACATACTTGTTGAATTTCTCTCTCCCCAGCCAAATATTGTGTTCATGATGTGCATTTTAAAGAAGCTGTTGAAGAAAGAACGCGGGTGTTTTCTTTTATGAGATGTTTGGAGAAATCGCACCATTAGGTCTCACCTCCATGGTTACTCATATGCAGTAATGGAAATGCTTGAAAATACCTATGTTGTTCTACCTCCTTCCCCATCAACATTTTATTGTTTTTTGTGGTGCACAGGCCTCTCACTGTTGTGGCCTCTCCCGTTGCAGAGCACAGGCTCCAGACACGCAGGCTCAGCGGCCATGGCTCACGGGCCCAGCCGCTCCGCAATATGTGGGATCTTCCCAAACTGGGGCATGAACCCGTGTCCCCTGAATCAGCAGGCAGACTCTCAACCACTGTGCCACCAGGGAAGCCCCCCCATCAACATTTTATTGTTTTCTTTCCAAGAACAAATAAAAGCCCAAATTTCAAGAAAATACTTTGAGAATGTTTGAGGAGCGGCTTTGAAGCACAAATTAGAAATGGAAAATTGGGCAGCTGGGGAGAGATCATCATGTCACCCCACCCCCGTCAAAAGCAGAAGAAACATTTTCAAGCTGATAACAGCTTGGCAATTGCTACAGGTCAGGCTCTGGTTGAACTTAATGAAAGTTTATCTGGTGTAAGGGAATGTCTGGTGCCTTCCTTGCTTCCCAAAGGTATGTCCAAGGTGCCCTGTCCCAAACTGAGGGCAGTTATGATTCCAAGGAATGAGGGCAGCCTTTCTGCCCTTGTTGAATTCCAGAGCCCTAGAGAAAGCTCATTTTTATCTAAACAGTATTCTTGGGGCTAAATCACAAAGGAAGCCTGCTGAGTACGTTAAATAGCCGTTGTATGGCAAAAGTATAGTCTTCTCAGCTGCTTCTGTATATGCTGTGATTTGATCTCCTTCAAGCCATCTTCTCCCATCAAGGTGCCAGTGGCTTCATATACTGACAAGTAGAAGTTAGCATTGTACTAGCAGGATCTTAACCACCAGAGATATTCTGTTCCATGCCTTTCTCTTAGCTTCTGGTGTTGCCAGCAATCCCTGACATTCCATGGCTTATAGGGAGATCGATCTGATCTATCTACCTATCTATCTGTCTATCTTCCAAAGTAACTATCCAGACGTAATTAGAATTCATGCTATTTCCTAAGTATTAAAACAGTGGACCAATTGCTCAAGCTGTAGAAAAGACCTCCCGATCAAATAATTTGCGAGAATAAAACTGGGTGCTAGTGAAATTCAATACTGGCTTGCCTTCCAGTAGGCTTAGCATCTTCAGTATGATTTACTGAGAATATGAAAAAGTTCATCCATTTGGACTTAACTTCTGTTCGTTGCTCAGGCCCTGTAAGACTTGCTATGTGTATTTCCTTAGAAAATGTTAACACTGAGTTGTCCCTTATGGAATATTTTGGTGTGAGAGAGAAATGTCAAGGTTAGAATTGTTCAGAGATTTGCTCTCTGTGGATATCTGGACTGTAAATAATCAACCATCTCTAGCATCAAGTTATTGCTCAAAAGATGAGATTTCTTTTGCTATGCTTACAAGTTCAGCATAACTTTTATTTCTTTCATTTAACACTTAAGTCTACATTTTCAGAGCATTTTAAGAATATAGTGTTAAATTATGTCTCTATTGATGAAATTCAACAAATGAATGCTTATTGTGAGCAAGCTAGGAATTCTAAGAAATATAAACAAAATATAATCCTTGCCCTCAAAGAGTCCAGAGCTTAACTGATAAAATAGATAAATAAATATAATAAAAGGCAGAATGATAATGATGCTGATAAAGACCTACACAGTTTTCAAATTTCTTTACATATATTACTTCACTTGATCTGCATAAGAAACATCTGAGGGAGACCAGGCAGACTGAGTCATTCCTAGTTTAGAAGTGAGGAAAATGAGAATCAGAGCATCAAGGGGTATATCCACATTTATAATGGCAGTACCACTAGTGCTAAATTGCTGATTCTTTCCTTGGCACCATACTGACTAATTTCCATTCACTCCTCTCTCTGTGTTCTAACATTTTGTTGACATCTCTCATCTGATATTTCTCCTCTCTCAAACTCTTTGTTCTTGTGGATTTATATCCTTTTTATTCCTTCAGTGTCATTTTGGTGTAGCTGGGGGAGGTGGATATAAACCCATGGAACTTCTTTAAGAGTCAATGTGAAATGAAATTATTTCTAGCCATAAACTCTGGGAAGGCCTTATAGGGGAGACCACATTAGACCTGGGCTTTTAAAAATGAGTAAGATAGGGTGGGCCACTGAGCTGAAAGGGATACCCAAGAGACGGAGGAACATGGGAGACTTTTAAACCTATATGATGAGCTACATTAACATTATAGAGCTCACAGCCTTTCTTTTTTCAGAGGGTTGAAACTCAATAAGAGGTCCAGTTCTGGAAACTGTACCAGTTCTTGTAAATCAAAAAAGCTTTCAAAACACAGAGACAATCAAGACCATTTTGTTAGAGACGTACTTTGAACTTGCAGCTTGAGCAGATTTTCAAAGTAAGGATTTATAAAACTACATCTAGGAAGAGGCAATATGTATATAACACACATAGAAAAGCTCCACCGAAGCATCGTGGACGGCGGTGCTGAAGAGCAGTTCAGCCTCCAAGTTACTCCACTGACACCCCCCTAGGCTGACATCCATCTTTAGGGGCAAAATGCGTGGACAAATGGAGTCAAATGGAGTTTATTCAACTGCAGGAAGAACTTGCCGGGCATCCACTCACACTCCACAGACTCGGTCCTGTTTTATAGGGGGTGGAGTGTCTTTCTGAATGCAGAGTGTTGGGTTACTAATCTGAACACACGCGTAAGAGACGTGGAAAGGGACTGATTTGACACTGAAACCAGTACTCAGACTAGGTTTTTTCTATCTGATAAAAAAATATTTAAATTAGAATAAATCTTACACTTAAGTTTATATGTCACCTTATTTTACATTCTAGAGTAACACACTGGAGTTCCTCAAAATCATTCCTGCATCCTCACTATTTGTGTAAAGTGAATTTCCAGATATAGCTGTGAGAGGCAGGTTAGTGTACCATCCGCCCCTTTAAAGGTGTGAATTTCACATTAGATGATTAAACATCTGCAGAAAAATGTTAAAATTCACAAGTTCATTTTCTTCTGTGAAAAAAAAATATAGGTATGCATGTATGCATGTATGTGTGTATATGTATACATACATGTCCTACATTAGTGGTCGTCCAGTCAGACAGATTTTTCAGACCAGTACTGAATGGGGGGCAAGGTGCTACCCTCTCCAGAGAAGAATGCCAAACGGAAATGACAACTTTCTCATGAGGGGTCTGTTAGAGAGAAATGGCCCCACGGGGTCAGGGAGGTGCGGACACCTGTGCGAAGGCCCCGAGCCACGAGCCCTGAGACCCACGAGCTCTCTGAGGAGACCTGAGCTTCAGGGGCCTTTGGTGGTGGTGAGGAGAGCAGTGGAGGCAAGAGGACATGAGGAAAGGACTTGTATGTAATGAATCTTTTTTTATTCATGATAAAGAGCATGAATTTTATCCCTTAAAGGCCCGGGGGGGCATACAATCATTTTAAGGGGAGTGACATAAATTCCTGTTTTAGAGTCACGACTGCAGGATCACTGTGATAACAGGCTGCTGCTGGGAGTCAGTTGAGAAGTTGCTCCACATTCTGGGTAAGGTGTGATGTGAATGTTAACTAAAGTTGTTGCAGGAGGAATGGATGCTGGGATACACATTTAAGAGCTAGTTAGCAGGTAGCACTGACAAGACCTGGTGACTCGATGTCATGGGAGAGGGAGTCTGGGATGACTCCAAGGGTTTCCATCTTTGACCGGCAGTGGATGGTAGTGACATTCACTGAAAAAAGCAACACAAGTCTTCCAGTGCTATGTGGCAGATTGAACAAATGTCTAAATCTCCTACTCCCTCAGGCCCCACTAAAATGACAATGAAGGAATGAAGAGGGAATAAAATCCACAACCACTAAGAGTTTGAGAGAGGGGGAAAAATCAGATGAGAGACGTCAATCAAACTGTAGAACACAGATGGAGAAGGGGAAGCCTGTTTAGCAGAGTAGAGAAAGCTACTGTTTACAGGAAGGAAAGCCAAAAAGAAACAAGCCTATTCATGCTACGGAACCTCAGGAAGGTCCAGCAATTGGAAACACCGGGTACCTGGGAAATTCAGAGTGAAGGAAGGGGCAAAATGGGAACAAGTGCTTGAAAATCTAATATAATGAGCAGTTAGATTATAGGATTCCAACCCCCCAGCCTATGAAGCCAGGCAACTGCCCCTCCCTACACAGCTTAAGACAGGTTTATTTTCCAGAGAAGTGGATGCAGAGGGGCTCTGGACTCAGACCACCTGGCACAGCTCAGAAGGGGATGAGTCCTCTTACCCCTAAAACATTCTGATATTTGGGTGTGCCCCCACCGTGTTCACTGATCTACAACCCTAAAGTGGAATCCAGCATTTAATAAGCCTCACTCCTACACACAGAGTTTCCATTAAGTCTTTTTAATGCTTAAAAAAACAGAAAAGCAAAGGAAGATATCTGAAGATATCTGAAGAAAGCCTTCAATATAAAAGATAAGAGACCAAAAGAAACTGAATGGGAAACAGAGAAAACAATTTAGGGAAGAGTAGGAAACAAACAAACACCTAAGTATAATCAATATCCTTGAAGAGATAAGAGGATGCTTTAAAGAAAAAAACATTTAGAGGACAAAGAAGGGGTCTTAAACATTAAAATGGTAGTTGCAGAAAAATGTTAAAAATTTGGAAAACAAGTTTGGGAAAAATCTCTCAGAAAGTGGAGCAAAGAGGCAAAGGAGTGGGAAATAGGAGACGGAACATTTAAAGGAAGAAAGGAAAAAAACCACCAAAGGATTAACTTTAGAGGCTTAATGTCCAACAAATGGCAATTCCAAAATGAGAAAAAATTTAAATACAGAAGAGAAAGTTTTCAAAAATTAAATACAGAAACATTTTCCAGAACTGAAGGACATGAGTGTCCAGATTCAAAGAGCCCACTGTATAAATGGACCAGCACAACTGTCGACTAAAAAAATGCATGACCTAAAATTTGAGAGGTATGTTTTATTCAGCGGACACACTGAGGACTTAAGCCCAGGAGGCAGCCTCTCAGATCGCTCTGAGGGACGCTCCAAAGAGGTTAGGGAGGAGCCATGATGTAGAGGAGCTTTTGCCAACAATGATCAGGTAGTCGGAACATCAAAAGATTACTGTTAAAGAGACTGCAGACATCTCTACTTAATGAACTTAGCACTTTTCTATGTATTCAAGATGCGAGAGTCTGGGCTCACTGAAATCATTCCTTTGATATGCACCTTAGCTATCTCGGGCCAGTGTCCTGTTTTCTCCCACTTGAATCCCCTCAGGGTGCACAGGAGGGCGGCTGCAGAGGCTGAGGGCCACAACATCCTTTGTTTACTGATGTGGCAGGTGACATTCTTTGTCCACTCAATGCATGAGGAAGGCTCGAAGAAGGCCAGCAGTTGTTGTGAGCAAATGGAGGGGGTCAAGATCGCTCACACGAAAGTTCAGACTTCCACAAATCCTGACAGCGTATGAAGAATGCCTTCAACGTTCTGAAGGAAAATAATTTCTTACCTAGGTTTCCATAATCTCAGACAAACTGCTGACTCAGTGTAGGGGAATGCAGAGCAAGTCAATAAAGAGGAGACATGGGATGCAGAAAAAAGTGGAGAGTACACAGGAAAGAG
>NW_006785407.1:569163-582008 GCF_000442215.2 Lipotes vexillifer | reverse complement strand
GAAAGAGTGAAAGAGAATTCCCAGGAGGAGGGCGGTGAGAAGTCCCAAGTTGACAGCTCGCTGCATGTCCTGACACGCTCAGAAGAAGAGCCTCCAGAATGCAGAGTCTCCACGTGAAAAATGGGAGAGACTCTGACACTTGATTTCTTCTTGACCATATACGAGGAGATGTACAATTCTATTAGAAAGTTTGGGGCTGGATTAATAAGTATATAGAATATCAAGCAAACACAGACAAACTAAGTCAATCACTAAATCCAAGATAAGCAAAGTAATTGTAAAAAAAGGTAATTATAACACTCTTCCTTGAACAATGTTTTCACATATTAGAAAGATGGAGGGAGAGGATATATGTAAATGTGTGTGTGTGTGTGTACAGTATAAAAGTGGTAAACCTTCATTTTTCATAGTAAGAATTTAGTAGATAGTAATTGAAAGAAATAAGAAATAGCAGTACAGTCATTACTATGTGGAATCTTTTAAGATTCATCTTAGGATCGTTCACTGAGGTTTTAAAAATTGCTAAAATTAGGAGGCTCTTAAATGACTGCCATCCAGGTGGCAATTTCATTATGGTTGTCATTGCTTTCACATGCTCATCAAAACCTAACAAACAGGTGACAGTAGCTTAGAAGAAAATCCCAAAGACAAGAGTCAATCACTCTTAAATGCTGCATCTTCAATGCTCTTGACTGTTCAGAGGATACTACTGCTTGGAAAAACACGGGACAACCATAATTCTGAGACAAAAAGGGACCTAGGTTCTGAAGTGTTAGAAACATCCTAATCTATCCATTTTGCTTTTAATTTTTTGATACATGTACAAGGGGCATCAATAGTGAAAAGTCATACAGATGGCCAACAGGCATTTTAAAAATGCTCAACATCGCTGATTATTAGAGAAATGCAAATCAAAACTACAATGAGTTATCACCTCACACCAGTCAGAATGACCATCATCAAAAAGTCTACAAATAATAAATGCTAGAGAGGGTGTGGAGAAAAGGGAACCAACCCTCCTACGCTGTTGGTGGGAATGTAAATTGGGGCAGCCACTATGGAAAACAGTATGGAGATTCCTCAAAAAACTAAAAACAGAGCTACCATAAAATACAGGGATCTCACTCCTGGGCACATTATCTGGAGAAAACCATTATTTGAAAGGATACATGCACCCCAATGATCACTGCAGCACTATTTACAAGAGCCAAGACAGGGAAACCACCTAAAGGCCCACTGACAGATGAATGGATAAAGATATGGTATATGTATACAATGGAATGTTAGTCATAAAAAAGAATGAAATATTGCCATTTGCAGCAACACGGATGGACCTAGAGATTATCATACTAAGTGAAGTAAGTCAGGCAGAGAAAGACAAATATCATACGATATCACTTATATGTGGAATCTAAAAAAATGACACAGATGAACTTATTTACAAAACAGAAACAGACTCACAGACAGAGAAAACAAACTTATGGTTACCAAAGGGGAAGGGTGGGGAGGGATAAGTTAGAAGGTTAGGATTAACATATACACACTACTAAATATAAAATAGATAACCAACAAGGACCTACTGTATAACACAGGGAACTATACTTAATATCTTGTAATAATCTATAAAGGAAAAGAATCTGAAAAATATATTACATATATCCATATATATGGATGGATATAAAACTGAATCACTTTGCTGTACACCTGAAACTAACACAATATTGCAAATCAACTACACTTTAATTTTAAAAAATAGTGAAAATTGTCCCACAGGTCTCCAAGAGCACTTTTGATAAGTATAAAATAAAAATTTGAGAAATTTCAAGCACTAAAGAACATCTCTCATAGTTAATTGACAGAATTTTTAATTTTTTCTTGGTGGTACATAAAGTGATTTAGCTTTTAAATCAATGATATCATAGTAACTAATTGTGAAACTGCAGAAGAGCAAAAAGTGATTCTATAGGAATAAGGGAAGTGGGTAGTTTGGAGGATATTGAACACTTTAAACTACAAACAAGTATTTCTTTGATAAAACATTAATATATTAAGTAAACAGCACAGAATAGAAAGGGTTTAGAGTGGATGGGTCTGCAAAGTTGAGCTGGGCCTGAGGTTTTTAGATATTTTGAAATTTCCTTAAAAAAATGTATGCTTTGCCTTGCTCCACCAAGGAAGAAAAAAAAAAAAAAATCTGAAAAAACAGGGAGGGACCAGCTAGATCAAACATGGGGTCTTTTAGACCAAGTTAGATTTTATTCTAAATATAAAGAGCAGCCCCTGGGGCACTTTAAGGGGAGAGATAGAGTCTGATTTACAGCTTAAAACTACTGATATATTCAAACAGGAGTTTCAAGTCATGTTTTCATAACTAAAACAATGCATATACAGTTGCTACAGTGACTCTGGACTGGTTTTACAGCTTAGTTAAGCCCAGTGAATAACTGAGCACATGAAATCTATTAAGGACTGTTAAGGACGCGATGGAAAGATGGTAAATGTAACCACAAGGCACAGAAACCTGAGAGCCTGACTGCGCGTGCGAAAGGCCGGCCTGGGCTTCCCCCCAAACGTGAGGCTGAAACTCGTTTCTAGTATTAGAAAAAAATCACCACCAAAATGGCTTAAAACAATACCCATCGTGTAATCAGGTTCTGCTCCTTCTCTGCTGGGGGCCCCAATGGCCAAAATCAAGGCATTTCTTTTTGGAGGCTCTGGGGAGGATTCCATCTTCAAGCTCCGTTGAAGCTGTAAGCAGATTTCAGTTCTGTGGCTGTAGGACCTCGGTCCCTGTTTCCTTCTGGCTGTTGGTCATTCTCAGCTTCAAGGGGCACGTGCATCCCCAGATCGGTCCCCTCAAAGCCAGCAGAGGAGTCCCGAGCGTGTCCGGTGCTTCTGTCCTGACTGACCCCCCATCCTGTCCCTTCTCCTCCCTGCTTCCTCCTTGCAGCATCACTCTTGCTGCAGGTGGAGAAAAGTCTCTGCTTTTAAGAGCTCAGTTAGATTGGGCCCACCTGGAAAATTCAGCATCTTCTTCCTCGTTAAAGACTGTAACCCCTACAGCAGTAGCTAGATGAGGGTCGGATTGAATAACCAGGGCACAGAATCTGGGGAGGAACCTCTTTACCATTCCGCTTACCACACTTAATATTTTTACTGATGCAGACATTATATGAAAAAATTTAAAAATAATAAAACCAACACACTGAGGACCAAAGAGGGCTCTGTTAAACAACTCAACATCAACAACACTAATAAACAAATTTGAGAGAAATGAATATTTTAAACAGAGCTACAAAAGGCTTGAGTCCCGCTCTGTCATGAAAACCCGTGTTCACAGCCATGTGCACAAATGGGTGCCATCGTCAAATACTGGTTTCTCTTAAGATATAACTATACTGAAAAGAGTACAGTAATGTTTATTTAGAGGGGCAGCACCAGATTCTAATCAGGATTACATTCAGACTATATTTCTACTTATTCCTGGAATTTTAGATGTCTGCGACATTAGGTATTGAATACAGACATTTAAATAGCTGATCTTCTTTCACATGTGTATAAACACTAAGTTATTAAAACATACCATATATATAAAAAATTGTACAATAATGTTTCAGATACAATGAAAATGTCTAGTTTTAAAAAACCAAACCTATTTCGTGTGACTAACAGATGAGATTTTGACAGCTGGCAAAAAATCAAATGACATTTACAGAATTTCACACAAAATCTTCACTTAATATCACTTTCCCTCCCCCCACCCATAATCAGTCTCCAAATGTCAAGTGGCAGTCAGGGCACTCTGTCATATTAGGGGGTGGACGATCTTGCTGGCCTTAGTATTTTCTCCTCCTCCCCTTGGCAATAACAAGAGTTTCTTATTTACTTTTAGGGGAAGGAAGGCAAAAAGAGAGAGAGAGAGAGAGAGAGAGAGAGAGAGAGAGAGAGAGAGAGGAAGAACTGGGTGAAATTGTACATTTCTATAAGAGGCTATAAAGTCTGGTTAGGTCCTCAGAAGAATGAAAATGGGAAAATAAATGTTTCTTGTAATGAGATAATAAGTGTCTATATAGAAATGATTCTTTGACCAATGAGATGCATTTTGTGCTATTTTTTGTGTTTGGCCCCATTCCGGGCTGCCTTTCTGTTGTCCCCATGCTGAACCCTCCCTGCCTCCCCATACTTAAAAAAATAATGCCAAAACTCATTATATTAAGGAAAATGAGAAGTTGGTGGAAATTTGGAGAGATTAAAAATATTTTTATTTCAGTGAGTTCTAAAGACCTGTTTAGGAGACTATCCATGGGATAAACATGTTAACATATTAATATTATGTCATTATATTACATAATATGTACACTATATAATTGATATATTATTATTAATGTTAATTATAACAGATTAACATTAATAATATATATAACATATAATATATTAATAGCTTATATTTCCCCCGACCTTCATGGGACGTGAGAAAATTATCCTCTACTTGTGGAAGCCTCTGTCGTTGGGTTTTCTATTGCTTCCAGCCTCAAATAGCTCTAACAAACCTATTCAGGTCTTGCCCAGCACTACCGCTGGCTTTCTTTTCTTTCTCTTCCTCTCTGCTCCCATCTTCCGAGCCCTCCTGTCTATCCCTGGCTTCATGTACTGACTTTGATACACTGTGGGTCTCTCTCGTGGCTTCTCAACTAGTCTAGACTCTTCCTTTCCTGCTTTACTGCCTTCAGCTGCCCCCTGACCCACAGCTCTGTGTGCTGCTTTGATTTGGTGGCCTTTGCAGCTTGGAGCAAAAGGTTCTCCATGTGGGAAAGCAATGTGACACATCAGGTCTGTCCCAGGCTCTCCCCACTAGGGGAGGGGACTGGACTGATCTTACCCTTTTTCAACTCTAGACTAAAGTTGAACTTGAAGGGAAAACTAGTGCATGAAGCAATGTCCCCAGTGATGTGCACACCTCTTTTTCAAGGCATTCTTTCTGTATTCAGAAATACTTTCAGCAGTTCAGGCAAATCAGGAAGATGCTGATGAGACTAAAATTCACTTGCATCATGAGCAGCCTTTATTTCCTCAAAACTTTAAAATATGTTCATGAAGATTTTAGAACAAATTATCTTAAAACCAGCATTTCTGTTTCAGGGGACAGGAATGTGCCTGTTTCGAGAAGAAATGTTACTACAAACTTTAGTAGGGTAACTAAATGGTATTTATAATCTTTTGGTTTCTTCTGGCTATGTTTTTATCATTGAGGGGTTTGAAGAAATTAATAGATCATACAATGCTTTTGAGGCATAAACACATTTTGCATTTGGGATGGCATGGGCTGTTATGACTGAGTTTAAATCCTAGGAAGCCAGTGCAAGGTCTGCCAAGAGAAAGGTATGACTTTCACATTTTTGTTAAATCTGTAGACTTTAGGCTCATTAATAAACACTTTGATTTACTCACAAATGAATTGCAGCAAGGGAAAAGACTGCAAGAGAGTGAAATCCTTAGGACTCCCCTAAACCTTCCCCAAATTTGCCCCTAGACGTGGTGGATGGTAAACCACAGAGGGCTTGCCCACATTTTGGCAGGGAGTTATATATGGGCATAAGAGCTAACGTATATTCATGATAATTTGCTAAATAACTGTTACTTTGGTTTTACTACACTTGTTCTAGCAAATTGCAACATATATTTTTTCCTATTAGTGTACGAAGCATTTTGTGTGCAACACTGTTTTATGTCCCATGCTTGTTAATTCTCTGAGCACAGCTCCCGTTTTTCAACCACTGCTTTGAAAAAGGAAGTCATTTTGTTTGAGAATCCTTTTCCTCTCCTGACCTTATTACCCCAGGATGTGAACAACTGCAAGGAAAAATGCACAAGGGAAGTACTCTGTGCTTCAACCACAGACATCTTTGAATACTACTGACCCTCTTTCATGGTAAAAAAGCAAGTCCGGTATTTTTGCTTTTGCCTAAAATTTTTTTGCAGGCTTTCCTTTACTCTATCACTTTCCCCTCCCCTCAAAAATCCTAAAAAATTACATTAAAGGCTTATTCTCAACTTTATGGCCAAACTTACCTACAAACTATACATAAATACCAGGCTAATTGTGCATAAAATTTAAATTCTATTGCACTGCCGCATAAAAATGCAAAATGCCTCAGTGGTGTAATATCTAGTGCTGAGCTCAGTTTAATAAGGGCTGCCCCCAAACAGCTTGTACAGATGCAATTATCTCTCACGTACTCCAACTGCTTTCTTTCATAACATTTCTTTTATTATGCAAATGTGTAAATCTAATTTTAATCTGTAACACCATCTAGAAGATTAAAACTTTGCTCATGTCTTACTTTCACTAAGTGTAATTAAACATATTAAATTTTTTTCATTTGAGGACGATTTCAGCCGCTAGCAAGAGCCCTTCATCTTTGTCTGCCTACAGGTCAAGGAACCACAGTGGGTGTCAAAGAGCTGCCATGATGACCCCATATTAATCTTCATTTCTGAGTAGTTCTGGTTAAGTGGAAGTGACAGCAAAATGAACCAAAGAGAACAGCAGTTTCAGCAGAGGGCAGCAGAAGTTTTTTTTCCCTGGTGGAGAGAAAAAGTCCCAGCAGACTTCACTAGCATGGGAAATTCTGGTAACCTTGTAAAGCAAAACATTACAAAAGCTTACAAAGTTTACCAAAACTGTCTTCATTAAATAAAGAAATTAACAAATTCTGGAAACACTGGAAGTGTGAAAGACTCACTGGATTTTGAAGACTTAGTATGTAAAACAGAATGTAAAATATCTCCTTAAGAATATTTTATTGATTACATGTTGACATTATAATATTTTGGCTGTATTGGGCTACATAAAATATATAATTAAAATTAATTTCACCCTGCATGTGGCTACTAGGAGGTTAAAAATTATATAATTGACTTGTATTATATTTCTATCCGTCCCAGTGGCTTTATACCCTTAACTATCACACTGATTGCCCACAGTCCTTAGATAGAGTCTTCATCCCCATTCCCAGAGAAATGAATGAGTATAAGAAATTCTGAAAATTGCTCTAGATGAACTTTGGTAGTTTCTTTCACTGAATTGAATTATGTCTGTCGGGGGGTCACATGGAATGCAAGAAGGACAGAATTCAGGGGTAAAAATCAAAGAAGCCACCATTGCCATTGCTCACTGTGCAAATGGCATAATCAGGAGACTGCGAATTTCCATTTTGCATCGGCATTTCTGGGACAGGGTTACCTCTCCACTCTATGTCTAGAATTTCTAAGTTCACATAGATTATTGGTCAGGATAGTAACAAATAAACCCAATGCATGGACGACTAAAGAACCTAAATGGAATGAGAGTTTTTGTTACAATTCTTGTGTTAACAAATTAAAAAATAAAAGTAGATTATTTTGATTAAAACAGTCAACCCTAAATACCTTTAAAAAAATCCTCAAGCTCTTCTCAGCAAGCACTGGGCTTGGAACAATATCTTTTTTCTTCCTCAATACATATACCTCTTCCATTTCTCACAAGGATTCTCAGCCAGGGAATGGTCATCTTGGAAGGCAGTGGGATGGGGACGGGTTATACGATTTGCATAACTATCTGGGGTGATTCTCATCAGATGCCTCCTCTCCATCTTTATATTCGGTGCTTCAAACTTTCATCTGAGTTTCTGGCTTCTGCTGACACTTGCTGTAGATGTCCCTGGCAGCCTGGGCCAAGGTGGAGGGCAAAGATGTGAAGGAGTCAGGGCATTTGCTACCCGACAGGTGACACTCCAGTTTGGTCCACGGGGGAGAACTTTAAACCTAGTGATCTAGTTAACCTTGCTGACCACCCATAAATGAGAAAGGGTGTGAGCCAGCGAGAAAGAGGAAATGGTGTAAATGCTGGTGCCACTCATTTTTAGTATGTCATGGTGGCAAATTCATATACGATGCTCTGGTGTAGAAAACAGTGTAGCCACACGATGTCTTCAATATCTGATTAATCTTTCTCTTAAGCAACTCCCTACCCACCTGCCCAGGGAGGATGTTTCACCACATCCATTTTGGTCTCTCAAGCTCTTCCGGTTTGACAATCTCTCTCTGTTTAGAACAGACCCTTTAGGTACATACTCGCCCTCAGAGACCCATCTCCTCTCTCCACCTTTCCAGGACGGCAGTTGGGGGCTCTGGGTGTGTGTCCTCATGGTGATGGGGGTGGGGGGAAGCAGACTTGGAGCGACATGGAGATGGGCTGCTCCCTGGGTCTGCATTGGTTCTGCAGCGACGGTCTCTCTTGCCTCCTGTGGTCACTGATTGCTCTGCTGGTCCTGGCTTCCAAATCATGTGAACACTGAATGTTCTCTTCGCTTAGTGCTCTGTGGTCCTCTGAGATCTGGCTGCAGTTCCCATGTAGTTCCGGGACTTGCTAGTCAGCCTGCAGCCTTTGGCCGTGGACTCAGTTTGCTCTGTAGGCAGCACCACGAGATCCCTGCTTGCCCTGGGGATGTCTGGACATGCATTTCACAGCCCAAGGGGCCCCAGAGAGGTTCTGGGAGCTAAACTCAGGCCCTCTCCACCTGACCCACTGTGCTCCTGATTTCCCTTTGATGCCGGCACTTGCAGGGAATGGATCAAGAAGCCCTTTTTGTCATCCTCTCTTCACTCCAACATGCCTTCCCTGCCACAGAGTCTGGCAAGGGATGGGCAGTCAGGAGCCAGTCCATCCCACAGTCCACTTGGGGCCCAAAGAGGTGCTACTTTCCTCTTCTGCATCTTATCTGCTAAGAACCTCCTTTACTTCACATCCTCCTCTGGGGTTATATTAGCGTTATGTCTTCAGCAAAGGTGATTTACGAGGAAGAGAAATAGAGTGAAGGGTAAAAAAGAACTGGACAAACAAAAGAAATTGGCCAACTAGATAGTTTTCCTGTTCCTTCCAAAATGAATTTTCAACATGACTTATTGTTTTGTTTAAGCACTGAATTCTCAGGATGCTATGCATGCCTCTGTGCTGGCAGAATTTAAAAAGATGCAAACTGAAATCAAACCTAAGCAACTTAGACATCGCCTGCCACTGCGACTCATCTGTGCTACTCACCTCCTTCGGCAAGTGTGGCGGAGCTGGCAGTGTCTCTTGTCATTTAGACTTTATACATTTTTTAGCTGTTTATTCCATTTGCTGTAGCTATTTGCAATAGATATCATGAGCCCCACTTTGTCTCTAAAAATCACAATATAAAAACATATCTAAAATGTGAAAACGCAGTAAATACAAAGCCCAGGGTGATACTCAGGAGCCTGTGGGTAAGTCCATGAAGGGCATGTGCATGGCATCTGCGTGGATGTGTCAGACGCCCTAGAGAGAGCGGGACCTCCATTATTTCCCCCTTTAGCTCCTGGTTTGCTTTGTATTGTGACATCCTAGTTTTCCTTCCTCTTTTCAACCACATTTTCCCATAAAACAGATGTATACACATAGACTTACATATTTAAAATGAATGTATGAATAGGTCCAAAAAGGTTTCCATTGTAAACTCCCCCTCAAATACAAAAACGTACGTACACCTTCAGCATCATACTATGCAGAAGATCTTTTTAAAATATCATAAATATTACTCCTAACTCTAAGTAAATATAGAACAGGGAGGGAGTGCCAGACAGCTTCTTCAAAACTGCATTTTGGGGAAAACTGTGAACTAAGAATGCCGCCTGCCATATCAGTAAACAAAGCATGTTGCAGCCATCAAGCCATCACATCACAGCCGCCCCAGTGGTGAGCCCTGGGGGAACTCAGGATGGAGGCAGAATGCCCACCATCAAGCAGTCGGCCGCTGCAGCCACCCCGGACGGTGCACCTTGAGGAGACACTGGGTGAAAAAGCACAGGATACTGGCCCCTGATAGCTGAGGTGCGTATCAAAGGAATGATTTCAATGAGCCCAGACTTTGCATCTTCTCATACATAGAAAGCGCTAATTTCATTAACTTGAGATGTCTGGTTTTCTTTAATTAACAGAACTCTTTTGATGTTCCGACTACCAGGTCTTTGTTGCAAAAACTCCTATATATCCTGGCTCCGCCCTTGCCTCTTTGGAGCAATCCTTCAGAGTGATCTGAGAGTCCTGTCTCCCAGGCATGAAGTCCTCAGAATGTCCGCTGAATAAAATATAACTCTCAACTTTTGGGTTGTGCATTTATTTTTCAGTCAACAAAACAAATCTAAATAAAATACTTGCTATTTTTCTGCAATTTCAACAAAACTCTTGCGTGTAAAATATTACATTATTCCACTGCTTTTTAATCTGAAAGCCATATTCTTTCATTACCTATTACTTTAGTGCATTTCTGTAAAGAGCTGCCTATTATTTCCCTAGTCACTTGATGAAACTGTACTGTTTTTGCAGATCAGCCAAAACTGAGTAAAAAAGAAAAGAATGGGGCTTCCCTGGTGGCGCAGTGGTTGGGAGTCTGCCTGCCGATGCAGGGGACGCGTGTTCGTGCCCCAGTCTGGGAGGATCCCATGTGCCGCGGAGCGGCTGGGCCCGTGAGCCGTGGCCGCTGAGCCTGCGCGTCTGGAGCCTGTGCTCCGCAGCGGGAGAGGCCGCAGCAGTGAGAGGCCCACGTACTGAAAAAAAAAAAAAAAAAAAAAAAAAAAAGACAAGAATGGAGACAGGAGAAAAACAGAAGACATGTCTTTGGTTAAGAGTGCATTTTGCCTTACACATGTATTTTAATATTCAGTACACATATGCTTATGATTAAAAGAAATAAGACATCTATCTGTATGTTTATGGTGAACTGGATAAGTTAATAGTTGCTTTGACTTCCTACCAAAGGGTCATCTAGTATTTGACAATAAGCACAATACTTTAATTGTTCATTTTTCTTTGAATTACAGGAAGAAAGGCCTACTATGAAGAACATTTCCAAAGGTGTCATTATAGTTTTGAATCCTGTAGAAATTATACTCTCTCCTTTTGACATCTTGTAATAAATAAAACTGTTAATATTTTGACTTTCGACAAATTTCCCTTTTGCTCTCAGCAGCTAACAGTTAAACAAAGAGACTGTGCTACATTAGTTACAGCAAGTTAGTCTGGGGACACCAGCAGAAACACATAAAATCCATTAGTGGAGCCAACGGCTATATCCAATTCTAATAAAAAGGCTAAATACAATTTCTAAAATGAGTCTTAAAACTTCCCTGAAAACAGAAAATAGTTGAGATGACCTTCTGAGTAAAGAGCAATGATCCCAGTTGTATTTTGGCCAAAAGGGGTTTGTTTTCAAGATACTGTAACATAATGTGTTAACGTGAAAATCCTTTCCCATTGCCAGATGTGTACGAGCTAGGGAGAGGGGCTCTCAGAGCACACTCTGGGTCCACTAAATCTGGGTTCCTGCCTCAGCACTGATTCATGCTTCAGAATAAGGCAATACAGCAGCAACAACAATTATAAGGGAAATTATAATAAATCTACAGTTCTTATGAGCAATCATGCAACGTCAGCATTGGGAAATAGAGTCATTTCTCTTTCCCATAGGAATTGCATGGCTGTGACTTTGGGGTCTTTGGACATTTACTTTCATCCTACAGGAAACCCAAAGATCACAGATGGGCATACATCTTCTCCCTTCTAATGTTATTTCTAGTAAAACACTTGGTCCGATAATTTATTAAAGAGCATTTCCTAAGAGAATGACACTGTTCCTAAAAGCCTTTTCGTGGAACTACTTTTCATCTGGAACATATGTGAGAAGGAAGTTGTAAAGCTATGGTGAGTTGGATTTCTGCTGAGGAATTATCCTTTACAAATAATGAACACCAAATATTTGGAAAATAAGAAAATGAAATAAATTCAAAATGAGTGTAAAAACACAAGTTGACCTCCATGTGCATTACTTAGAATATGTTATCTTATGTTGCATTTCTTATTGGAACTCTTCCCCAGGAAAAACCCCTTTTTCAAGTGATGATTCCTCACGTATTTATTCCAAATATAACACATCCCTGAGGGGCAAAGTGCCAGCCCTGCAGAACCTCTTCTTAACAGGGAGAGGTTAATTTCCTGTGCTAGGATTTCAATGAGGTAATATGCATAAAGTGCCTGCTTGGGTTCAGCTCACAGCTGTATTAAAAAGTGCCAGAACATTCCTGCATAGGCCAGGCCTCCTTGGGATTCTTAATTCTCCTCACTTTTCCCACAAATTTCCTTATGAAGGGACTAAGGACCAGCAGCTGGAGGCCAAATGTCTGGTTCCCACCTCACCTGAATGAAATAAGGTATCTGGCCTGGTGCGGTAGAGATAAGTTAGTGACTGCACTGTGATAGACCTCTGACTTCCTGTGGTTTTTCCTCTGGACTAGGCTTACCTAAAGAAAGGATGGTTCCAGGAATTATCGCAACCTGGGCAGACAGAGGTACCACTCATGCATGGATTTATAGAGGTCTCTGGCTTGAAGTCCCTTTCCCAAGCACAAAGCCTTCATCCAACAATGGAAGCTGAATAAAGGGAACATGCTGATATACTTTCATTTCAACTGGGTCCTTGTTTACTACGGAGTCCCAGGCTGTCTGTGGTCGCCCAACAGCAGGAAGCTTCCAGAGTACGTTGACAGGAGGCCACACCTGTGCTCTGGTGGCACCTGCTATTTCCTGCTTTGCCTCACGGGCCCGGCCCCGCCCCAATTTGCCTTCTCTCAGAATGTTCCACTGATGGGACCAGAGCCTCAGATCAAAGTGTAGGAAACAAAGGACACCCATGGCCTCGTCGAAAGTGCTAAGAGGATCTTACAAATAAAAGAAGTAAGATTTAGCTACTATATGGTCTATTAAGGATTATAATTTTTTGAGAAACGGTTCA
>NW_006785407.1:537047-568717 GCF_000442215.2 Lipotes vexillifer | reverse complement strand
GTTCAGCAAAGCTTTATTTTTCTGAATCAAAGGGCCACTAAAATATGTCTTGTTTTCTGAAATAGCTCTACACAGTTGACCAGAAAGAGACCCACATGGAGTGTGGTACCAAAGCCACTGTATCAGGTGACATATGGCCTGGGATTTAACTTGCAACTTTCCTCCTCCTCCTCCAAGGACGAGATGGGTGTAGCTAACGTCATCAAACGCATCCATAAAACTGTTTACCAGGCAGTCAGTTAAGCACACCCGAGAAGGCCTTGAAGACCTTTTACTGGTGGAGAGTTCTAGAAAGATTGGTAGAACCCACACCACAGGACATGCTGCTCTCTGGAGAAAATAAGAGGGATGCTTCATTGCTTTTGCTGCTGGTACCTGTGATCTCCAATTTCGGGCACAAATGGTCACAGCTCTGGTACAGACTCCGTCAGCACTAACATGGGCCAGCTTTGTTGCTGCTTCTGTGAACCAGGGGAAGTGACACTCTCAACACATTTGTGCTACATTAACTTGCACTACTTTCAGTAATGACACAAAGCCCGAGGTTTTCAATTAAAACCTTCATTTAGAGACGCACTTTGTTTCATGGGTTTATAATGCCCTAGGATGCCTCTGAGAACTTACCCTTCCTATGTGCTTTGTGGGCAGTTAAACGACCTGTATGAAAATCGACGATTAAGATCAGCAAAAAGGATGCTGCTATGTATCATGTCAATTAGAGCAATGATGGACAAAGGAAGTATACAATATCTCTAAATTGGATTTATTGCTTTCCTTTTTAACTCTATAGAAAAACTAGATTAAGAATCAACGTCATTTGTATGATATCAGTCTAATAAAAAGCTGCAGTGATTTGGCTGTTCACCTCACTTTGAGGAGGTTCGGGTAAACATGTCGTGCTTGCATTATTTGCATATTTGTTGGTCAAAGGATGAAATTCCAACTAGCTGAGAGCTGTGAGCCAGACTTTTCAGAGAATTAGAGAAATGGCACCTCAAAGAGGGAGTGTGGCATCTCCAGACCTGGCCATGCTGAAGGCCCAATTCTCACTGTGGGACTGTTAATTAATTAATGTATCCACTCACTCAGTTGGCAGACATTTATCTGGTAGGGCTATGTTAGGGCCTGTGGGGTACGTAGATGGGTGATGCCTGTTTCCCAGAGGTGGGCAAGCCAATGGAAAGTGTAAAATGGACACAAATAACTAGAGTGCTAGAATTGGTGAAGAGGTCATTTTCAGTACGTGCAGTTCTGTCAGAATTTAAAGAATGGATAACATATCATCGAGGAAAATCTTCAAAAAGTGGTATCATATAAGCCAGATCTTAGATATTATGGGCAGGCAAAGAAGTGAAGGAGGGGGAGAGAGAGCCGGGACAACACTGGGCGCAATGAGAAAAGCACGTGCCAAGTATCGGTGTCTTCTTGGGACTTGGGCTGAATCAGGTAAAAGGAGAGGTCGGTGGAAAGAAGCTTATGGAAGCTCAAGGAGTTGGGGCTTTATTCAGCAAGCAAGCAAGAGCCTCTGGAGATGTTTGACTGGAGACGTGACCTGATCAGATCAGTGTTTTAGGAAACTGATTCCAAGAGACGTGAACAGGACGATTTGGGTGCAGGAGAGGTGTGGGGAAAGCTACCAGGTTAGCAGAGTCCATCTGGGAACCAGGGACGAGATACAGAAACTGGGGGTGCAGTCAAGAGCAAGTTCAGAGGGCCACGCTGCAGCGTCCTGGCCTCTACTGGACCCTGCTGTGGCCTCCCAAGTCACCCTCTGCCTCTCGTCTGGCCTCTTCTAACTCTCGCTCCACATTTCCATCAGTCATCTTCTAAAACATATCCACACTTAAGCTTTTGGCTTAAAACCTCCATTATCTGACCCACGAAGGCCAAAGTGCCCAGTTGGTCACACAAGGCCCACCTCCACTTGAGTCACCAACCTTCCCAGCCTCCCATCCGGCCCCTCTCCGCCTGGCCCTGAGCTGCACTGGCCCTCTTTTAATGCCCCATGTCCTGAGTCTGGATCTAAGAAGCTCGTTCAAGGCTCTCAGTGCCTCTATCTGCAGCCACCTGGCAATGCCTATTTGATCTTCAGGAAGATGCTGCAAGTCAGCTCTGTGCGCTCAAGAATCAGTTAATTCAGGAGCTGAACAGACTTAAAGCCTTGGGGCCAGCGTGGCTACCTAGTGACCCACATTCCTGAGCTTGGCTAATGAAGATAAAAGCTTTGTTGACAAACCCTTTCACAGGCACTGGCTTCCACGCCACCACAATCGAGCTGGGCCCCCATCTCTAGCTTAGGGGTTTGTGAAAAGCTCTCAGGTTTGTAGCTGAAGGAGTTCCCGGAGCTTTGGTGCACTTAGAATAGAATAGTGTCAGTGAACTCACAGAACGTTCATTTTGTTTAGTCACCCAAGATATCACAATAACAAAAGCCTTTCCAGTTTCCAATTTGATTGAATTTTTATCCTGAAAAGGCATATATTTTTTACTGTGTACTTGAGTGAGTCCCCTATTTCTGGGGAAGCTGGTAGCATCACAGGGAAAGCAGAGCCTTTGGGGTCTGGAAATGGAGGACTGGATGCCAAGCAGCACTCCCCACCTGCCCCTGGCCCTGCTCAACTCCACCAACCCCACCAACTTCCTCTTTTGAAAACTGGACTAGTCACCTCTTTGTAGAGTTGAAGTGAGAATTAAACGAGACGCCTCAAAGTAACTGGCATTGAGGGACACACGTGGTATGTTCTTGATAAATGGAAACGACGATCGACGTTATTATTAATATGACCATCATCACTGTCAATTTCAGAACTAATAAATCCATTAAATAAATCCAATTTACTTAATTTTAGCGGGTTCCCCAGAGAGTGTTTTAAAACCTTCCCATGCTTCCAAGAAGTACACTGTTTTGAAATGTCTTTCAAAGCAGTTTCAAAAGTATCTGACAGTTGCCATTTCACCAGAATAAAACTCACACACACACACACACACACACACACACACACTTTGGTTCTACCTAATCCATCATTTTAAAATCATGGAGCTCATTGGACACGGTCAGCAGGCATCCAAAGTATCTCATCATCGTCATTAATAAAGACATTTGCTGCCCACCATGCCCGTGGCCCTACCCCAGGCACTCGGACAAGGGACAGCAGTGATGAATCAAAAAAGACACCTTGCTCCCTGCCAGCAAAGGGTTTATCTTCACAACCAGACACCTCTGCGGCGGCGATCCCCCACTTGGAAGAGAACCAAGAGACACAGCAAGTATGAATGTCTAAACACAAAAACTGTTTTTCTCCCAAATGCCAGTCACAGATGAAATGAAACAGACGAGAATCCTGCGGGGATGTCTGCACCTCAAGGGCGCCACAAGGCGGCGCTGCCTGGAGGGCTGGGGTTGTGCCTGCCAGGTACGCTGCTCTGTGACGGCCTGCGCCCTGGAACTGCGCTCCCAGCCTCAGCCACAGCTGGGAGAGGGGGAGGGGAGAAGCCAAGCAGCTGTGCTACCTGGGGGTGAGGGTGTGTGGGGGGGAGGAGGGCAAAGGGTGCAGGAGCCAGGTGCAGAGAACTTCGAGAAATACCTGCCAGGGGCCAAGCCCTGGCACCTTATATCTAGTGCTTCAAGCCTTCAAAATGCTGAGCTTCCGTGAGTGGAATATTCTCTAAACAATAGTTTTTGCCGTTATAAATGAAACCATGTAGCATGTAACACCTGCAAAGCAAGTCCTACCAGACCCCCAAATTGCTTATAGTCAGGCTGGTAAGATAAGACAAGATAAGAATAGCCTTACAACCGCACTTCATGAAAACTGCCAAGTGCAGCAAATCCATGATAAGATTACAGGCATTCAAAAAGAATAAAATACAAATGGAAAATAAAATAATCTAGAAAAGGAACGTCTCACAGCATGAAAACAGCTTAATTTAAAAAAAAAATGTATTCATGTTAACATGAGGATGACTCTTGAATACCAGGAATTCATTGGACAGTTTCTATTTGATGGAGACATGAAAGTGCTTTTTGAAAAGTTCTGCTGTGAATAATCAGAGGCATATTCTTCTTTTTGCACTTCTATTCTGTTTCTCTCTGCCTGTTGCTAGGCGTTCATGCTTGTGGACACGCATGCAAACGTGCGCGCGCGCGCACACACACACACACACACACACACACGGTAATTCCTCAGGGCTTTTCACCCATTGGAAATTTGCAAAAGCTATAAAAAAGAATAAAGTCCAGTGTCGATGAACAGCTACTGGAATCAAAACATATCGTGACATATGTTTTTACCTAATTTTTCCCATTTAGGACCTGCAGAAAGTATCTGGCGAGAAAAACTAATAGAAAAGTGCAAGTAGTTACCTATCTCCTGTTAGAATTCTGTTTTCCCCCGGCAGTATATTAAAATGTTCTGTTCAACTTGATAGCTTCCACGTTCAAAAAGCATGAAAATAAACCAAACCAAGTCTGCATACCGATGTCAGGGAGCGGCTCCTGCTGCCAATTAGAAATGACAGTCCAATGAACCCAGCGACTCCTGAGCCTGACATGGCAGAGAGGTCTTATTTATTTCTCTACACTTGTGTTTCAGTTTTAATGACAGTCATAGCATCACACATTTTGTTCATTAGCATAGATGAGGCTTAAGGTTACAAAAGCTGTGGAAATAATCATCCTTAATTCTGTGGATAGTTCTTCGATTTGAGAAAAAATACATAAATGGCACTTGAGCCAGACACAGGCACCTGCTGCTTCCAGGCAACCTGAAAGCTCCCGTCTCACAAACCTTTCCCTCCTAATACACCCAGTGCGACCCTTCTTTAAAGTGCCAACTACTTTTGCTGGCCTGTAAATTCTATGACCTTCAGTTTTATTTCTTCTGGAAAGAACAAAATCCATTACTTCTCCCTGAAATCCTGGATCTTGTCCCCCAGATTAACTCTTTTCTATGAACTGAGTGACAGCAGAACTCCCCTCACTTTCCCAGAGGTCCCCGAGTCCTTCCCACAATCGAGGGGTCTCAGGAGGAAGTTGGCGGATTTCTGGACCTGGAGGGACCAGCTGTTGGCCTGTCACCTGCCGAGGTCAGGTGGGAGAGGTGCCCATCCATGCCCAAGACTCTGCCTCACGCTGTGGGCTGACAGAGAAGGAAGAGGCGTGGCAGGAGGGGAAGCAGGGCCTCACATGTTCCTTTCCTGGGCATCCGGGGGGGATCCTGACAAGGAACCCTTAGCAGGTGGGCTGAGGTGGCTGGGGGGAAGCACCCACCTGAAAGATTTAACTGTTGAAAGGACAGTAAGAGCTCTTCTTTGGTTACATGAAGTGTCTGTCTTTCCCTCCAAGGTCCAGTCATCCCGACTGGGGAAAAGATGGATTTTTGGACACACCTGGAACTGGGTTTGAATCGTGGCTCTGTTTTATACTGGCTGTGTGTCCTTTGATGATGCAACTTTCCCAAGTCTCAGTTTCCTTATCTACAGAATGGAAGGGAGAGCACACTGTGGTAAGGGTCCAGTTAGATGCGCTCGTAAAGCCCCAGCAGAGAAACACATGTGATGCGTGGTCAGTGTCCCACAAACGTCTGGGAACATGTGCCCAGCCCTGGCTCTGCTCCCCCTTCCCACATCTCAGGGTGCAGCTCCCGAGCCCTGCCCTTCAGTCCCCTGAAGCTCAGACACCACTGTTGATCCTTCTGGGAGAATGATGAAGTTGATGAGGATCTTATAAGGATGAAGGGTGGAATACGTTGTACGCATCTGTTTTTTGTTTGTTTATTCATGTAGTTTTTGATTCTTGCCTGTGTGTTCTGAACTTTGCCTGCCTATCTCTGCTTTATACACAGAGTTGACAGGACTGACTGGGGCCAAACCACAGGGTGAAGTCCATGTTGAGGACATGGCATGGCAGCCACCTGTTCATGACAGCCGTGTCCTACTGGTATTTTTGCTAATATGCTTGAGCACCAGCCACATTCCAGGCACTGGGGCCATATATGTAGGTACATTATCACTTAATTCTTAAAACAAATTTCAGCATCAAACCCTAGAGTTGGTTGATGTAGATAATATCTTTGAGATAGTGTTGGTACCCTTTGTTATTGGGAATTAGCTATCCAAAACATAGGAACCAAATATTTTTAGATAATGTGTTTCTCTTACTCTATGAATTTACAAAACTAACTCAGAAAACAAGTAAATCTGATAGCAAAGGATATTTATATTATTAACCTTACCTTACAGAAGAGGAACCAGCCTAAAGCATGGAGAAGTTAAATGAATGGCCCAAAGTCACACAGACAGTAATTGAATTGAAATTCAAACAAAGGACAATGGGGACCTTTGTACAATTAGTATCCAGGCTCTTAACCATAATAAATGTTATGTATATAATGATTTAGACCAGGCATTGGTAATTCTTTTCTGTAAAGCCCAGAGAGTAAATATTTTAGGCTTTGCATGGTGTAGGGTCTCTGTTGCAAGAACTCAACTCTGCCATTGTATCAGGAAAACAGGCACAGACAACACATAAACAAAGGCATCTGGCTGTTTTCCAGCAAACTTTACTTACAAAATCAGGAGCTGACCACATTTGACCTGTGAGCCATAGCTTGCCGACCCCTGGTTTCAATCACTCATACTATCTTAATGGAAAAAAACCATGAAATAATAATTCTGCTATTGACTTTTCACTTTGGTCCAGGAACTATTCACTGTATGTGGTGGGTACTCAATAATCCAGTCCCCCAGGAATTGGAGACACAAAGAGATGAAGCCACTTGCCCAGGCTGCAAAGCCAGTAAGGAACAGAGCCAGAATTTGGACCCAGACAACTCAGCTCCCGACAGAGCCCTGTCTTTACCTACCACGCAATGCTGCTTCCCACGGACTGCTATGTGTATGCCAGGGCTCTCAGCCTTGGCTGCACTTTGATGTCACCTGGGGAACTTTTAACAAACATGGATGCTATTATGAGCTGAATTGTGTTCCCCCAAATTCAAATGTTGAAGTCCTAATCCCCAATACCTCTGATTATGACTGTACTTAAAGATAGGGTCTTTAAAGGGATGGTTAAGGTAAAATGAGGTTATTAAGGTGGGCCCAAATCTAGTATGACTGGTATCCTTAAAAGAAGAGATTAGGACACAGATGCACACAGGTGGAAGATGAGGTGAAGACATAGGGAGAAAATGCCATCTATAAGCCAAGAAGAGAAGCCTCAGAAGGAACCAACCCTGACGACACCTTGATCTCAGACTTCAGCCTCCAGAACTGTGAGAAAAGACCTGCCTGTTGTTTAAGCCTCCAGCCTGTGGTATTTGATATGGCAGCTCCAGCAAACAATACAGACACCAAGGCCTTCTCCAATCAACTTAGAATCTCTGGGTGGGACCATGGCAGCCTTATCTTTTTAAAGCTCCCCAGTGGGTTCTAATACATGGTGGAAGTTGTTGATGCCATGGGTCACCTTCAAGGGATGATCTGTGCCGAGCTCCTTGTGGGGCTCAGTGAGATTCTCTGAGGCCCGAGTACCTCCCTCTGTGTCAGACCCCCACCCAGGACTGGGGAGTCCTGCAGCGCACTCCAGGCTTTCCCTCTTGAAGTCTCCCTCAGGGCAGGGGGCTCCACCAGACCAAGTCTGTGGGCCTCTCACTGTTGTGGCCTCTCCCGTTGCGAAGCACAGGCTCCGGACGCACAGGCACAGTGGCCATGGCTTAAGGGCCTAGCTGCTCCGCAGCATGTGGGATCTTCCCGGACCGGGGCACGAACCCATGTCCCCTGCATCAGCAGGCGGACTCTCAACCACTGTGCCACCAGGGAAGCCCCCCCAGACCAAGTTTTCTTTGAGGATTTTACCAGACTCCTCTCTTGTTTTCTTATCAATAAGATGAGTGATGATTTCCATTATGAAAATAGGTGAACATGATAGAAATAAAAAAATAAAGACATAGGATCTATGGATTTTTCCAGCAATGGAACTCTGCCTTTAGTTAATAATGACAGTACAAATAATTACTAATTGCCAACACTTTATCCATTAATCCTCATGCTTAACATTATGGCTTTTACGTGAAACTGCACCTTGATTCATTGGATCTTACTATGAAAATAGAAAAAAAAGTTTCACTTTTCATTTTTCAGTCACCTTGAAATAATAAAAGTCAAAATAAATTCAGTTGTCTGGAAAATGTGTCTGTTCTTAAATATTCAATAAGCCATTTAAAGCTTTGCAGATCATTAAGTGTCTCCCTCTATAAAGCCTATGGTTCTTCAATTAGAATTCTATCCCAGGCTTGGCTATCCAAACAATATTGTATTTATTTGGTATAATAAAAATTAAACTGGAATATTTATTCCATAAAATTAAAGGCCTGAGAAACATTTTGGAACAAAATCACATACACAGACACATATACACAGGCCAACACATACACACACATACCCAGAGGAGTTGGTTTTCTTTGTTTTCTGATTGCCAAACAAGTTTCTCTGCTGCATATACTGCAAATCTACCCTCATGGTTCTAGTTTATCATACCGCATTTGTAATCTTCCTTCTAACTGAGGATGTTGTACCTAAAACTACAATGTTTCAAGGGTCTACTCCAATTCATGCTATACTCCCTTTAGTGGCATTGAATGCTTAAGACATCTGTTAAAAATCAGGTGCATTAAGCTCACAGCATAATAGGGCTGGGATCTGTGGAAGTTGATCACACAAATTAACATTATTGACACCTAAACAGACACTGTAGACAGCTGAAAAGAATATCACAAGGATTTTGTAAAACCCACGTCCTACTGTGGAGCTGAAGAAACTGCAGACTGTAAGTATTCCTGGCAGAATAAAAGAGCGTGGTGTGGTTAAACGAGCTGAGCTATTGCAAGGCCAGGAGCATCCTTCTCTTTTCCTCCAAACGAATCTTCTACAGAAAGAAAAGTTCTTTCTCACCATTTTGGAGGCGGTATTTGATCCCTGAGACTGTAATATTTCAACCACAGCGCTCAGTGTCACGTCTCCGTCAGCCAATCCCGCCGACGGACTCATTTTATTCGACTGTTCTAACATGGGACTAAGATGCAACCGGAGGGGCAGCTGCTCATACAGCATGAGGATGGGAGGGCCCTCTGTCCAGAATCTCTCTTGTCAGATGAATACAAATTATTATGGGCGAAAGCTGGGTGCTGCAAGTGTGTGTACTGCGCACGTGTTGAGGGAGGGAGCTTAGCCACCTGGAGAACTTTAGCAAAGCACAGAGATCGTCCCACACCCTTAGGTGTGTGAGTGGGTCGCCGTTACTGATGGGCACAGGTGCCATCCGTCAGGTGAGCCAGAAGGATGCTTGGGACACAACAATGCCTGAGAGGCAGGTGAGCACAGCCCCACCCTGGCTGCTGACCTCAGGTTCAGATGAGCTGGATAAAGAGAGACTTGTGCAAGCTTCCAAGGAGCTGGGCTCAGTCAACAGGGTATTTCTTTGGAGACCTGGAGCATCGCAGTAGAGGGGGGCCTCAGGCTGGGTGACCCTCTCAACAGGGGGTTGTGATATTAGCCCACGTTTCATTGGTGCCCTGTGCTATGCACTGGACTTGGAATAGCTCATTTAATCCTTCCAACGACCTGTGGAGGGGGCACAACTACCCCTACCCCCGGCTCAGAGAGGCAGAGGGAAGTGCATTCCTAGCAAAGTCAAGCAGGTCGCCCACTAGTGAGCATGGGGAGGAGGCTGGAAGTCAGGGAGTCTGTTTCCACAGCCTAACCAGTCAAAAATACTCCTGATTTTGGTCTATTCAGCTCATCTCAAACGTGGCAGGAAGATTCAAGCAGAATCGGGGGCCATTTGCAGATGCAGATGGGGGAGTCTGAGGCTCTCTCGCCTTTGGGGTCAGTCTTTCCAGAAGAGAAGAGCTTTGTGATTTACCTGGAGGATATCCATCTTGGGTCTAATAAATTTAGATTTTTTCATCATAGGTTATCCTCCACATTACCAGGCCTTGGCCAGGTAACGAGAACTCAGAAAAGTGAAACTGACTTACAAATGTTAGTACTTTTCCTTTTAAAATACATTCTCATGATTAAGAGAAAGGAAGAGTTAAGGACCTGCTAGATGACTGGCATTGTCTAAGAGCTCTGCTGTGATGTTTGGTATCGTCCCCAATGCAGCAATGAACACGCTGAGGCCAGGGACCACTGTTAAGTGATGCAGATGGGCAGGCCACTGCTCCCTCCTCAAAGCCATGACTGAAAAGGTAGAACAAAACAGCAGCTGAAAGAGACCTTGGAAATCACCTCATCTGACTGACCTCCTTATCTTCAACAGGAGATACCAGAGCTGAAACTTACAAAACCCAAATTCCTAATGGCTGAACAGAAAAGAGAAAGCAGGTTTCTGATTGATTCCTAAGCCGGAGCGTTTTTCCTTATGCTGGGGTAAATAAGATGCCAAAAAATCCATCAACCAGAAAATTTAGAAGCCAAAAAGAAACCATTTTGGAATATAGTAGAATCACATCTTTCCATACCTGACTGTAATCAAAGAACAGGTAGACTCCTGTTTAAATGAATACTGTTAGAACATCTGGTCTTATAAAATGAGGCTATTTACATGTTCTGACAGACAGTCCACAGTGAAAATGCTTTGCTAGTCTGATTACAACAAATTCTCATAAACCCAAATCCTCTCTGTCAGGTGTCTCTCCGGGCCCCTGCTCACTGGGGAGGAAATCTCTATTATAAAGACAGTGGTGCGTGGGCATTTGTCAATAACTTGCCATGTAACTCTGAGTGTAATCGAATGCCTTTGATTGTAAAGAATGACAGGTTTTATGCAAAGCTGTTTGTTTTGTTTCCTTGCTTTTTTTCATGGAGCGGAGCCCGACAGAAGGAAGGCTGATAGCCATACAGGCGGAGAAGCAGCAAAAATGGGTCAGTCCCCAAGTGCCAAACAGGAGATGGGGCCGGGTAAGTGGAGGCTCAATTGCTGGGTGATTAATGATAAAGTTTAGTCAAAACTCTAAGTAACACATTGCCCTGGACAGTCCTGAAAGAACTCTCTTTAAAAGTAAAATGAGGGCTTCCCTGGTGGCGCAGTGGTTGGGAGTCCACCTGCCGACGCAGGGGACACGGGTTCGTGCCCCGGTCTGGGAGGATCCCACGTGCCGCGGAGCGGCTGGGCCCGTGAGCCATGGCCGCTGAGCCTGCGCGTCCGGAGCCTGTGCTCCGCAACGGGAGAGGCCACAGCAGTGAGAGGCCCGCGGACCGCCCAAAAAAAAAAAAAAAAAAAAAAAAAGTGAAGTGAATGCATTGATGCCTTTTTTGAGATTTCATCAAATGCACACAGGAGAAAACCTCCGTGAATGAGCTCATCTGTGCTCACAAAGGGCTAAATGTAAACAGGGATGCCTCTTCATCCTCAGATGCCCCTCAACGCTTGGTCCTTGGGGCCCGGCACCCCCTGCCATTGCCCCTTAGTCCTCCCCCTTTCCGTGCTCCCTCGGAAGTGTGCGTCTCCATTACTAACCTACCCAGCATGGCGGGCAGGTGCTGTTCTTGAGCTGCAGGGCACAGGGCCTGGTGGCAGAAAACTGGAGCATGCAGAATTCCAGCCAGAGTGGAGACCAGGCCACGTGGAGGGAGAGACTCAGGGGCACTGATGTAACTCATCCGTGATGACACAGGAAGCCCAACGCAGGCACCACCCCTGCTTTGCCCAGTCTGACCACAGCTTCTATGGACGGTGGCATCTTTGCCACCCAGTCCGGATTTGTAGGCCAGGAGTCTGGGGAGCAGGGGCTAGAGGAGGAGACGGGGGACGGTGGGGGGAGGGGAGGCTCTTCACCACCTCTGGCTGGGCGGCTGGCCTTGGCGTTCAGGCTGTTACTGTTGGGGCTGAAAAGAAAGGAGTGTGTCCCTCGTGGGCAGACAGAAATAGCCCTTTGACACAATGTTCCTCCTAACTTAAATTTCTGCAGTGGAGAAGCTGCTTTCTCCCCACTTGGAAAGTGAATAATGGCACCACTAAAGGGCAAAAGAGCCAAGTCAAGAAGACTAGGAAGGGATTGTGTTAGAAACACGGTAAGGCTGTCATACAAAGTGAAGTAAGCCAGAGGAGAAAAACAAGTATCGCATACTAACGCATATATGTGGAATCTAGAAAAATGGTACAGATGACCTTACTTGCAAAACAGAAGACATAGATGTAGAGAACAAACGTACGGATACCAAGGCAGGGGGTGGGATGAATTGGGAGATTGGGATTGATACATGTACACTATTGATACTATGTACAAAATAGATAACTAATGAGAACCTGCTGTATAGCACAGGGAACTCTACTCAGCGCTCTGTGGTGACCTAAATGGGAAGGAAATCCAAAAAAGAGGGGATATATGTGTACGTATAGCTGAGTCACTTTGCTGTACAGTAGAAACTAACACAACATTGTAAAGCAACTATACTCCAATAAAAATTAAAAAAATAAAAATAAAAGCTCTGAATCTATGTGAGGTGTTTCCGTTCAACCTATGGAAGGGGACTGTGAGAGTGACAATGGGGCCAGTGTCAAGAACAGGACAGATGTTTGAGACCAACTGCCTGTGTGTTTTACCAGGAAATGTTAATTTTCCATGAAGTTTTGCAGAAAAATAATGCCAGTCGTCAAAAGTGCCAAGCCATCACATAAAGTGCCTCCTCAGAATTTATCTGCCACAAACGTGGCGTAAGCATCTCCGAAGGGCTGACGGAGCACAGCCTCATAAATGGCTTGAAATGAAGCTTCAAGTAAACCTCTGTTGGTAGAAGAGGTTAGATGCTTTTATAAAAGCACTAAATCAGGCTGCAACTGGAAGCTGATAATTTTCAGAGTTTTAGAATCTGGGGTTCCCTTTCCCTTGCTGAGCCCAAGCCTCTGTGCTGCCACCTAAATGTACCAGGTGTAATATAAGCACACGTGAAGGCCTAGTGGTGGAGGAGGTGATGTCATCCAGGTTGATTTCATTACCATAAATAAATGTCAAATGGCTGCAATACATTTTCTCTGATTAAACTGTCAAGAACAAAATCATGTAAGAACAATGATTTTTTAAAATACCTGTAGTAAAAAAGGAAGAAAAAGTAATGAAAATATCTACATAATATTATATCTACAGGTCTCCAACTTCTGACCCAGAAAAAAATAAAACAGAAAGTGTAGCTGTGTATAAGCAGATAACTGCCTCATTCCCAGCTGCATCCCAAACTGTCTTTCACGTGCTGTTAGAGGACAACAGTGCATTTCCCCCTCTCCATGCTCAGTACTGTCATCAACTCTAAAGAAAATGCCTACATGTACCCCTTTAGGTATCAGAGCTAAAAAAAGGTCTCTTTTCTCTTTCTCCCAATTAAAAAAAAAATGTGAAACAAAATGTAAGGGTGTGTGAAGTCTCAAATCCTGAGAATTAGCCCCAAATCTGTTGAGCACACTGTTTTTCAATGTACCTTATTTTCCGGTAAATCTCTGTTGACCTAGAGGCAAAATGAGGGGGTCACCCAGTCCAGGATGACTGGTTCGGGTGGAGATGGGCTGGCTTATATTCCAAGATGTTCCACCAAAACAGCAAAAGCAGTAGAGTCGATTTTATCTACATGTGTAAACCTTTTTCTTTCATATCTGCTAATGTTTTTCCATCCCCTTATGGGGCCAAGGTATTTTCTGTCAGTCTGAGGGCAGACGATGTCCACCACAGCTGGGACTTTTTTTTTTTTTTTTTTTTGCGGTACATGGGCCTCTCACTGTTGTGGTCTCTCCCGTTGCGGAGCACAGGCTCTGGACGCACAGGCTCAGCGGCCATGGCTCACGGGCCCAGCCGCTCCATGGCATGTGGGATCTTCCCGGACCAGGGCACGAACCCGCGTCCCCTGCATCGGCAGGCGGACTCCCAACCACTGCGCCACCAGGGAAGCCCTTGGACTTTCTTTTGTATAAGCACCTTGTAGTCTTCCCTCATGTTCACCTTTGATTTTTTTTTAAACAACCATATCCATTTAGACAGGCTCTATTTATCACCATTTTACAAATGAGACAGGAGGTCAGAGAGAGTAACCTGTCAAAAGTCAAGTCACATGCCTGGAAGCCCTAGAGTTGGGGCTTGAAATCCACAGTCTCCAAATTTAGAGCTTCTTCTAGTCTGCTCGTCCATCAAACGACCTTTAAGTAACAGAGGATCTGCTACTGACATCTTGAAAAGTAATTTCTGAAGATGAAAAGAAAACCACCTAGTTTCCAAAATGAAATGACAATGAGGTGTGTGTGTGTGTGTGTGTGTATGTGTGTGTCTGGTGTGGGTATGTATGTGTGTGTCTGTGTCTGTGTGTGTAGCTGCGTGTGCGCAGGGACAGGAACACCCTCTTTCCTGGCCTGCAGAGGGAAGCCTGTGGTGTTAGCCCTACATGGGAATGAGGGGGCTTCAGTATTGGCCAGCCCCTTGCTGTGCATCTACATCACCTTCTCCCCATTATTGTTTTTTCAGAAATCAGCACCCTAAATTACCCCCAGAAATAGCTTAGAGCATTGCCAGGAATGGTAAATCTTTTCTAACTGTTAAATCTTGGCTTATTTTATATAGTTTTCTTTGATAAGCATGGTTGACTGGGAAAGAAAAAACAATTATTTTTTTAAGGGATGAAAATAAAGTTTAAATAGTGTCACACTGAATAAATTAACTTACAGGAAGGGGATATCTCAGTGATCTTTCAAAAGCCTCTGCTGAGTGGGAAGACTGGAAAGTAGGTCCTTGGTGGGATTACACCCCTTCTAAGGAACCATTCAAACCTTTTACCCAATATTTTGCATTATGTTCAGAATATGTTTACAGGCTAAGGAGTATATAACAAGGGCAAAGTGCCATGTGGTGCTTTAAGACTTCTGCACCACGTGCCATCCTGACAGCCGGGTTCTACCATTCCTTCTCAAATTCGATCCCAGCTAATGAACTGCTCTCCTTACCAAACATTTTCCAATATGATGAAGTTTCTGCCGGTATAAAGAGTTTACATACTTTTTTTTTTCCTTGAGTGTGTGGAACTAATCATGCAAGAAAAAGTTTAGTTTATAGACTTCTGGCTGGCATAAAATAATGATTTTTCCCCCACTTCTCTGGATGAGATTATCTCATGCAATCGAATAGAAATTCAAGGGTCTGTCTCACTTAAAATAAGAAAATCTTTGCAAGCTGATATGAAAATCTACCTTGAAGTCATTTGGCTGTCTGTTCCATTTGTTTTAGTAATTTCATCTAACAAGAAATTAGTTTTGTCCCTAAATGTAATCAATATGGAATATAAAGTCATCAAATTAAAAACATAGATTTAGAGTTCTCATGATAAAGTGTACCTTAAACTTGAAGTAATTCAAATGTAAGTTAGATATAGATAACTGGACGTCTTGCTTATTGCATTTCTTTGGTAAGTGACAGAAAAATGACTGCAGTGCTTGTTTATTTTAATTAAGAATTTGATCTCTTTCTAGAATTATTGTGATGTTTATGGAATATAATAGGGGATTTCTGATGTGGACAAGAACACAATATCATTTTTCATTCAGGAAATAAAAAAGGAAGATCAAAGGAGTCTTAGTTAAGTTTCTACTCACTCACTTTTCAGAAAAGAACAAGGAGTCAGGTGAAAGAAGTTGAGCTCCCAGAAGGCATAGGAAGGATTTGGGGCAGCAGGGAGAGAATTTGGGGGAAAAAGTCAAAATAGAGGTTCTGGTGAGAATAGAGGGCAGGAGGAGGCCCCTGCTGTGGTAAAAAATTTGGTAGGTTAATCAGAAAATTGGTTGACATTTTATTATTTTAAAAGCACATAAGTACAAATTTATATGGTAATATTTTCATAAAGGATCAAAGCCTTTTAAAATTTTTTAAAGTACAAGTCCACATACTGGAATGTCGAGTCAACATTCCTGTTTCAACTTCTTGAAAGTAAAACAAGGACATAATGAGAGTAGCAAAGCAATCTAAAGGCAGAATTGCTTTAAATCATCGGGTTTTTTCCCTTCCAATTTTTTTTTTTTTTTTTTTTTTTGCAGTACACGGGCCTCTCACTGCTGTGGCCTCTCCCGCTGCGGAGCACAGGCTCCGGACGTGCAGGCTCAGCGGCCACGGCTCACGGGCCCAGCCGCTCCGCGGCATGCGGGATCCTCCCGGACCGGGGCACGAACCCACGTCCCCTGCATCGGCAGGCGGGCTCCCAGCCACTGCGCCACCAGGGAAGCCCCCCCTTCCAATTTTTACAGTCATTCTGCCTACAAATAATTCAACAGTAGTCTTCTAACAAACCTGCTTTATTAGATCTTTCCAACCACCCCCCCAACTTAGCTTTTCATAGAAACAACTCTTTTTGCATTGATGGTTCATCGGTTTACTTGGTTTTTAATTAAATTAAGAAATTTAAGACTAAGCACAGCTAGCAAAAACGGGTCTGCAACAAACATAACTGACTGTTGTTTAAACACTCAGTTAAATTGGAGGGAGCAGAAACGTGTACGATCCCTAGTCTCAAGTGTTCAGTGTGCCTTGGACATCTGTTGGGATGTACTTCGGAGGGACTGAGTGATGTTGATTAGCTCAGTGAATCTCTTTTGTATACACTGCTAGGAGAACGTTTTTCATGCTATTAAACTTAGGTAACTCAAATTTAACAGTGTTTACTTTTGGAAAAATAAAATATTCTAATAGGACTAAGTGGACATCTTTGCCCAAAAAAGTTAAATGCATATTAAATATAGGCCAGTGAATACATATTAAAATATATCTTGCAACCTACTTTATATGAGGGCTCTAAAGGTGTCACACAAGTATCTCCTGAGAGCTGAGATGATTCAGTTCTCAAATGTGCATGATGAATTCAGACAGAGAGGGACACCAGTCTCATCTCAAAAATGATCTGAATCTTGGGTTTATATACCTTTACTCTCATTAAATTAATATCTCTTCTGGCCCACTTTTTACTCTGCTATTTATAGAAAGCAAAATCCCAAAAGGAAAAAAAAAACTTTAATTTTTGGCACTAATAATTACAGTAATTTCTATAAAGTTATCTGAAAGGCATTATATACTTTCTCCAAAATCACTGATTTAATTAGCATTAAATAAATGCCTACTATTTGCTGATTTAGTAGATGTGTGATTATCTTCAGCCTGCCTAAGCTCTCTCAGGGGACCACTTCATTAATGCTAAAGGAATTGGTAGAAAGCTATTGACAACTGTGGCTAATCCTTGCGACAGTTGGTAAGGTCTTGTGGGAAAGAGAAAATCTTTCTTCCAAGATGTATTACTAAAAGCACTAAAGGAAAAAAATATACATAGCATTTCTTAGAGGGGTTCTAACTCCTTGCTGTGAGCAATGAGATACGTCTGGGAGTCAGCTTACCAGAAGCTTTACACATTTGGAAAAGCCAGATTCTGTGTCTCAAATTTAGGTTATTGGATGCAAAGTCAGAGAGGCAATATATTTAACACGGGGCATTGGAACACAGATTGACAGTCCATGAAGAACTATATCTAGGTCAGACTAAAATGCACATCATTTAAAAGGGTATTACTCTTGTTGTACGTAAGAGAGCTGCACATTTAGCAAGGGTATTTTCTGAAAGGTCATAAATAGGAAGAAATTGTAGATGGATCCTGACTAGCCCACATGAAGAAGGGGGTCGACATGTGAACTGTGCCTGCCCAGCGTCTCTTTGGGCAGTCACATCTTTCCCTGCCCTTGGTTTATTTGATTCAGGTGGGGTTGCCCATCTCCTGGAGCCATGCGTGGGCCCCTGGCCTAGGCATAGCCAATCAGATCTCTCCTTCTGTGGCTGCTGTGGTTCTGTACATGTGACCTTAGCTAAGCCAGTGGAATATAAACCGGGAGCCCCCTGTGGTCCTCTTTGTCACCATGAGGGGAGAGCCTATTTGAGAACCATCAACACAGTGGGGGCAGAGCTGAGTGATGGAAAGATATACAGCTTCAAGAGGACATCATCTGAGGACCTGGTTCCAGTTGAATCAATAGCCAATTATTTGCTTGGGAGCAAATAATTCTCTCTCTCTCTCTTTTTTTTTTTTTTTAATTAAAGCTAACTTTAGTTGAATTCTGTTACTTTGAGAGAATTCAGCTAACACAGCCTGACTGGAAACAGAAGGTTAGGTAAAACCTAGAATCTTTCCTCGAAAGCCCATATATAATCATCCCATGAAGTAAGTAGAATAGGTCAGATTTCATTACCCTGTCATTTTACTGATAAGAAAAAAACAAACTTTAAAGAATTGAATTGTCCAATATTAGACTGTTAACTGTTGGCAGAGCAGTGACTAATACCCAGGCATTCAGATTCCATATTCTGTCTCCTTTCCACTATAATTGTGTCGAATGCATAACCAGGGAAGCTTCGGGAATAATCTCAGGACTAATTTCCTCAACAAATACCCCCAAAATAGTGAAGGAAACATACTAAGCAATATTTTTGGATTTAGATGCTTAATTTTACCTCCAGATACCATTTAACTGGTCAAGCACGATCTGAAACTTACTTGACAAGATATGTTCAGGAAGCTCAGTGAAGTCAGTTTGAATTGCTGGTCTCACTTATTCACTGGGATAAATGATAACACTGCTGAATTTCGAAATTCCTGAAGATCATTGTAGTCATTACAGCAATAATTTCAAAACATTCAACTTACAACTTTATAAAATGGATATTCTCATTATAGTCATGCCTAATCCTATAAAGTGGTTTCACTAATTTTACTTTATTCTCATTCAAGTATTTTAACAGTTTTCACTCTATTTCATGCTGGTTGTTAATTTCTTAGCTGTATGTGCATATGCAATTGTTGCCTAATTAAAAATTCTCTTAATTCAGTAATGACATCACAACGAAGTCTATCGCTTTGTATTACATGGGCATGGTGTTTGAGGTCAGAAGAATAACACTGTGCCCAAATTCAAAATCATTATACAGATGAAATCATGCCAGTACGTCTGTGAAGAACAGCTTTCAGAAGGAAAATAAGTTGCAAAAGGGTAATAATATGTCAGCTAGGTTGTTGGTGGTAGTAGGGAGATAGAATGGTTGTTTTAATGAACATGGCATAGATAGACGGTGCTTTACGCAGCCTCCTAAGCCACTGATAAACTTACAAATGGCCCTTATTGGGTGAGCACACTCAGAACTTAAGAGTTGGATGCCACAACCTCAAACATGACTGGGATCTTGAGTCTGGGACCTTCAGATTTCCAAAGGTCTGGTCCTTTAAAATTTATATTGATAGTTCCATTGCTGCTCTGAAATCCTGGGCATTCTTCTGAAATCTATACTAAATTTGTTTTGCTCCTGGAGGAAAGTAAGTACATTTATCAATTTCAAATTTCCTTCTGATAAAATGACAATCATATTGCTCTGAAGTACAAGACCAGTGGCAATATGGTATAAATATGAGACACTGATATGCTTCTGCATGACTGTAAGAGGGGAACTGTATGAATTATTTAATGCAGTGTAGCAGAAATTGGGTTTTGGTCATGGTGTAGTCTGGTGTCCTATACCTGCCACCAAATAGCTGTGTAGCCCAGGGTGATTCACTTAACCTCCCTGGGATGCATGCCCTTCTCTGTAAGGATTTCCAGTCAGAGTCTTTTAAATACTGTTTCCAACTGTATATTCTAAACATTATGCCGAACATTCAAAAAAAGAGAAGGGGGTGATAGGGCACGAGCACAGCAGTAGAGCAAAATCGGTTAACAGCATCTCATGAACAGCATCCCATGAACAGGCATGGTTCTCTGTCCTACCCGGGCAACAGTGGCTGCCAGTCAGGGCTGAGGTCTTCGATCAGCCATTTGTTGCCATGTGTGTGAAATCAATGAATATTTAAGAACAGAGCAAAGTGAGCAGAGATACCAAGAAGAGCCAACATGACAATTCAGTCAATTAAATCCTTGTGCAGCACAAACTGCCTGTGTTTAAGACTATAACTAGGATAAGCCCAGAGAGAGAATATATTCTTTGTCAACATTTTCAGTCAATATAAATAGGAATAGTTTTCCAATTTGGGGTGTGCTGATATAAGCATTCTCAAAATATCATTTAGAAGAACATATTAGCCGTCTAAATAAAGAAGTTTGCTAATGTTCTAAATCTTTCTGTCTTGGAATAGAATTCTGTTTTCTTTATTTTCTTCAGTGTTAAGCACACGGTGTCACAGAAATGATTTTAGCATTAGGAAAAAATGTATATTTTAATTTTAATCCTTCTGGATCATTTCTTTTTTTAAGAAGTAAGAGTTAGCATGCAAAGAGCGTAATTAAATTGAGCAATAAAAATCTTGTATTTTCATGCTTCTAGGAAACTAATATGTTATGTGATTTGCTGGCATAAAATCAATTCAATAAGCATTCCTTTTTCCTATTTTTTGTTTACTTGGGCTTTTATTACCCATATGATGCTCGGGATGGGTAGAAATGCTGAATTTTGAAGCGTTCTGGTCCTCCACCATGTTAGGGGTTATCAGGTGGAGACAAGGCAGGTTTCTTCTCCAGGACAAGGTCTCATACCCTGAGTTCCCCAGGTGGTCCTGTTTCAAGGACAGTGGCCAAAGGTTATAGTCGTTTTGCCTTACTATAATTATTTTTGAACTCACATAGATCACCAGTGGGACCCAAATACATTTTCAGATTGTGAGAAGGTAACAAAAGCCCCGAAGTCAAGCAGCTCAGCAGGATGTGGACAAAGCTTTGATCTGTCAGGGAGGATCCGATGAATATGCATCACTCTGCCCATTATCTCAGTATATAAATGATCGATGCACAGGGAAAGGGTCTGTGTCCATTGGCGGTTAATGAAGCACCAGGGGAGAGCACACACACTTACTTAAGCTCATGTTTCTGGGGCACAGACTAGCCTTCAGACGTTCCAGCCATTGTCCACAGGGGCAGTGCTGTGGGCCATCATTATCATTGTGTATCGCCACATAATTAAACAGTGCTGCTCTGTACTCACTATTAAGAGTAGCCATGGAAAATCACCCCCTCCCCCAGTTTGCTGTTTTCACTGTGATGTATAGTTCATTCTCTGGATAGAGGTGGCTTCTGTTTGCCTTTTAAATTCACTACATGAAACCTATTATTTGCATTTTAAGCTTAGGTTCAGGTGTCTGTAGGAGATCAAAGGCATAATTCTTTGTACTAAACTTAAGCATTCGAGCTCAGTCTAGAACACATTTCACAGTGTGTCAGAATGTCCTAGAGCCAAAAGCACAGCCATAGAACCATTTAAGAACTTGCAAAATCATCCAAAGTATGCAAAACTATCAAGAGCCTTGCCTCCCAGGAATGAAGCAATCAGTTTAGAAATTAAATTTTACTCTTTCTGGAAGATCTTACCCAGGTATATGACTTTCTTCAGGGATTCTTTTTTTTTTTTTTTTTTTTTTGCAGTACGCGGGCCTCTCACTGTTGTGGCCTCTGCCGTTGCAGAGCACAGGCTCCGGATGCGCAGGCTCAGCGGCCATGGCTCACGGGCCCAGCCGCTCCACGGCATGTGGGATCCTCCTGGACTGGGACATGAACCCGTGTTCCCTGCATCAGCAGGCAGACTCCCAACCACTGCGCCACCAGGAAAGCCCTCTTCAGGGATTCTTAAAACTGTATTAGCCATGAGTTTCTAAGTAGCTCAATTCACTACCTATAATTATAAGTTTAATTACTACAAAATAATATCACAAAGCATTACAAGATTTCTCAAATTCCATAAAACTGGTTCCAACCTGAGAAAATGGTAGGAAAATACTAAGATAATTCTTCTCAAAATTAGACGGTAAGTTCTGGAACCCAGCTGACTTAAATTTGCATGGAGTGACCCCCCACTTTCTTCCTGGTCTCCTAGGGAGAGGGCATTCACAATGTGCTTTGCCGTCCCTTTGCTTGACCTGGGTGCTGGGTGCACCAGTACTAACTGGTCAGGCTGCCTGGATCAGTGGCACTCAACTCATTATAGTCCTGATGCAACAGTCAAACAGTCCTTGAAAAAGAACATTTCTCTGGCCTAAAGAAAAGGGTGAGTGACTGCCTCTCTATCTGCAACATGAGTGCACATAAAATAAAAGAAGTGCATGTTTCATTTTACCCAGTGGCTGATAAACATTTGGCATGCATTTCTATAAGCTGCATACATAAAGCCAGTTCAGAATGCTATAGAAACACAGCTCAGAGATCTATATCATACGAGACGGAATTTTCCAAAGATGGCTGCCACAATATTTCTCATCTCAAATGCTCATCTCACAGCATCATGTTGATGCTCCTCCACTCAGTGGTGGGACATGCATCCTCTTTCCTGAACTGAGGAAGAGACCTTTGTGATGGACTCAACCAACAGGTACGGGGCAGTGATGCTATAGGACTTCTGGGGCTAAGGTGGTAAAACATGCCACACACATTCACTTTTTTCCCTTGAGAGTCTCCACCTTGGAACTCAGCCATCATGTTGTGAAGAAGCCAAGGCCACACCGAGGGGCCACTGCAGATGTTCCAGCTGCCAGTCAGATGCACTGGGCTGATGCCTCCAGAACATACCAGCTCCCAGAGGCCAAGTTATCCCAACCTTCAAGTCTTTCCAGATAAGGACCCAGATGCTGTGGAACTGGGGCAAGCCATTCCCTGTGCCTTGCTTGGATTCCTGACTCACAGGATCCTTGAGCAAAACATATTACTCATTTATGTCACTAACGTGTGGGATGGTTTATTTTTCACTAACTATTCTTTCAGATTTTGTCCAGGGAGAGAGAATTAAATGGCTCATATGACAGACTAAAAATATACTTCTTAACTATTTTTTATGATAAGGAATAACCTTCTAGACATTTATAAGGTATGTTTATTTACTTAGCCCCTGAATGGCCCAGCATGCTAGTTCTATGCAGTTTGTCCCTCCTCTACTCCCCAGCACTACAATCAACGTATGTAACAAACAAGCTCATGCCATGAAATTTTAAATGTCATCCGCAGAGAGAGAGAGAGAGAAGGAAAGACAGAGAAACAGAGAGAGAGAGATTTATTCTGTGAATATTCACGTCATTTTACATAGCCTCTTTTGGCATTCACACTTTCAGTTTTGCAATATAGCCACTATGGCATTTTGGTGTATCTCTTACACCTAGTGGACTTAGTAACTTGTGAAGTCCTTTGTCTGTTAGTGGCTGTGCATGAAATGGCCCTATTATGGTGTCTGGCCTTGAATTCAGAGTCTGCCTTCGAGAATGTTTACTAAATGTACAACAAAGGGGCATGTGCATCCCACCTTCCTGTCCACCATTAGTTCTCAAGACATCCTCAGATGGCTCTGTCCAATAATAACTATTGACCATTTCCAAGCGTTTGCTGTATTTTGTGTTTCAATTCTGGAACTTGTTACACAGTATCTTCATTATATTAAAATCTCCTTCATGACCCTTGTAATCTGCACTTCTGTTAAATTTTCATATGTACCGGTGCTTTACCCAACAGATTACATTTAAGACAAAACAATGGATTAAGATTGCTTTATCAGAGTGAAATCTAATGGTTATCTTTTAAGAAAAGAGGTTTAGGTTTAATTAAGACCTACACATGTAAGATTTATCACTGTAAGTAGATACTTAATGTCTCTGTTTGGAAGGTACAAATTAAGCTCTAATTAGTGGGGTCAGCACAGGGGAATCAAAGGTACTTCCTCCTCGTGGATGCCTCTGTCCCTATGCTGACTAATTACCTGAACTCCTGCTGGTCCCAGGAGGTATCAGGAGCCAGCTTGCCTTTAACTCTCTGAAATGATTTCTCCAAGTGTGGTGGGCACAAGAGACAGCAGAGTGACCTGGGTGGCTGGTAACCAGTGAGTTCCTACTGAGTAAGTACCCCAGGGTGGTTCCCAGAGATATGCATTTACCAAGACTGTGAAGTGATTCTTAGGCAAAATGTCCTTCGAGAAGCACCATTCTCCATCCCCTCAGGCATTTCCACTTTGACATCCTCAGGGTTCACCTGATACAGCTTCACCCAGTGACCTTTTTCTGTCCCTGGCTGTAAGGAGGATGAGAATGCCTAACCTATAGCCCTGCCCTGGAAGGACTGACAGTAAGGCTTGCTCAGAGGACAACCGTGATACAGGGCAGCTTTTCAGTAATTAAAAAACTCTTAGTACTTCCTGAATCCATACCCTTTCTTAAACGTCATTTCTAAATTAAACATTACAAAAAATTTCTTGTCAAGAGAGATTTCAGTTGTCTCCATATACTGTTTCTTGTATAAATCACACACATTTACCAAGAACCTGAGCTGTGACCCACAGAGAGAAAGCAAAGGTAATCTGTCCCTCCATCGTATAACACAGGTTTAATAAAACCCATACAATCGTCATCTGGGTTATACATGAAGACATTCATCACCACGCATTTGCACATTTTGATGTTTCTTAAGTACAGAATTCGCAACACTCTGCAACTTTTTCCAACCAATTTACAGATCGTTTTCATCCCTCATTTTATTATCCTACCCGGAGTCAGCTTGTTCTTTTGGCACCATCAATCTGACTGACTGGTAGGGTTTCGGAGTGCAGTGGCGTTTTAATTTATGCAGACAGCTACCCAAAAGCATCTCAATCACTTAGAGCATGAAACAGGGGCGGCATTAGATTCACTAGGAAATGCTGCTTTGTTATACATATATATCTAAGGACAGGGTCATTTATATACCAGAAAGCCAGGGTGGTGACAGACAGGACTAATGTATCAATGTCAGAAGTAAATGCAAGGCAAGGGATGGGAACAAAAGTCAGCCTTGGAAGGTACCTGGAATGCTATCATTTAATGCTCTTCTGGGTAAAAGGGATATGATATAAACACTGAATTATCAATCATAAATGAAGGTCTATCAAATAGAATTTACTATCATATTAATATAAGAAAATCGTCTCACCTTGGGTTCAGATCTAGGGGTTTATGTTGCTTACAGTCTTTTTCTAGATTTATCATTACACTCAAACTATAGTCCAGGTTTCTGCGATATAATAGTGTACAGTGATCGAGGATTGCTGACATTTATAATAAATTCTTTGTTATTAGTGTTATAAAAAGCTGCATAGTGATGCTCACGGGCCATATCACCTGACACATGACATGTACTGACCCCGTTCAATATCTGTTATCTGACTGTTTGAAACGTTATTTAGATAACTGAATAAGATGCAGTTAAAACAACAAGGAGAAAGAAAACAAAAGCAAAAAGTGAAGTCACTAAAAATTTAGCAATTTTCTTAAATCCAAAGAGTCATTTTTGTTAAACTTAATTGCTTTATTTTCCCTTTGCATTTGGGCAGGTCCTACTGGCAAATATGCAGACCCACCAGTCTATGCTATTCATGAGTGGCTAGTCTGACAAATAGGAAATCATGTGCCCTCAAAGCCTCTCTGATATTATGGCTCCAGGGAAAAGGAGGGCAAATGCTGCTTCCTGGAGGGGGAGGGGAGATCATGGGAAAGTGTCCAGATCAGATGGAAGAGTTGCCCGCTCCCGGCTGGCGGGAGTAGGATACAGAGCCAGCAAGGAAAGGCCAGTGCTTAGGCTCCAGAGACTCTGCCTGGTTTCCTCTCTGGCTGGACACTCTGGCAAGTGGTAGTTTCTCAGACAATTTCTAACAGTTAAACTTTAGAAAACCCCAGAGTAATGGGCCTTTTTTTTAATTGCTTCTTCTGATGCAGATTAGGAAAATGCCAGGCCCATGTAGATGAGTGCGTATTCCACGTGGACTGTGGAAAAGACAAAGGGACAGTGAATCCAGAGGGGCCTACACAGAGAACGTTGGCCTGGCTGGGACACAGAGGTTTCCCACGGGCACAGAGGAGGCCAGTGAAGGCTGCTGGGCTCATCCCACCACACTCCTGGGAGGGGAACCCATTCAGAAGAGGGGATGCCTGGCCTGAACCTGGATGACAGGGCGCTGTGAGTCAGGCACGTAAAGGCCATCACACATGTCGCTCAGTATGACCACCAGTAGGGCCTCTGCTGCCTGAGAGCAGGCAGGGTGAGGCCACTGCAGACACAGCCCGACGCCTCATTACCACCAAGGCGCACCAGTCACGTGCACAGACCTCAGCCCACCCGGCCCTCCTGCCATCGAAGGCACAGGCCAGGGTGTGGGCAGGGAAGAAGGGAGAGGGGGAAAGAGAGCTCCTCTGCAGGGGTGAAGTGCAGCCAACCTGAGAGTGGGAAGATGCTTTAAATTGTGGATGGCGCCCGAGAAAATGACAGTACTTGATTCGATTGGATAGTATCAAAAAGAGACTAAGTTTTAAACTTGAAGTGGCTAAAAACTTATTAAACTGAGTTTACTAGATTGGACTGAATTTAGCTCTGTGGCTGAGAGAAAATGGCAGCTTGTCAAAGAAAAGTAATAGAAAGTAAAGTGAGTTTGCCCACCTTGATTGTCGCCTTCCAGTTCAAACTCAGCACGCGTGCGCGCACACACACACCCTCACTCAATCACACGCATAAATATTTCAGTCTTACTGTTTGATTTCTGTGTGTGGTATAAATCAGAAAGCAGCAGAGCATCTGCCTGGGTGCCTCCAGAATAAACTGTGTTTGCCACAGCTTTCTAGTCTGGGGAGAGGAGGGGAGATAGACCGCTGTCTCCAAAAGCAGCTGGTGGCAGCTCAGATAACTTTGGAGCTTGTTTTTTCCACTTCGAATATTTTCCAATTTCAAAATATTAAATTGTGGGCAGAGGCCATTTTGAAATAAGACCTGTTCTTTAGATATTCTGTTGCTGAACAAAATACTCGCAGAGGAGAGGGAGGGGTGGGAATTCAGCACCAGCGTCCCTGCCTCGCCTCTGGGATCTCTCTAGAAATGTTCCCAACTATGGTTCTTCCACTCACCTGTAGCTCTCACAGTTCTTTTCTACCCTCAGACCCTCTTGGACTAATGTTCTGATTATACATATGTTGCTCTGGTTTCGATTTCCCTCCCTCCTCCGGAATTACAATGTCACAGCCAGTCCTTCAATTAAGGTTTCAACATGATGGCTCCAAAGCTGTATGTCTAGCTCTGATCAGTCATCTGAACCCCTGATCCCGGTGAGGGCCACACAGGCCTCCTCTAAACCTGGCAAAGTAACTTCCCACCCCCTACTCCTTGGTCACCTCCAGCCAAAGTGCCCTAATTTATCTCTTCCAAATATTTACTAGCACCTCAAATTATCTCACTTATTTGTTCATATGTTTATTGTGTATCTATCTCCCCTTTCACCTCTCAGACTCACCAGGAGGGTGTGATGTGATACTTTAAGATAATTCTAAAATACTGTTTTAGGATCAAATAAAAGAAGCAAATGTTAATATAAGTTAACTGAAGGCCAGAACTCATAAGCTTTGTTTTCCTGACCCTAGAATGGTATTTAGAAAGGTTCTAAATAAATATTTGGTTACTAACTCACCAACCCATATACTGGGGAGTTCACTTGACATTTGCACTGGGGCACATTTCAGATATTACAGATTCAGTCCAAAGTGGAGTTCATGATGGTTTTCCATATTTTCATTCTGCCCAACCTTCAGTCAAGGTGACCATGATCTATCCAAGTGCTAAATCCACACCCCTGAACATCATCTTATTTCCTATCTCTGTCTCCCCTCCACAGATTGACTGGTCAGTTTGTCCCTGTGACCTCCTACCTCTAGAACCCCAAAGCTACCACATCTCACATAGATTTCTGGGATAGCCTTCTTTCTAGTTGGCCTCCAGCTGGACACTGTTCCAAACAGTAGACATATTTACTTTTTAAAAGGCAAATATGATTAAGATACCTCTTTAAAGTCCCCCAGTGGTTTCTCATTTCTCCTAGAACACAGCTCAAAATCTCTGGAAGAGCCTACAAGGCCCTGAATGAGGGCACCCTCTCCCCGAGCAGCATCTCACGGCAACAACCTGGCCATTCTACCCCAGAATTTTATGCTCCAGCTTTTTATGATTAATTTTGCAAATCCCTCAGATATCTGTTGTATATTCTTGATGAGGTAGAACTCCATTCCAACACTTCTGACTTTTCAAATTCTTAACAAGCTGCCAGTCTGAGGGCTGGGAATATGTACTCTTCTTACTGTTTCTTGACCCAACCTGCCCTACCGTTAAAAATAAATTGGTTTTCCATCTAGCATGAAGCATGAATTAGAAATGTGTCCGCTGGTTGAAACTATGCACCTTTTAAAGGGTTTCACACAAATTTGGGCAACAACACAGAAGTTTCTCATCTTCATTTATCCTGAATGATAAACTCTATCAACAAAAGGAAATGTGTATACTGAACTGTAATTTTTTCAGAAATGCAATTTCTTTCTGAGGTCACTTTAATCAGAAGAATAATTGCATCATTCACGAGCCATGTTCTATTAATTGGAAGAGTTGGTCAACCATTACACAAGACAGCATCACCTCTCAATAAAGAGAAAATGGTTTCCCTTTGCTGTTCTTTCAACCGCAATTATTACCCCGGAGTCAAGTGACTTACAACACAGCAGCAAAGTTAATCGTTTAAGACTAGAAATCATCTTTGAAAAGTCAACCAGTGGAAACATGTCTGTAACAACAATAACACCTGGAGAGTGTACTTTAGAGGAATTCAGAAGTGCCTCTGCATCAGGATTTGGATAAAGGTCATATTTTTAATTACTTTGGTACAAATTGCTACAGATCACTGGCTGTCTTTATTGGTACATGAAATTATCAGAGGTGGAACTTGGGGACCTGTTTAATAATAGGTCTCTGTGTAGTTCCTCAAACTTTACAAATATCTCATCATTAAGAAGCATAAGTTAGGGAAGAACTCAGCAAGAAGCTGATGCGATATTCTAAGACAATCATAAAACTCTCTTTTATGATCAAGTAAAAGATGCAAATGTCAAGAGCGAAGAGATGCTTTTAAAGTGGTCCATATCTCAATCCCTTGTGTTGTCTATGTCCTGACTGTAAAAAAATCTCTGTGTGACAATTCATTCTTTTATACATTAATTCCTTTGTCTAGAAGATTCCAGGCCTGTTTCAGTGGACATGGAAAAACAGATGACTGAGGACTAAAGGAGATTCAGGGGTGAGTCCCTGGAACCCCAGGGCATGCCTAGCACCGCAGCTACCCTCTAGCATATGTTTTTCCATGTTTGTTGAATTCAGTAGACACATATAATGTATCTTCAGTGTCACCTACCTTGTGCGAGGCTCAATAAAATTTTATAAAGATTCCTTGAAGAGGCAGACTTGGATCCCGATGATGGAAATGGAACTATATAATTCTTTTTGACACATGAGACATACCATAAATGCTGAGTGTTATATGCTATATCAATGAGGGTACATTTACACCTCAGTCCCCTTGAATAATAAGTGACATTTACTTAGAGTCACTGTGAGCAGAACACCTTAAGCAGAGCCAACATTTATTTATCTTACAGAGAATATGGAACTCAGAGTAGCCGAAACCACAACGTAACGATTTGTCCAACGATCACAAGCCTGGGGAACGGAGAGACCGGCAGTCGCGGGAGGGGAAGGGGAACCGGAGCAGCGGTTGACATGGTTCACTTTGCTTAAGTTGTCATGAGAGTGAAGCGTGGTGCTGGCAGTGGCTTCTGGGAGGTCAGTTTATTGTTGAGGTTACAGAACAATGTCAAGTGTGGCTCAGACAGGGGCTCTGAGCTGGGTGTGAAGGATGGACAGGAGAGGACTCTTACTGGGGAAGGGCTGGGGTAGGAGCTGGTGTCGCTAGGGTGACTAGGAAGAACTCGGCACAAGAACAGGTGGGATGAAGCCATGTAGGGTGCGGCCGGAAGGAGGCCTGAGGTCAGACTCTAGCTCTGTCACTACTGGTTGTGTGACCCTGGCAAGTTCTGAATGGTCTTTCTAAGTCTCTGTTCCTCTTCTGGAAAGAAGGGATGATTCACATACTGCTTACTCTCCACATTTACTTGGGTTCTAAGTATGGATAATGACAGATTAGATAGTGCGTTTGGTTAGTGGTCTGTTATCTAAATCCATTTAGTTACTGAATTCATATGGGAGAGTTCAGGTAGGGGAGGTGCCAATAATAATAACACTCTCTTAGAGCTCTTCCAACAATGACATGAGACAACGAAAGTGAATGACAGTACCTGGGACATAGCAAGGTTCAAAAGTATTACTGCTGCTGCTACGACTACCAGTTACAGATTATTTAATTAGCAGGATAGTGGACAGAGGGCATTACCATTTGACAGAGAGGTGGTTTGCTTGATTCAAGTTGCAACTATGGCTGAGCTCTTGTGCAGGGAAATCAGATTTATACCAGCGTCCCATCCGGAAGCCACCATGGCTGGAGTTTGGGGATGAACCAGATGGTCTAAGTGCAGGAGTGGAGTGTTTGAGATGGGAAATCAGAGGTTCCTGCAAAAGCTCAGGAGTGGTGAGGGCTGAGGATTATTATGGTGTTTATGGAACTTGAAAGGAGACGTGCTTCTAAAATAAACATTCCAAAGGAAAAACAATGGGGCTCAATAAAACTCAAAGGAATGTCTGTGAAGGTGAAAGACAAATGGCTGATGATTTCCAAGGAAAAAGTGGTGAACTGGCCATCCAGATAAGTACAGGATGTTTTCCAAAAAAGGGTTTGGCTGGGAAAAGAAGAAAACATGTATCACATGTGGTCAAGGGGCCACACTTTCTCTGGTCTGTCTTCTCGTTCCAGCCCGACCCTTCACTTTGGCCGAATTCTTCCTCATCTCCCAGTCCTGGACTGTCGGTGCCCCAGGCTCAGGCCTCAGGCCTCAGACCTCTTCTTTGCTCTGCCTCACTCCCTTCCCAATCTCATCCATCCTTCACGCCTGCACAGACTGCTGCTTGCTGGTGATGATGAGTCTTGACCTGGTTCAAACATCTCGGAATATCCATCTGCTCGCCCCTCATTTCTGCTCAGAAATTGGATTTCAAACTATTGATTTTTTTACCCTAAACCTGCTCCTCTCACAGCTCTGTCTGTCTCAATGAACAGACACTCCAACCTTCCAGTTACTCGTGTCAAGTTCCTTGGTGCCATCTTTGACTCTGTTCTTTATCTCACAGCAGGTATCTCCCCTGTATCTGGAAGCCGGCAGCTTCTCCTGGGCCCCAACATGGCCACCTCTGGTGGAAGCCGCTGCCATCTCTGATGTGGATTAGAGCAGCTGACTTTTGTGTGGTCATCTGAATTTCATCCATGGACTGTTCTCAACATGGTAACCTCTTAAGTCCTACATAAATTCCTTGTTTAGAGCCCTTCAGTCACTTCTCATCTCACTTAAAGAACAAGCCAAGAGTCTCAAAAGTCTGATAAGGCCCTCTGAACCTCGTGTCTGCTACCTCTGGTTGCCCATCCTCAGCAGATCTTCTCACCCACTCTACTCTGGCCGTATTGAATTCACTGCTGTTTGTTCAAACCCCTCACAGTCCTGCTGCCTCAGGACATTTGCATTTGCTGTTCACTCTGCCTGGAAATTCCCTCTCCAAATATTTACATGGCTGCTCATCCTGTTCCTTTGGGTCTGTACTCAAATATCATCTCATACACACCTTCTGCAAGGATTCTATATAGCACAGGAATGCCCCTCTCCAC
>NW_006785407.1:515916-536452 GCF_000442215.2 Lipotes vexillifer | reverse complement strand
AGGAATGCCCCTCTCCACCACTCCACCCCCTAGCCTCCATACCTGCTTTAGTTTTTCTCACAGCACTTGCCATCTCATTTACTGTATATTTACTTCTTTATTAATTTATTGTCCATTTTCACTACCAAAGTGTAAGTGGTATGAGGGCAGAGACATTGCATTGTTTATAGCTGTATCTTCAGCATCTAGAACAGTGTCTGACAGATAAGTAAGTATTGAATAAACATACGTTTCAAACAAGCTTTTAAAAGACATAAGTATTGAATTTCTATGTGAAAGCGTAATGAAAGAGCTGCGCAGAGGGAAAATGGAAAATGTTGGCCCAAAAAATCCTTCAGTAAGCCAAAAGAGTTGGAATAAAAAACTTTAAAAAATGCAAATGGTAAAAATTCTGAGGAGTAATGTGTTGCTTTGCAATGAAATTTAATCTGACAGCACCTCTTTTGCTTATGATAACCCAGATGGTAGATTGCTATTTCATCCATTAGCTAGCACGTGCATCATCTGCCAATTCTAATTCATTCTAGAAGCTCCCATGGTGACTGTAATATAGGTTGGGTTTTGTTGTTTGTGGGGAAGGGATGGGTGGTGGTTTTGTTTGTCTGCTTGCCATAAAACTACATGGGATTGACTGGCTGCTGGTGGACAGTAACACACAGTGGTGACAAGGGCGGCTGCCCTGCAGCAAGAGTACTACCGCTCTTAGTAGTAGCAAGTTTTGCCTCCAGATGAGATAGAAATATTAGATCTCATCTTCCTGTTTGGTTAACAAATTAAAAAATTTATAATTTTTGTGAAGATGCAGATGACTTTCATTATTTATGATTTTAAGTAACACTATTCCATTGTATTTAGCTGAAGTTAAACTCTTGTCTTCCTCTGTCTGTTCTTTCTCTGCCTCCTTCTTTCCTAGGAGACCCCAAGCTCCCAATGGCCGGACCCTGCGGTACGAGGGCAGGTGGTGGAGAAGAGAAGCAGCCCCTTAATAGAGGGTAGTTAACTGCAGCACAGAGCAGCACCCCACCTTGGGGTGGGGAAAGCTGGCTCCAAAAGATCTATCAGTCCCCTCGGAACTAATCTACCTCGAAATAAATTTAACAATCAAGTAAAACTGTAAAACTGTAGCATCTGTGCCGACGCAGCTCATCTACAGGAGCCCCTTCCCAACTTTCACCCCATCGCTACTCTCAAACCTCTCCCAAACCAGTTTATGAATTCTAGCCCTGCTCCTGGTAAGTCCCTCCCGGAAAGGAAACTTCTCCAGGGCATGTAAGTCAGGAGCTGGAGGATGGCTGGCTTGGCCTGGGTCCATTATCCACTGACCCAGCTATTTAAAGCAAACCCAGGAGTCCAGCTGTGGAGGATCCACTAGCAGCTCCAACAGATGTATACTTTCCAGAGAAAAAAAAAGACATGGCTCCTTCCCACAGTTTAACTGTCTCAGGCAGAAACAATCAGAGCAAAAGAAATAGAGGGTCTTACAGTTAAAGGAAAGAAGTGTAGATGCAGCATTTAAGTGAAGAATGTTTGACTTGTCCCAATTGTCAACAGAGTGTAAAGTGGTTCCATTCAGGCTTTCTAAACGGCCAGGCTACTGCCTGAGTACAGCGTACCTATTCAAGAAACTGCGGCTTTATTTATGGTTATGACAACTTCCAAGAGCTGGTATCCTTCAAGATACAGCATAACACCACAGTCAGACTGGAAAAAAAAAAAGCCTGGAGTAGAATATCACATTGTGACTGGTCAGTGAAGAAAATAAAGGCACTCAGGACAACTTACGTATGTCAAAACCTATATAGAGAAACTGGATTGTCTAGAAATTGGCAGATGGATCTTTTCCAAGCACTGAGAAAAATTTCAATTTGGGTTTTAAAACAAGTAAGTCAATTTAAAATAAAACTAACCAATAAAAGGGCTGATGAAAATTTCTTTAAGCTTATTGTATTAAAAACCAAAAAATGACTTCAAAACCCATAAACTCAAAAGAGGGTTTAGTTAAATAACAATGAAACATTCTAATTCATTTTCTAAACAATGAGAACATTTAAAAAGAAACATTTATTATTTTCATATGAACTTCACATTTCTAAGTCTGAGCTCTGTCTATCTTTTCTGCTGAAAAGGCTAAAGGTTCCCTCTCTGTGTGGACAGAACAGATGCTTGAGGCTGATATGCAAGGAGGAATCAAATGTGTCCACCACACAAGCTCAGTATATGAAGATCTTCAAAAGGAAAGTTTTTCCTCTTGATTTTCTTGTGTCGTCATGACTGTTTGGTATCGAGACATTTCCATATGGACAGCATGAGATATCTGACATCCTCCACCGCCCACAAATCTGATTGCCTTCTGATATTCCTTAATGTTTCTTAACACTATCATCAACATTCAGTGAGACCCCTAGTTGAACACTGAGACTCATCCGTAACTCCTTTCTCTTTCTCTCAACTTCCAATACGTTACCCAACTCTGTCCATTCTACACCAAAAGGTCTCCTGGAATTTGGCCTCACTAACTCTTTAGATCAAGGTGGACATTTTGACCTATGGCAGTGGTGTTTAAACTTAACAACAACAGCAATAGCAAAACTTGTGGTAAAATCCTTTCTTCAAAGTAAGTCTTATACAAACGTCCATTACATGAAACAGTAAAATGAAGAGGCTGCTTCAGCCTCCCCTTCACCCTTTAGGTAGTCCCGGGGCAACATCACCACGGGTTATGGGAAGGGGCTCTTAACGCGTCTTCCCGGCCCGGCTTCTGCCCACTCTGGTCCACGGGCATCAGATTCAGTTTCCTGCCTCACGGGTCAACCTCGGGGGGCAGGGATGGGGCAGCAGGTGGAGCAGAGAAAATCCAACTGCCTGGGTTTCATCCCAGCTGGGCAGTTTACCAGCCCTACAGCCTTAGGCAGTCTTGTGACGTCTTTTAATCTGCTTCTTCATCTGTAAAATGGGGAATAAACAATAATACCTCTTCTAAGACACTCTCAAACAGACCCTCCATAGGGTCTTCGATTCCTTCCACACTTCCAGGGAACATTTTTTTCTTTTCCAGGAACAACAGATCGTGTCTACTGTTATTGATTTTAAGTAAGGTACTGAGAAGATCCGTGCGCCATTGTGACAAAGAAGGACTAATGCGGAGTTGGCAACCTTCCTTTGAAAGAGTCTGACTTTCCCAGAAATTTTGTTTGCTTTATATTTTGAGATTTTATTAAAGAAAAAGAAAACACATATGCCCCTCACTGTCCTGAATAATCCAAGACTATTTGACCGGATGCTAGCACGGGTCCAGAATCTCTGCCTGGAAGAGGAGCTAGAATGTTCTTCCCTGTCCCACCTGACACACTTTGAAATGGCCCAAGGACTTTGCTGGGAGAGGATCAGCGGCAGAAAACCGGCTCTCTTTACACCACCAGTCCCACCCCCCTGCCACCCTGTGGACTGAGCCAGCCCTGGGACACTGGCCCATTCATGTCATCGAAGGCTCACAGATTCCGTAAGAGAGCAGGGTACATGGGTAACATCCAGGATCTACTCAGTGCTACATTTTATGGGGAGAAAGAAGACAATGAATGAGCCCCTTTGGCCAGTGTCTGTCCTGTGTTCTGAAATGTCTGTCTTCTTAGGATCAACATCACCAAGGAATGTCTGGCTGCAGAGAAACGGCAGCCACTAGTCCTGAGGGGGCCGCTGGGAGGCTTGCGGGAGATTTTGGCTTGAGCTTTTCTAAGCCCATCTCAACCTGCCACAGAGAAAAGCATCAGGAAAAGTTAGCTATACAAAATACCACCGTCATCATTACCTCTGACTTGACCCCCGCGGCTACAGGATAAACTCTGCCATTCTTAGCCTGGGCCAGCAGCCCCTTCACAGCACCCAGCTTTCTGCTCTACTTGGTCTCTGCTCGCTCCCTGACCCTGAGGCTGCACTCTGGTCTTCCCCGCTGTCTCCCGGCCAGAGCAGGGGTATGTCTGCATGTCCTGCAGGCTTTGCATGGTCATCTCATCCCCTCTGCTCCCCTCTTCCCTTCTATCTCCCACCAGGTGCCCCTCCTGTGAGGTTTTCTCCACTGAAAATCAACTCGAGTTGATTTTCTTCTCTACCAGAACACCCCACTGTCATTAGGTGGTTTCCTAAGGGCAGCCAACTAGGAGGTCCTTGTGCTCAAGGGCTGGTCGTCTTCATCCCGGTATCCCTAATACCTTGCCTGGTCCTAGGCATATAATAGACAATTGGTAAGTTATGTGTTGACTAAATCAATGATTGAATGAGTAGTACGTTTTACACTTTATTTTAGACAACAGAAAGAGAAGAGACAATGACACAAAAACGTTAACAGTTAGTTAAATCCAGGATGTGGACTGTGGGTAATTCTTGTTATAATATTTAAACTTTTCTTAATTTCCCAAACTTCATATTACATCAATAATTAGAGGAAACAAAAGAAGGAATAAGGAAAAACCGTGACAGTTTATATAGCAATGCAGACAATCAAGTTCTGTTAAGTATTAGCCTTTCTTAATAAAGGTTATGGGCACTTACCATTTCCTGTATGAATGTACAAGTTAGTGTAATACAAATTGCTTGTGGAATTTTTTGAATTTGATTTATGTTTTCTTAATTTATTCTGACCTAATTCATTAGCCTAAGTTTTTCATGCATCTCAGTTATAAGTCCTGCTCATTCAGCTAGGAATAAATCTTTGGTATTCTACATGTGGACGCTTATTAAAATGCATCAATATGATCCTATCTTTCAACAAAGACCTTCAGCCCAGAAATAATACCTTCTGTTTTAAAGAAATTAGGTTTGTCATTTAAACAAAAAAAGGCATCAGTCCAACTGGCCACTTCAATTTCATCATCAAAAACCAGAGTCCCATGAAACTGGGTATAAATCTCATCTGAGGATTAAGAAAGAGAAAGAAAGAAAAGCTCTTACATACGTTTAACTACAATGTAAAATTGCTCACTTACTAAAAATATGAACAACAACGAACAAAGTGTATGCATGAGTACTAGAAAAGATGATCTATAGATACCATAGATTAGCCATTTCACATTTCTACATCAGGGCATGTTATAATGTTGATAGCCACGATGACCAGAAAAAGGTCAACCACATGGACACAGTGGCCTCTAAGGAATTTAGCTCCATGAATTCTTGTCTGCTTATGCAGTCAGGCTCAGACAAGTCCAGGAGGGCCTACGGTAATGAGGGCTGTGATGGTTTCTTCTGTAGTGGTCCATGATGTAAGGATAACACACATTCTTCTTACAACTGCTTGGCACACAGAAGACGGGTGATAGGTAGGAATTAATTAGTTCTGTAACCAGGGCTCAGTAGGCCGAAGCAGGAAAATTTTGAGAAGGCTGTGGCGTGCCTGTGGCTACCACTAGCGGGTCAGGCGGCCACGTCACCCAGGGTCAGGCGGCCACGTCACCCACATTCTCCAGCCCTGCTCGCCCCGACTGGTGTCTGGGGCCTTAGTCCCAGCCTCACGGCGGCCCCTCTGTTGATGGCCCGCGTAGTTATGTGCCTGCTTCCCTCTCCACCTGCCCGGCACACGTGAGGCAGCTCACCCAGTGCCTGCCCTGCAGCCAAATCAATGTCAGCGTTTGGAGCACTGCCTTCGAAAAATGACTATTCCTTGGGTTTCCCCATGAAACTTGTATTCATGTTGGGGGTGTATGTGTCCAGTTTTCACTGTAATCGAAGCAAAATTTACTGACTTCTCCAAGATCAAGGTATGCAACCCCTCTTACGACAGAAAAATAGGTTCATTTACTTTTCCTTAAAAGTGATCTTTCAGGCTTCCCGGGTGGCGCAGTGGTTGAGAATCTATCTGCCAATGCAGGGGACACGGGTTCGATCCCTGGCCCGTGAAGATCCCACATGCCGCGGAGCAAATAAGCTCGTGCACCACAACTACTGAGCCTGCGCTCTAGAGCCCGCGAGACACAACTACTGAGCCCGCGTGCCGCAACTACTGAAGCCTGCACTCCTAGAGCCCGTGCTCCGCAGTGAGAGAAGCCACTGCAATGAGAATCCCACGCACCGCAACGAAGAGTAGCCCCCGCTCGCTGCAACTAGAGAAAGCCCATGTGCAGCAACGAAGACCCAACACAGCCAAAAATAAATAAATTAATTAATTTAAAAAAAGAAAAAAAAAAGTGGTCTTTCTGCTTCAACTGCCAGGGCGTCTTAGGTCCCAGAAAGAAGTAAAGGGCGGGCAGTGTGTCCGTCTGCTGGAGAATCAGTAACAACAGCTAACTGACAGCTTGTTACTGGTTCCACACACTGTCTTAGGAGCTTCCGTGAATTGAATTAATCTGTATGATCTTTATAGCCTGTGATTAGTGCTAGTCTCATTTCACAACCTAAGTCACTTGCGGTGGTGGGCTGGGACTCAGACCAGGCGGTCGGCCCCAGAGCCCAGGCTCACACCTCTGAACCCACCTCCCTGCCTGGAGCTGCCCTTGACCAATGCAAGGCTTTCGGCCTGCAGGAGTATCTTGCTCTCCATCTGTCATTCTGTTCATCCAGGGTCATGTGAACATGAACTAGAGGTGACTGAGGGCCACGTGGGAGAGGCATGTCCTGTCTGTGGCTGTACACCTTTCTCTGTGTTTTAAAGCCCTGGGTGTTGGGAAGCCTAGAACAGAAGTTAAGCTTCAAGGAAGTGATTCTTCCAGGAGCTACACTCCATGTACGTCCACACGGAGTGGGCTGTGGAGTCCTCTCCACGGGTCACTTTGCCCACAGACTTGTCCCGGTTCTGTTCAAGACAGTTCTTAAAGCAGAGTTGGGCAGGGGGTAGAAAAATGAAGGGAGGTGGCTAGTTTCCTGTGGCTGCTCTAACAGAGAACCGCAAACTGGGGGGCTGACAACCATAGAAACTCATTCTCTCACAGTTCTAGGGGCCAGAAATCCCAAAGCCAGGGGCTGCCAGAGCTGTTTCCTTCTCTATGGTCTGAGCTAACCTGTCCCACGCCTCTCTCCAAGCTTCCGGAGGTCGCCAGCAATCCCTGGCATGTAGCTGCATCACTCCAATCTCTGCTTCTGTCTTCACCTGGCATTCTCCTCTGTGTCTCTGTGTCTCTTCTGCTAAGGACGTCAGTTAGGTTGGATTTGGACCCACCCTGATCCAGTATGACCTCATTTTAATTTGATTATATCTGCAAAGACTCTTTCCAAATAAGGTCACATTTGCAGGTATTTGGGAGACCTAATTCAACTCACAACAGGAGATGACTTTTTCTTCTCCTAAGGCACTTAGGAATAATGCATTTTGGCTCCTGAGGACACTACCCTAAAGTAGAATTCTGCATGTAAGGAGGCAGGCTAGGGGTTCTCTGTGTGTGAAGGAGAAGCTGCATCCTCCGTGCTTTGCTTCCCTACTTAGTTTCTGACACCAGATGTGTGGGTGCTTTTCCCACCAGAAACAGTTCTCCAATCCTCTGCTGATACCAACTCTGCGCCCTACAATTCAATTCAATTCCGACACCATCTACCCACAAGCTCAGGGCTCAGTCCCACAGATCACCCCCCTCCATTTAGGTGTCAATAATAAGTCCAGGTTGTCACCTGGGCTTCTGACCAACTGGTTATAAATTGGAAGTTCCCAGGACCTCCTCCTTGGGGTCAATAATTTGCTAGATTGGCTCACAGAACTCAGGAGCACAGTCTACTAAGGTTATACACCTCAGGAACAGGCGGATAGGAAAGATGCATAGGGTGAGGTATGCGGGAAAGGGACTTGGAGCTTCCTGCCTCCTCTGGGCACATCACCCTCCCAGCACCTCCACTCGTTCAGCACCCTGGAAGCTCTCTGAATCCTGTACTTTAGGGATTTTTATGGAGGCTTCGTTATGTAGGCATGGTTGATTAAATTATTGGCCTTTGGTGATTAACTCAACCTCTAGCCCCTCTCTCATCCCTGGGCTGAAAATTCCAACCCTCTAATCACATGGCTTGTTTCCCTAGCAACCAGCATCCATACAGCGGTTCTCTAGGGGCTTTCCAAAAAATCAGCTCATTAACATAAATCAGGTGTGTTTGAAAGGGCTTGTTATGAATAACAAAGGACACTCCTTCACCTTTATCCCAACTCGAGAAACTACAGGATTTTATAAGCTGTGTGCCAGGAAGCAGACAAAGCTCAAATACTTCTTTCGTTTTTTTTTTTTTTTTTTTTTTTTTTGCGTTACGCGGGCCTCTCACTGTTGTGGCCTCTCCCATTGCAGAGCACAGGCTCCGGACGCGCAGGCTCAGTGGCCATGGCTCACGGGCCCAGCCGCTCCGCGGCACGTGGGATCTTCCCGGACCAGGGCACGAACCCGTGTCCCCTGCATCGGCAGGCAGACTCTCAACCACTGCGCCACCAGGGAAGTCCCAAATACTTATTTCTTATTACAAAGCACAATATCATACACTGTGCCTGTTTGCAGAAGGGGAAGCTGCATGCAAGGGCTTGTGCTTTGCTCTCAGAAACATAATAAGCAAGACAACCTGCCTGATTTTCAATAAATGTCTAAGAATCAGCAACAGTACACTCCTTTTTTAAGTATTAGTAGTGAGGCTGGCGTTACCAGTCTAAACGATAGATGTCTCCCAATACCGTCACTTCCTGGGGAGCAGAGGCTACAGTTCTTTGCACCGAAATGACAGCGGCTCAGACCCCACTCCAGCAGCCTGCAGTAGCATTTTCAAGACCACACACCCGTGTCCTGGCGCTTCCTGATTCTGTTACCATTCATGCTGTAAGTCAGCATGTTCAACATTTTAATGCTTCACATATCAATAAATTGAGTGGATTATATATGGATTTAACCTTTTCAATATTCCAAGTATGGCTGACTGGCTACTCTAGTTCCTCCCTTGCTTGTAGTTTAAGTAACCTGGGTAGAAATGAGCTGGCCCACCGACAAAAAAGAACAGCGGAAAGCGCAAAGTCATAAAGCCAGCACGGTCTTTCAGAGACTATACTAAGGGATTATACTTTTGATATTTCACAATTTTTTTCTTTCCAGAGCAAGCAATCATAGATTGAAACGAGAAGAGACAAAAAGTAACACTGACTGCAATAAACAATGCTGCTGTTTTCCTCAGTTAATGTTATTATTCAGTCCCTCAGGGGTCTTGGTCTCTGTTTGCTATCAACTTCAAACATTTTATTCTAGAAACATTTTTGTCTCAGTCACATTTAGTAGAAACTTTAATATAAATTCCTGTTACTCCACAGTGTAACCCATGGTTTTCAAAATTATGGTGAAATCTCATGAGCTCTTAAGAAATCCCCTCTTGCTTGGCTCTGTCCCCACACAGTTCCTTTGTTTGAGCAGCCATGAATATGTTAGGCTAAGCTGAGTTCAACTTTCTTGGTGACTCTTCAATACAAATCAACTATGGTAACAGATTACTCAACCTACCAGGTTATATGAATAACAACTGACAACTCTAACATCTAGGCAGCATAGTCCGATTTCTGCCAAAAGATGAGGTGAGGCACATAATGATTTATATACCATGTGTATAAATTGTATTATGATTCTGAGGAAAAAAACCCCTCAACACCATTAATTAACCATATGTCCACTTTTAAAATGCTAATGCCAGATGATAAACAACTCTTCATACCCACGTAAATGTCTAAACAAAACTGTAAATAATGTATTGATTTGTTTCTTAGTAATTAGTTTTAACAAGCTTTTCAGTTAACTTTGCTATGGAATGCTAATGTTAATCTTTAAGATATCATAGCACATTATCAACTTAAAATTAAAAAATGCTAAAGTTAAAATAAGGGCTTTCCTGTACTAATCTATAAGTAATTCAGTTCACAAGAACTCTTGAGCTACTGGTCCATTCAGGAATCATCCAAAAGTAAAATTATTATAAAATCTTTTCAATGAATTTTCTACCCATCAGGCATAAAATTATAATGTCAATGGAATGTGCCTTGCTTAAAAGGATCTAGATTACCACTGATTAGATCTTTCATGACTATAAATGAATGGGTTGATGAACCACACACAGAACCCTACCATATAACTTCACTCATTACTCATTCATTTGAAATATAGCTCTGGAGTGCTATCCACTTGGCCTGGCTTTCTGGGCACCGGTGATACAAGAGTGAATAAAATCAAGACAGTCTCTGCCCTCATGGCACTTTCATTCAAGAGGGCAAGACGAAAAACATGATGAAGATGCTGCGAAACTATCAAGTAAGTAAATAAAGTAAATGTAAGTCATCTGGTGATACGTGCTGTGGAGTGAGGGGTATCAGAAGTCCTCAGAGAAGACCACTGTGAGAGAGTCATTTCGTGCAGAGTGTGAGTCATACGGAAGCTGGGAAAGAATTCCAGACAGAAGGAGCAGGGTCACAAAGACCCTGAGGGGCAGGTGTACTTGCTGATTAGAGAGGTGGCATGGCTGCTGTGGAGGAGACTGGCTGAGGAGGTGAGAGACTTAGCAGGGGCCAGATCACACTGGCCTCACAGCTGCTTTAACTACTTGGGCTGAGAAGCCGTTAAAGGGGTTTGAGCGTAGGGGGGATGTAATCCAACTTAAATTTTAAGTTGATCACTCTGGCATTTATTTGGAAACTGGTCTGCATGGACGCAGGGAGATCAGCTGGAAGGCCGTTGGAATAATCTAGGCAAGACTCAGTGGTGGCTTGGACCAGGATGGCAGCAGTGGTCAGATTCTGTAAAGTATTCTGAAGGAACTGTCTGCAGGATTTGCTGATGGGTAGCATGTGTGGTATGAGAGAAAGGGAGGCATCAACATGACTTGGAGGTGATGCTTTTGACCTGGGCACCGGGGTGTTCAATTACAATGAAGCCTGAGGCAGAAGAAGGGTCAAGCCTTCATGTTTGAAAGTATGAGGCAGAGATGCCATTAGGAATATGCACGGGAAAGTCAGGGAGGCAGCTGGAGGGTTAATTTTGGAGTTGAAAGGAAAAGTTGGGCCTAGAGGTATAAATATTGACATTGTCGGCATAGGTGGGTATTTAAATCAATGACGAGTAAATGAGACTACCTAGAGAGGGAGTGTAAAAAAGAGAAAAGGTACGGGGAGAAGGGGTCTGGGGATGAGCCCTGGGGGACACAACCTTTAGACTGAGGTTTTAGAGATGGAGAGGAACAACAGTGTCACACAGTATCATAATGTATCGTATGTATGATCTGAAGAGTTTAGCAGTCAGCATAGTGGACTGGCCATCAAAGTGTGGCTTTGTCATACTGCTTTTTTCATCAATAATCTCAAAAAATATAAATAGATTACATTATCAATTTTATATTACTATACTCATGAATTATTATTACTGCTATTGCAGTTCCTGTTAATTTCAGTTGCTGGCTATTCAAGTGTTTAATCCAAGAATTATCATGTTTCATTAATTCTAAGATGCACATTTCTTTCACATTTTAACATCTCTGAAATCAGAATGTGTCATCAATTGATGGCATCATACAATTACAATTGGTGGCATATTTTTCCTTCCTAGAGGCGCACATCAAAAAGGTACCTCATATAATCCATGGCATCTTAGATTTGATTAAATAAAAAGTATATTTAAAGTCAAGGCTACTCTCAGCTGCCCCCAGTTGATGTAAGAGTAGAAGAGGTGGGGACTTCCCGGGTGGCACAGTGGTTGAGAGTCCGCCTGCCGTTGCAGGGGATACGGGTTCGTGCCCCGGTCCGGGAAGATCCCACATGCCGTGGAGCGGCTGGGCCCGTGAGCCAAGGCCGGTGGGCCTGCGCGTCCGGAGCCTGTGCTCAGCAACGGGAGAGACCACAATAGTGAGTACGCCCGTGTAAAGCAAACAAAAAAATAATAATAATAAAAATAAATTTAAAAAAAAGAGTAGAAGAGGTGGCTTCCTACACTGTTTCTATCTGGTCCGAGTGTCTACTGGGATGATGAAGAGCCCAGAAAAGGAAGGAGGTGGTGACAGGCAGTGACTTGTGGGTCACCTGTCAGTCACCTTATTTTGCCCGGGTTTGCTATCAAGTAGCTCTGGGTGGCACGCACCTCCAGTGACTCTGGCTCCTAGGAGGAAGGCATATATAGTCTTAAACTTTCACAGAGGTGTGTTCTGGCTTCATCCTCCAGGCAGGTCTTTTACTGGATTCAGACACTCCTTAAGAGCAGAAGCCATGTCTCAGCTACCTTTTAATCCCCAGAGTTTAGCACAATTGACTGAATACAGTTGGTGCTCAATACATTTTTTAAAAAAACATTTAAACATTAACTCCCCCACTATCGGGGTATAAAAGATTTGTGGCCCACAATCTCAGAGGAAATGTCTGATGGACTTCCTCCCCCAGCTGTGATGGCTGAAGGTTACCCTCTGACTGTGCTCACAGGAGGCCTTATCTAAGTGTTGAGGACCAGATCCTGGCATGGTCTCCATGGAAACAGAGAGGAGCGCTTAGATCCTTGCACAGAAACAACAAATGCATACTTTAGGATAATAACAGAATGCAGCATTTATAGATAGGATAATAACCCATATTATGAAACATGCAATTTAATAGGTCTCTCTGATGAAAAGGCAAAGACAACTGAGAGGCTGTAATTTACTCCTGGTGGTGGAGGTGTCTGAGGTTCACAGGCAGTAAAAATGAGCAGAAAGAATTAATCTTCCTCATCTGCTTGTCAAGCCATTGTATGCTGGCTTGCTGCTTACTATGCCATTTTGTCGTTTTCCTCTCTTATTATGTTTTCCAACTTATACATCCTAACCTACTATTTTACTTAATTCTCCCCTTGCATCGTGACCTGTATTCTACATTCCTTACAAGAATGTCAAGGAATTACAAAGGACTTTTAAAAATAAAGACATGAAATGTTTTACAGTTCCTACAGAAGCCTTTTTGTGAAGACTGTGCTTTACATGTATTGAAAACACCTAGGAGAGTAGCTGTAAAAGTAAATTTGAATAATAGCAGTGAGAGTGGACAACCTTGTCTTGTGTTCCTGATCTTAGAGGAAATGGTTTCAGTTTTCCACCATTGAGGATGATGCTGGCTGTGGGCTTGTCATATATGGCCTTTATTATGTTGAGGTAACTTCCCTTTATGCCTACTTTCTGGAGGGTTTTTTATCATAAATGGGTGTTGAATTTTGCATCTATTGAGATGATCATATGGTTTTTCTCCTTCAATTTGTTAACATGGTTTATCACACTGATTGATATACCCTGAGAAAACAATAATTCAAAAACAGTCATGTACCACAATGTTCATTGCAGCTCTGTTTACAATAGCCAGGACATGGAAGCAACCTAAGTGTCCTTCGACAGATGAATGGCTAAAGAAGATGTGGTACATATTTACAGTGGAATATTACTCAGCCATAAAAAGAAATGAAATTGAGGTATTTGTAGTGAGGTGGATGGACCTAGAGACTGTCATACAGAGTGAAGTAAGTCAGAAAGAGAAAAATAGGGCTTCCATGGTGGCGCAGTGGTTGAGAATCTGCCTGCCAATGCAGGGGCCACGGGTTCGAGCCCTGGTCTGGGAAGATCCCACATGCCATGGAGCAACTAGGCCCGTGAGCCACAACTACTGAGCCTGCGCGTCTGGAGCCCGTGCTCCGCAACAAGAGAGGCCACAACAGTGAGAGGCCCGCGCACCGCGATAAGGAGTGGCCCCTACTCGCCGCAACTAGAGAAAGCCCTCACACAGAAACGAAGACCCAGCACAGCCAAAAATAAATTAATTAATTAATTAAAAAAAAAAGACAAAAATAAATGCTGTATGCTAACACATATATATGGAATCTAAAAAAAAGAAAAAATGTTTCTGAAGAACCTAGGGGCAGGACAGGAATAAAGATGTAGATGTTGAGAATGGACTTGAGGACACAGGGAGGGGGAAGGGTAGGCTGGGACGAAGTGAGAGAGTGGCATGGACTTATATATACACTACCGAATGTAAAACAGATAGCTAGTGGGAAGCAGCCACATAGCACAGGGAGATCAGCTCGGTGCTTTGTGACCACCCAGAGGGGTGGGATAGGGAGGGCGGGAGGGAGATGAAAGAGGGAGGAGATGTGGGGATATATGTACACGTAGAGCTGATTCACTCTGTTGTACAGCAGAAACTAACACACCACTGTAAAGCAATTATACTCCAATAAAGATGTTAAAAAAATACATTTGAAAATACGTTTGAAATGCAGATAGTGTCATTATGCAGATAGTGAACTGCAGTGGTCATGTGATGTTGCTTTAGGGCACAATGACCTTTAGGAAGAGCTCTGCTTAAGTCTTGAATTATCGTCTCCTCACCGTTTCTTGAATTATGTGACCTAGGAGAAATACTCTGAGACCTAAATGGGTAGAGTACTCGACAGCAACTGCAATTCCAAAACAACTCACTTTCTCTCCTGGGCTACAGAACTGTCGGAGACTGTAGAGTCTGGGTACAGTCTGTTGCCACCAGGAGCTACAAGGTGTGAAGAAGAGCCATCGCCCAGTTTTGTACTTAGTTACCCAACAGAAGAAAGGCTGTTGGAGTCGTATCTAATAGTATCTTTCAAAGCCACATTAATACATAATATTAGAGTAATACCTATGGGTATCTATTGGAATGGTATTGATAGGTACTATTAGAGTGGTATCTACCAGTATCTATTAGAGTAGTATTAATAGATACTATTAAAGTATTAGCTACTAGTATCTGTTAGAGCAATGTTAATAGATACTATTAGAGTAGTATATACTAGAATCAATTGGAGTATTATTAATAGGTACTATTAGAGTAATATCTACTAGAATCTATTGGAGTAGTACTAATAGGTACTATTAGAGTAATATCTACCAGAATCCATTGGAGTAGTATCAATAGGTACCATTGGAGTATCTAAAGGTATTTCTCAAACAAGGATTTTTAAATTTTCTTTTAAATCAGGGACCATTGCGTCATAGATTTGTATAACCTGGAGCTCAACAGATCAATATTTGAAGATACAGAAAGCTCCTGTGTAGCAATTCCTAAGACTGGCCATTTCCAAGACCAGCTGATAATGCCTTAGAGCAGAGGTCAGCAAGCCGGCCCAAGAGCTAAGAATGCTTTTTATTTTTTAAAATGTTTGGGAAAAAAATTAAAAGAACACTATTTCATGACAAGTAAAAATGATATGAAATTCAGATTTCAGTGTCCTTCCAAGTGTTTTTGGAGCCAGTGACAGACACTGATTTAGTATCATCTAGGGCTGCTATCACACTGTGACAGCACAGTTGAGAAGCTGAGTCAGAGACCATATGTCCCACAAAGCCTAAAATATTTACTATTTGGCTCCTTACAGCAAAAGTTTGCCAGTCCCGGCCCTAGAGAGGCAGGCCCAGAAAGAACTGACCTGTTCTGAGAGCTTAGTGATCTAGTTTCACTTAGGATGTTGCTGTTAAGATTTGGTGATGGAATTCTGAAGGATGGAATGGGACACAAGCAGGAAAGAACATTCTAGGAAAAATACTGGCTCTGTCAGACTACGGATAAGAAAGGAAAGCTCCTTGGTGGTGTAATTAGTATTTTAAGTAGCTTTGTCTGAAATTATGCTAAAGTAATCTCTAGTCCTTTATCATGTTCAAGCAGAGTGCACAAAACCGCTCAGCTCACTACAACTGCAAACTTCCCTTAATGAATATATGTTTGCCTTGGCTCCTGTGCTCTATTTTGCATCAATTCTTGCAACTTTGCAAGTCATAAAACGGCCCAGATTCCTTTCATTAAGGTATTTTTACCTGGATAAAAAGATGTAAACCAATTCGAACAATTTCATGTGAGTTATTCAGGAAACAAGGGTAACACAACTGGATTGTGTCTCTTCTGATCTGGAAAAGTGGGCTGATATATAGAAGAGAAAAAAATAATTCTCTCCAACAAAAACTTTGCCTTGGAGAAGTGTTTGGTGCGGAGGATAAGGTAGGGGAAGGAGTGTTGAGAAAGATGTGGTTATTCACAAAATTGCCTGGTGTCTAATGATACCCCCGCCTGACACCACGAAGAACAGGCATACAGAAAGTGATGAGCTAGAACTGAGTCTCAGGTTCTCGACTTCATAGCTGCCTGAGTCAAGCAAATCACTGCCTGTCTCCTCGCCTTGGTTTCCTTAGCTGTAAAGTGGTAGCATAAAGCCAGCATTCCTACAATTTCAAATGAGACAGTGTAGGCAAGAGGGCTTTCTAAACTGTTAAATGGAAACTTCTACTACTGATACCAAAAGAGTGCACCGAAAACATCTATTGAAATTTGAACATGATGTTAATTCTCTTAAAGTTGAAATTTAAAGAATTCTAAATGGTGACCATTAACTTCAGGAAACTGAGAGGAGAAAGTGAAATGTTATTAAGAATCTTGGGCTTAACTAACATTTGGGTACTTGGATTGAATCCCATGAACTGTTTTTAAAAGAAAATGAAAACTTTTCCATTGCAGTGAAGGAAACTGGGCAAAAAAAATTTTTTAAAGAAGTGCTCTCAGGGGTCTTGGCTACTTATGGATAATAGTCAAAAATGCTAGTTTTAAAACTCTCAGGATACCTTATCCTTATCATGAAATTCAAATTATTTGCTTTACGAGGCAAAAAGTGGAAAAGCTCTATTTTTAATGGGACTATGTACTTTTGTTTTTAAAATTCTCCTTAAAGTCAAGAGTCAAGAAATGAAAGATGCTGATTTAGAGTCTAAAACACTATTTATCGGGGATATTATGATTAAATGCAATACTAAATTGTACTTTTCTTAGTGAACCACATGCCCACAAGAAAGTTAAGAAATGTAAACAATCAATTTCTGAGTAGAACACAGGCTATCATGATGCTCAAGGTCATGGTGCTCAAGGTCAACTGAAGAGAAGTCTGGTTGTAATTCTGGCTTCACCACTACTAGCTGTGTGAGTCAGTAGACTTCTTAATTTCTGAGGCTCAGTCTTTTCATGTCTAAAGTGGGGACAATTATAATAATGGTACTGACAAGGCTACATAAGTTATTAGGAATGGTAGTTGGTTCTAGCTTCTGAATCCAGACCTCATATGGCATTTATACAGGGGAACAAACCCTTTAAAACGCCATTTTCATTTTGGTGCCTGATTTTATTTAAAAAAATAATTTCAGACTTGGAAAGAAATGCACAAAGGAAAACACATCCCTTTCATGATACACTGCTTATTGGTGACCCTGAATAGAAGTTTTTACAGTATGAATCAGTGAGGTATTTAAGGGAAGAAAGGTCACACACACACACACACACACACACACCCGCCATAACATAAGTCTATTATATATGCAGACATGGCCCCAGATGTCAGCGTCTTGTGCCACAGTGACACCTAGCAAACAGTTATCCTTCATTAACTTCTAGCTTGAATCAGGACGAAGACTTAAGGAGCATCAGCCTGTGGTGGGTTTGGGCCTGGTGGGTGTGACTCTACGTAGCTGCTGCAGCTTCAAGGCCTAAAGGACAAGTACAGTGAGTTACAATGTTCTGTGTTTTCAAGGCAAGTACATTCTACTGAGGCTTGTCTCTTGGGGCTGTTAAAGATGCCTGCAAGACTGGCCTGGAGGAAAGCCCTGCAGCCTCTTCAGGAGGGCTGAGCTGAGCTGAATACACCAGGTCAGCTGTGGTTCTGACCCCTCGAGTGGTCCTTAGGGGGAGTCCTGTTCTCAGGCTACAGTCAGAATGTTCCAGTTCCATCGCCCTCCCGTCCCTAGTGGCCTCTGAAGTGTTTCCCACTTGGGTTCTTCCTTGGCAAGCTGGAGTTCAAGTCTAACCTAGAGAACTCTGGACAATATAAAAGCACCAAAAAAAAAAAAAAAAGTGGGGAAATAAGTTTTAATAATAGATGCCTTTAGTTTAGGTTCATACCTTTTTTAGAAATAGAAAAAATGTTTTTCAATGTTTTCTATTGAGAACCAGCTTATTGTTAAGCGGAATGATTCCAGTATAGTTGGCCTTGCTGCTGGGGACAGCACAGGAATACATCTTGTTGTTCTAAATAACTTTTCTGATCAAGAGATGGAAATGCAGTGACACGTCGTAAAGGATGTCAAAGAACCCCTCCTCTCTCACTTTAACTAGAGCACTCAGTATTTGTGATGAATTAGGCTGGATCACTAAACTACAGGAAATAAATCTGTTGAACAGTTCCATTTTCCGATTGCTAGCTAGGTTAACATGCTTTAATAAACAAATAAATATCTCCATATGGACTATTATCCAAAACAACTGTAAATCGTTGCCGCGCTGGGCAGTGGGTAGCTGTGACGTCCCTGGAACCGCTGAGTTCCACTACGGTCCCCCAGCATCCATTGGAGTATCTGCCTAAATGAGGGGTGCCCTTCGGTGATGGAGTAAGGTGACACTTTGATTAATGCAATGAGCACGCTGCCCAGTGCTACAGTGAGTATTAAAATGGCATGTGCTAATTTAATGTCTCGGCTGTCATTAGACTGGAGTGCAAAGGGGAGTCACCTTCTCAGAAGAGCGTTCCTATCCCACAGGGAACAAAAGCAGGGCTGACTGTCAGCTGCTGCAGGTTTCTGGGAAGCCCTGTTCTTGCTGTGCAAACGTCCTGAAATGATTTTGTTTTTCATGCTGAAAACCAAAAAAAAAAGGTACCAAGCAGATTCCTTGTGGAAATGTACAAAATGAAAATGGAGGTTTTAATAAAACTGGCCAAAAAAAAAAAAAAATCACAAAATAGAAAAAGGACAGAATTAAAAAATGATGTTTTAAAAATGTATCTCTTAAAAAATCATCAGCTCCTATAGCACTCAGGAAGATGTCTTTCATTCTGACTGCTCTGACAAGTTGTGTGTCCATCAATAGGCATTTATTTAAAGATGGGTATATGCTTGTGGTCAAAGGCAAAAGATAGATTCTTGACAGCAACTAATTTCAATTCGTTATTTGGAGTTTTTCCTCGTGATTACTGGAAAATCTACAAAGGTAGATAAGTTCTGAGTCATCAAATTTTTTACCTTTTTTCAATTACAACTAAAAGTGTCAAAATAAATGTTTTTTTCTGATTGTCTCTGGAAGTATCATTTAAAGAATACTTTCATAGCAAGGGTTATACGTGGCAATATAATTGAAAAGGCATATAATTTCCTACAATGCTATTTGATGAATTTTATTTTAAAGTTAGACACTCAGGTCACCACTATCTACAGTCTCCATGCTGGGGAATTTTGCTTTCACATTCTGACCTGTTGCCCGTGGGGCAGGATGATGCACTGAGCCACCTTTTGTCCGCCTGAGCTTCCTTTTCTCCATTCCAAAATGGCAGCGACCCTTTGTACCTGCCTCAGAGGGTGTTTATGCTGTGGGGGTCAAAGCAAAAGATGGCTGCGAGTGATGAGTGTCCGCTCTCCTCTTCCTTGCGGAATCCCAGATTCACTGAGAATTCTGGGAGTACTGGAGGGGAGAGAGAGACAGTGGCACTGAGGGGAAGAAAGTGGAGAGGATAAAGATGGTAGACTCTTCCAAAATGAGAAAGGCCCAGCGGTTTCACATCCTAGGATCAGCTTCCTGGGAAGACTCTGAGGGAGGCTTCAGGTGGTCCTGCAAAGGCAACTCCACTCAGCATGCGAGCAGGAGAACAGAGCACCCTGGGACACGTGGACTTAGATTACGGCAACATAGGGAGATTCTTCAGATACCAAAGAGGCCTTCAAGACTTTTGGTGATGCAAGGGAGAAAAAGAGAGCCCTGGTAAGTACTGACGCTGAATTTCTTGGTCAGCCTGGAGTCAGATTTCATTTGGTTTTAAGAAAATCAAGAAGTTTGGCATTTCTTGCACCTTGTGGCTTAAAATGTGTACCCACCAAAACGCAAAACCAGGTCACTACTGTGCATCATGATAACAGGACGCACAGGACTAGAGTGCACAGACAGAGGAAAGCACCATTAGGGTTCCAGAAAAGGCTGCATTGAGCCGTCTGCTGAAGCCTGAGGAAAGCGAGGTCAAGAGGATGTGGGGGTTGGAATTCTAGGTACTAAATTCAGGAGAGTGACGTTATCGGTGAAGTGAAAGGTCTTCTGTTTGTTTGTTTTTAAGATTCTCATTCCCAAACACCCGGTGTCATAGGAGAGAGCAGAGGAATGTTTTGTGGGAGGGGAAGCCTGATGAGAACCGCAGGGGGAGGGGCACATGTGGGCCTGGCATAAAGGGCCGCCCTTCCGTGGCCCAGAAAGAGATGGCGAGATGCTCAGCATGGACCCAGAGCCTCGAGGGAAGTCCTTCACTACTTTGCGCCTCGGTTACCGCGACGGCCCAAAGGAAACAATATTGTCCCCAGCAAAGCTGTTGTGCATCTAAACAAAATGACAATCAGAAGGTTCAACGTGCACGCCTGGCACAGGGTAGGCGCTCTTTACAGTCTCCTCTTTTCCTGAAACAGGAGCAGCAGCAGATTTTAGGGGCCCACATTGGCCCCGGAACTCCCCAGCAAGGGCCCCAGAGGCACTGACACTGACATCCTGGGGGAGCAGGTCCCTCACGCCGCAGGGAAC
>NW_006785407.1:504876-515903 GCF_000442215.2 Lipotes vexillifer | reverse complement strand
GGGAAAGAGGCTGCGGTCAAGGTCACTCAGCAGTGAAGGCCTGAAGAGCTGCGAGGAGTAGTGATTCTGAGAACAGCCCAGTGACAACAACTCAAGTCCTTCTTCTACCTGGTCCCCCAGATATGCGTGCCTGAGTCCTGGGAAGACAGGACAGTGGAAGTGGGGAAAGTGATTTCATCCTAATCTGCAAAACAAGTGGCATGTGCTACTCGACTCTGGGACCCCTCTAACAGAGGGTACAACAAGGCGGGGATGGTCCTTCTTTCTGTCATTCTCTTTCCTGGCCCTCCAAGGGGCTCTGACATTCTAGCAGCCCAGGGTGCTTGTCTATCTAGTGGAACCTGCAGTGCCTGACAGGGTAGCGTGTGGCTAACTGGAGTGAATCTGTTCTCAGGTACTTGTGGAACATACTCAGAGGGCTCCCAAAACTGAAGAAGGGGAGCTTTGAAATTTTTGACTTACAGCTGAAACATGACTACGTTGACAGCTATAGGCTGGTGGGGTTCTAGAAAGATAACTCTAGCAGTGGTGTGGAAAGATGGGTGTAAGGAAAGAGTGGTGGCAAAGATACCAGCCAGGAGACAGTGGCAATGATTTAAGTGAAAGAATATAGGACTCAAATGAGAAAGTGGCAAAGGGACACAAATTCTTCATTTCAGTTTTATATAACTGAATTACCTACATAAAAACAAAAGGGTTAAAGGGAGAGATTGGATTGTCAGTGTTGGCATGGGGATGCCCATATTTAAATGTAAAAATAAGAATACATCCTAAAGAGTGTACATATTCAAAATAATGAAAATTTTTTCATTCCTTTTAGGAAAAAAGATGTTAGATACAAGATGTTAGATAATTGTTGTTGAAACTGGTCTAAGAGTGTTTAAGAATTATGTCCATCTGGAGAAAGCATTAAAAAAAAAATTCAGGAGAAAATCCACTTATTGGTTCCTATCAATCAATGACCAACAGTCAGTCTTTCTTCCCAACTGGCTAAGAAATTTGTCACATGATATAAATCATAATATTCACAATGTTATATCCAAAGCTTTGTGTAGTATCTCTCTATTCCAGTGCCAAGAAAATCTGTTATACACCTCATTAAAGAAAAACATGTCCAATATTTGGAAAATGTATATAGTAATGACCTGGAAATAATCAACATTTTAAACACAAATGTAGATTTCTAAATCTATAAAACATTTCCAAAAAATGAGATATTTTGGCAAATAAAAGTTTCAGTGACAAAACCATAATTATTTCAGTAAGTTTTCTATCTTAGGTCATAGAAAATGCTTCTATGAAAAATACCAACTATTCCTGCCCAGCACTTTACAGACTTCAAGGCATCATTAAACAACTGAGAAGTGAATTTCTTTTCAGAACAGAAGAGTCATGCATCACTTATACGGTATCTGCATCTAGCTGAATAGCAACTGAGTTACAATTCCTTCATTAGGGATCAGAAGCCTTTGGGAATTGAAACCAGTTTGTTCTCAAGGCTGGTGGTAACATAATCTCAATGTATTGAGACAATGGAAAAACTCTGTTTTCTACTGAAACATGTATAACTTTGATGGCTTTGCCAGTATTTTACCAGGCAAATCCTTTTACTTCATCTGGAGGTAACACCCCATCAGGCCTCCCTGCTCCCTGTGTGGAATGATCTTCACATAAAGGACTGCGCAAATGCTCATCAACCACAAACGTGCTCTGGGACAAGGCGGCCAGCACTGCTTGTTTCGTCCGTGGTCAGTGCTCCCACACGTTTGGATCCGTGACAATCTAGCTGGTGAGCACCTGACTGCCTTCTACTTCATCACATCTTGCCTTCTCTTTTGTTAAATATTGATGGCAATGGAAAGTAAATGCCATGTTTCTCTGCTTGGAGAAGGAGACTTTGGATGACCTGGGTGTCCTAGAATGGAGAAACTTGAGCTTTACCATTGGAGACTGCCTTGACTGTCTGCGTACTTTTGCCAGATGGCCGTAGGGTCCTTTTAAGAATCTTGAGACCCATCACTTGATTTCTTTAGTATCAGAACTACAAAGATGCACACCTTTGCAGCATCTTTGCATATTCCTCCTGGTGAACAACTCAGAAGAGTAGTAATTGAAACCTCCATTTGAAAACTTGATATATACCATTTTCTTACTAGTAACAACCCACTAATTAAGCTCTTCTTTAGAAACCTAACTGGGCACAGATACATTACCACCGTGCTCAAATATATACATATTATGCCCCCAGTATCGTTTTTTTCTTTCTTATATAGAGCAAGAGCCTAATGACTAAATATTATATCTATTTTAGAAATTTTTTGGATAAATTGTTGATCGTCCATAATTTTGTAGCGCTGGATCTCACTATATGAAAATAGTGTCTTTGAGAGACTAAAATTTGTGATCGGCTTTGAAGTTCCAGGGAGTTTAGGTCATTAGCATTTAATTATCAATACCACCTTTTAGCTGTAGTTCTCTGTGTTTATAATTGGAGGCCTAGAGAACTTTGCAAGATTTTGGTATATTTAATGGCTCTCCATGCAGTGTCATTGGATGGATGAAACAGTGTAGGTGCCATGACATGTAATATCTGTCTTTCCTCATTTCTTTTCTCCCCCATCCTTCCCATGTGTTTACGTCCTTGTTTTCTACTTAGTTCAAGTTCTAAATGTCTCGAGTAGGACTTATGTACACCTTATAATGCTTTTAAAAGCTTGACAACTTGTTAACACTGAATAAACATTAAAAAGCATAAATCACAGGAAAAATTGTTAGTGAGTTTTCTTGTTATCGATCTGATCTACCCAGTGGCTTCCCATGATCTTTAGAATAAATTTCAAACTCCTTAGATTGGTATTAAACAACCCCAGAGAACTGCCAAAATTTTCTAATCTTCTTTCAAACGACTACCTATCAACACACAGGGATCCAGTTAAATCAGAATTATGAGAGAGGAACCTGAACTTTCTGCTTTCAAGTCTTCACTAGTTCTGTTACTTTGACCTGAAAGGCACTTAATCCAGACTCCCTGTCAAAGCAAACCATGCCATCTCTTCTGTGAGGTTTCCTCAGTTTCCCCAGTAGGCCTGCCCTCTAAGCCCACAGCACTGCACACACCACGACTACAGCAAGAACCACATGTGATCTTGTAGCCATAGCTACTGTTACTCGTCTTACTTCCTGGAGGACAAAGTAAACTCAGGGAAGACAAAGGAGGTTTCTTATAGCTCCCCCTATGCTGTGCACATTCGCGAGATTGAAAAACACTTACACTGAATGAAATTGAATTAAGAAGTAATGTCTGGGTAGTAGAAACGGAAAGGACAATATTATTTTTAAAAGGATAAAACAAAAAATATTAAAATAAGGTATATCTTCCTCAGGTATTTATCAGGCATATTTTCCTATGTTTAGAATCTGATGACACGTAGTTAATGACATCAGGTATCCTTGGGTGTCTGCTCTCCAATGGAAATCTGTGCACTGTTGCACCCCACTTTAATCATTAACTGAGGAATGTTAAAGGTAAAACTGTAATACGGATTGTTTCATAATATATTTTCCTTTGGCTCCTTTCTACCTCTTGTTTTCATTAAAAAAATAATTCATATCTCCAATCCATGTGAAGTGAACTTCATTTCCTTCTCTCTTCAATCTTTAAAAAAGTTTTTCCTCTAATTCCTATTCCTGCCGTTCAACTCTCTGCCTCCAGCCAGAATTCCTATCGCTCACAACTCATCTTAGTCTTTGAGCTGCATTGCTTTTCTGTGAATTATGCTGACTTCTTGATGAAGGAGACAGAAACTGGAAATGGTGTATAAACACCATCAGTGGGTGTTTAGTGAACTTCTGATGATTTTCAGCCCCCCGCCCTGGGACTGAACCCAGCCCGTCATTCACTTGTTAGGGGAAAGTTTCCCTGTGGGTTATTTTGGAAGAAGTGATGACATTGTGATTTTCCCTTTCCCCAGGGATAGTAGGGAAGATGATAGGACCAGAAGGGAGTATATTACAAAATATATCAAAGTATATCAAGAGTATATCAAAACACTTGTAAGAGACTATGTTCTTATGCTTATATATTCCTAAAAACGGGTTTCATCAAAAAGCATTACTAAACCTGTAAGTTCATGCAAGACTTTTAAAATAAGAAAACTATAACATTTTTAAAACATAAATTTCACTCATTTATAAACTTCAAATTTGCCGCCACCAAAAGCACACTTGCTCTGGCTTCTGTACCCAGTACTCTTCTTTCAGTGAGTGTATACTAAGTTCATGTTATGGGCAGGTCCTTTTCTAGGTGGTGCAAATACCACCTAGCACAAAAAATAGTAAGCTAGATGGACATATCTATACTCGAAGAATTTACATTTTTTTGTGGGTGAAACAGACAATAAGACAGTGAGTGAGTAATCCAGCATTTTGCTGCATGGGCTCAGGTGGACTGTGGCCCATGCTCTCTGGAATGTCAAGTTCTGAGGCCAAGACATGTCCACTGATAGCGGTCCTTCTATGTGGCACAAAGCTCAACTTAAGACATGGAGAAAGACACAGAAGTTTCAACTTCTGCTTCCAAGAAAACAATTCTACATACGACTGGCAATTTGTTTGGAGATTAGTCTGCAGAGCTGGGCTGAGATCACCAAGGGAGACTGGAAGCTTATTGCCTTCTCACTTTATTTCTTTGAGTGCAAAGACTATGAAGATAATCTCTTCTCAGTCAAAGAAAAATTTAATATAGCACTCCCTGATTTCCTCTATTTAATTCATACTCTCCCAGCAGTCCCTAAAGTGCATTCACTGTGTGTTCACGTTTTGACTTGATGTTTGTTTGCATCAGAGAGAGAATTAAATTGTCCACAAAAAAGTGAATCCAGATCCCCGTTCCCTCAAGCCTGGCCTAAAAGTTATTGTTTTTATATCAGTTTCAATCAATTGCTTCTATAATGCTCTGTATGTCAACTCGTTCCACTGCTAATACTTTATTTTCTAATGATTAACCTTAACACACGGAATTTTGCCTTAGCTTAGCCATTCTAAGTTATATAACGATTCTGAAGGAAAAGTTCAAATTTATGAATTTCTGGACTGTTCAGCACCTATAGAGACTGTCAAAAGCTTTTTTAAAAAAAATTATTTTATTTATTTACATTTGGCTGCGTTGGGTCTTCGTTGCTGCGCGCGGGCTTTCTCTAGTTGCGGCACGTGGGCTTCTTATTGCGGTGGCTTCTCTTGTTGCGGAGCACGGGCTCTAGGCACGTGGGCTTCAGTAGTTGTGGCTTGCAGGCTCAGTAGTTGTGGCTCACGGGCTATAGACTGCAGGCTCAGTAGCTGTGCCGCCACCAAAAGCACACTTGCTCTGGCTTCTGTACCCAGTACTCTTCTTTCAGTGAGTGTATACTAAGTTCATGTTATGGGCAGGTCCTTTTCTAGGTGGTGCAAATACCACCTAGCACAAAAAATAGTAAGCTAGATGGACATATCTATACTCGAAGAATTTACATTTTTTTGTGGGTGAAACAGACAATAAGACAGTGAGTGAGTAATCCAGCATTTTGCTGCATGGGCTCAGGTGGACTGTGGCCCATGCTCTCTGGAATGTCAAGTTCTGAGGCCAAGACATGTCCACTGATAGCGGTCCTTCTATGTGGCACAAAGCTCAACTTAAGACATGGAGAAAGACACAGAAGTTTCAACTTCTGCTTCCAAGAAAACAATTCTACATACGACTGGCAATTTGTTTGGAGATTAGTCTGCAGAGCTGGGCTGAGATCACCAAGGGAGACTGGAAGCTTATTGCCTTCTCACTTTATTTCTTTGAGTGCAAAGACTATGAAGATAATCTCTTCTCAGTCAAAGAAAAATTTAATATAGCACTCCCTGATTTCCTCTATTTAATTCATACTCTCCCAGCAGTCCCTAAAGTGCATTCACTGTGTGTTCACGTTTTGACTTGATGTTTGTTTGCATCAGAGAGAGAATTAAATTGTCCACAAAAAAGTGAATCCAGATCCCCGTTCCCTCAAGCCTGGCCTAAAAGTTATTGTTTTTATATCAGTTTCAATCAATTGCTTCTATAATGCTCTGTATGTCAACTCGTTCCACTGCTAATACTTTATTTTCTAATGATTAACCTTAACACACGGAATTTTGCCTTAGCTTAGCCATTCTAAGTTATATAACGATTCTGAAGGAAAAGTTCAAATTTATGAATTTCTGGACTGTTCAGCACCTATAGAGACTGTCAAAAGCTTTTTTAAAAAAAATTATTTTATTTATTTACATTTGGCTGCGTTGGGTCTTCGTTGCTGCGCGCGGGCTTTCTCTAGTTGCGGCACGTGGGCTTCTTATTGCGGTGGCTTCTCTTGTTGCGGAGCACGGGCTCTAGGCACGTGGGCTTCAGTAGTTGTGGCTTGCAGGCTCAGTAGTTGTGGCTCACGGGCTATAGACTGCAGGCTCAGTAGCTGTGGGCTTAGTTGCCCTGTGGCATGTGGGATCTTCCCGGACCAGGGCTCGAACCCGTGTCCCCTGCATTGGCAGGGGGATTCTTAACCACTGTGTCACCAGGGAAGTCCCAAAAAACATTTTAAATAAAAAATTATTATTTTCTATGCCAAGAAACCACTGGGTCATTGAAAACAGTGGGTCCATTTGCTTACAACCCCAGCATGCACCAAGTGTACTCAGTTAAAGCCTTCCTGGGAGTTAACTTGCTAGTTGTGCTCTTGAAACATGAACAGTTTTCATGCCCTACTTTAAACATTCATCAGAGGGTTTTTCCTTAAATATTAAAATAATTCTGGGAAGGAATAAAAGATTTAACCTAGGATTGAATGAATGAGAACAGTCCGTCTTGCAGTGGAGAAGGAGACTCCGTGCTCTAATTTCCTCATATAACCAAGTGGCTAGACTGTAAAACGTACCCTAAAAGATGAAGTCATTACTACTTGGTGCCATCTGCTTCCACCAGACTGTCTACTGCCACACTCTTGGCCTGTCCATTTAGAGACGACTGTCCTGGCAATGGCAGGCACTGCTATGGGCCTTCCTTACCCTTAGGTCAAAAGGAGAGCTCTGGTGTGTAGTGGAACATGTAGGGGACCTACAGTTGAACCTGAAGTTGAATTTGAACTCTACCCTAATGTCGAGAGTCCAGGCTCCTTTACGGGCAGCTCCCAGAGTCCTTATAAGACGAAGAACCTGGAAGATGCCCAATGCTCATGGTTTTAGATCCATACCTAACCTGCTTCACTGCTAACTGCCTTACCTGGGGAACTTATAAACCTGTAGTTTACTCCACCAATCATATTCTTTGCAGCCTTCGACCCTAACCTCTCACTTTTGAGCTCAGTGACTGAATGAACAACCTCTTGGGCCTGAGCCTTTCCTCCCAGGCTCGGCCTTTGCAGTCAGCCCTCTCCAGGTTTGCCAGAACTCATGGCAGGACCAGCTCTACTTTCTCTGTCGGATACCCTTAATCCATGAATTCTGCTTTTGAACACTTTTTTTCTGAAGTTGAGGGTGACAAAGGCTGGGGCCGAAAGCAATATAACCAATATCTAGGAGAAGTATCTACTTGACATGGGGACCAGGCTTTTCTGTATCTGGATTGTTGAGTCCTGTAGGGCTATTCTGGAGCCTGTACTAAAAATGGTTCCAGGCTACATCAGTACAGTTAACACATGTTTACTATGTTTTAAGGAACTTGATGGGTGAAAATTTGCATGTGCAGAACAGATATGAAGAATTGAGAGTAAATATTTAGTTTGCAAAAAATTTAGCCATGATATTCTTTAAAAGAAGTCTGGTACATTTAAATTATAAATCAGTTATTAAGTTTTGATTTAAAAGCCCACTTTTCAAAACCTGAACACTGTACGACGTGATATACATTTACATACAGCTGATTCTCCTGATTTGCAGCAGTTATGTCCCATAAAGTCACTGCACCACTCAATGAACAAATACTGGAACGCTGCTCCCAGGGGAAATACCAGGTTAGGTTCCTGTGAGCCTCTGGTCATTACATTTTTATCAACCAGTTGATACGTTAACCTTGTTTATATGTGTTTCTGTTCACCTTATTTAATAAATGTTGTTGATTTATTAACAATGAGACTCTGACTCAGGCCTACTGAAGCTTCTCTAACATATATATTGATATATTTCTTCCCAAAGCACATCACAGCCCTCTTGTGCTTAGAAACACTGAATGGCACTTCAGTGCTATGCTTATGGGCCATTTTAAACAGCAAAATCACCACCGAGAAGCACAAAAATGTGGAAAATGTGGCACTGAATAGACTGTGAAAAGGACACTTTTTTACAGTCTGAGAGTTGAAACAAGAAGGCAGAGTGTTGCCGCCTTAGACCTGAGATGGGAACGGGCACAACATACAGCTCAAATTTTCTCCACTCTGGGGGTATCAGAGATGTCCACAGAAGCACCATAAGGATTGATTTTGGGGCTAAAATAAATTTTAGCGAATAGGCAAATTTGTAAATGCAGAATCCATGAATAATGAAGTTTGACTGTCATTACACTCTGAACACAATATTTTTGGAGTTTGCCAATTTATGAATTATCCAGAATTTGTGCTAAATTTTTTTCTCTCTCTCCAACTTTCTATGTTTTGCCTCTCTCCACGTCAATAGACAGCAGCCTATAAAGGAAAGGGGAAATAAAGATGCTGGAGGAATTTGGGTATCGTGTGGGTTTTGCATGGCAAGCGCGAAAGCCAGATTTGCCTCTAACGTATGCGAAATGCTCAAGCTGTGGAAGCACGACTTTAAGATGGAAATATTGCTCTAAGGAAAAAAATAACTAGAGGAACTTGAGTCTTAAAATAAGTACCGAGAAGGAGAAAACATAGTAAAAACACAAAACAATTTCCTCTTACAGACTAAGTTTTTAAAGAAACACTCAAAAAAGCAAAATGCAGACTATAATCACCCGTCAAAGGAGCATTGTGCAGATAATTACCCTCTGTTGCTAAAATCAGTACATGTTCCTCTCCTTAGCTCCAAAACTTGAACGAGATCAAGGAAGAGCCAAAGACATAAGCAGGTAGTGGTTTAAAATATTTTTTTGCAAGCTTTGACATTCTGGTCTTCCTGGGGATCTTTGTGAAGGGAAATTGTGAATATGGAAGCAAAAGCTTTCATCTTAATGACTACAGGATGAGAAAAGATGAGAAGCTGCTATAAGAAAAGTGGGTACATATCACTACACAGTTTCAAGTGAAATTGACTTTAGCAACCCTGGTAAATTTTTGTCCTTGATTTTAAAAATTATACATTTCTGATTATATGAAAATATTTTTCTAATAATAAAAACAGATGCTAAGTCTTTAGAATTTGAAAAACACATATGTATATAAAGAAGATGATTTGAAGAACCTACAAAACAGAAGGAAAACCAGTCCTAAGGATTTTTGAAAACCAATTACAATATCGTTTAAAATGTGTCCTCCACAGAACAATACTAACATTTTTTATTCTTTTTGAAGAGACAGATTTCTTTTTCTCTTCTTAATTATCTAAACAAATAATGGCTTATTTCTTCCTCCATTTCTTACAGGGGAGTAGGTGTTTTATCCTAATAGGTTTCCTTTTAAGGGGAAAATATAAGTAACTTAGTTACTCTTCCAGGTGATAGTTTAATATAGGCTGACCAAATAATGAAATTGGCAAGTTTGGGGCACCATTTTGTATTCAAATGCTCAGGGAAAAGACACTCAAAATCCTCTGTCTTTGCTAAAAGTTGCCCCTAATTATGACTATCAATAGGAATTTTGGAGTCTGTAACTCTAGCCTTCAAAATAAACTTGAAATGGAGTGCCAGAAACCCTCCCATTTATTTCTAATATTGGAAGAACCACGTCTTTTAAAATTAATAAGTATCATGAACAATTCGAGCTTTCCCAAATTTAATCATCACTAAACCACTTAAGTTAGGTTTTCTATCCCAGACTTAAGTTTTTGGAAATACTTGTATATAAATATACAATACTTGTATATAATTAATTGCATAGCTATAAATGATGTACGTCCAATTCCCAAAGTTTCAAATGGTTAAATATTAGCCTAATGTGCTCAGTCAATGCACAGAAATAGCTCTAAGCCCTTCTCCTGCAAGGGAAAATATTTACCATGTACCACAGTTAGATTAGCTACAGGCACTAACAGCTGATGGGGAAGCCTAGAAATCCTTGTGCAAGCCCTTGCACTTCTGTGAAGGACATGCTCAAAGGACAGAAATGAAAAGGAAAAGAAAAAAAAAAAACAACAACATCCAAACCCAGTGGTGTTACCTTGAGCATTCTGTATAACACAGTGCTTAGAATCAGAGCTGTGTCTGAATATCACTCCTTGAGACACAGAAAGTCTCTTTGCTTTTACTAAGTAATGCAATAAAGATCACGGAGGACTTTTAACATTCTCCATTTATCAGATTATTCATTGCATATACATAGTTTATAACACTGGATTAAATGTTCAACAATAAAAAAGCTTTTGAGGATGGATTATGAAGGAACCAGGGTCATAGCAGATCAACTGTATAATGAATCTGACTTCAGAAAAATCAAAACAGTGAAATACTAAAGAGATGCACTTCACATAATTTTGCCCTTTTTTATTTTTAATTGGGGTAAATGTGCATAACATAAATGCCCTTTATTATTTTAAAAGCAATTAGGCATATAATGTACATTGATAACTACACACTGAACCAACTTGGCTTTTCTCCATTTGAGTAAAGTCACTATAGATTTTTTAAAAAATTTTACCTGTAGGAAAGGTTAGTATTACTTCCTTTCCTTAAATAAGAAATTCCTGACAGTCATGCCATGTCCATCACATTCCAATCCTCAGTTTTGTCTAAGAACTAGAGGAACATGTAACTTTCTAGTTCCCTTCAGGGAGTCCCACAGACCGATTCTTCTTAGAATCAGTAGTTACATTTCACACTTTCAGGTGTTGTGTGGCTGAGGGGCTCCCTGTTAGCTAGTATGAGGGAAAGA
>NW_006785407.1:499004-504866 GCF_000442215.2 Lipotes vexillifer | reverse complement strand
GAAAGAGTTGCAGATTTCAATGCAACCTAAGGAAACATTTCAGGCAGAAGTGCTCTGAGGATAAAATGGAATTGGCACTTTGTGAAATGGGGGCTTCCTGTGCTCACTGGATGTTGATGTCACTGTGTATCAGAGTCTCCTGGGAGCTTTCCCACCTCACAGATGCCCTGGCCCCATCCTTAGAATTCACTTTCAGTTGTCCTTGGGTGGGACCAGGCATCAGCACCTTTTAAAAAACCTCCCCAGGATTTCAATGTGCAGTTAAGTTTGAGAACCCCTGGGTTAATCAGAGGCCAGAGATTCCCAGGTTGGCCAAGGTGGCATCCTGAATGTGTTCCCACCCCACTGTCCTACCTAATGACCACCCCTGCCTCTGTCAAGGGAGGATGGAATTGAAAAGCATGGCACTGCCTCGGCTGACTAAATCAGGGATTGAGAAGGTCAGAGGGAGGCACGTGGTGGCAGAACATACATACTGGAAACCAAGGAAATTTATCCCAAATACCTGAAATCAGGGAGGTCTCTCTAAAACAATGAGTAAAAAAAACCACGTCCCCATACTGTTTTGATCTAATAAGGAACAGTCCAGGGATAAATGGAAATTTTTTCCCTACTGTATACTTCCCTTGCTCTTTGCCCACTTCTTGGCGTAGCTGGTAACCACCCTCTTAGGCTTTCAATGTCTTCCTCAATTCAAATGCAGTCTCAGGAAGAGCCTGCATCTCACCATGGAAATGAATGTAAGTTCACCCGGTAACCTCATTCAAAAGCATTGTGTTTTGAGGCTTAAGACTCCATGAAATGAAAAGTTTTGACTGTTTTGAAAAGAATTTTAAAAACAACTGAGGGACTGTAGAGTAGGAGATCTCTTCCCGCAACTGTGAGATCTCTCCTTAGAAGTGGGCCGCTAGAGAGGAAGACGAGCCTCGTTAGTCTCCGAAAGAGAAAGCTAGGAATGACACACTTGACCTTGAGAGTTTAGGAAAACAATATAAAAAATAGCGACTAGACTTCTTTCACTTCCATAAAAGATAAAATAAGATTTGAGTAAGCTTAAATCCTAGTGTGATAAATTTCAAGCAAATAGCTTATGAGAAACGCCTTTCTGATTACATACTTGAATGGGTGACAGACGGACAGAGGTTGCAGAGCTTCCTTTAATGGATGTATTTTAAAATAGGTTATCTTCACATATGCTTCACAAGAGCATTATGTGTATCTCTCTTTCCTCTCATCCATAAGAAAAGAGAGGTGGGGCTACATGATTATAACGCTAGAGCATGAAAGAAGACAGCTATTAAGGAGTCAGATGAGAACCACTAGATAAAAGGGTTTGGAGGAAGTAAAGCATTATACAATCTTGGGATATCCTTTTTTCCCCAAAGTGAAGATATCCTATCCTTTAGGGTCTTTGATCCTCAATATATTTCAGAGGTTGATATCTTATTTTTATGGCCTAAATATTTGAGTAGGGTGTTGGGAAGTTTCTATTCTGTTCAATGAATAAAGGACAGAATTCTCTGAGTCCCATGCAATTTATTTAAAAGCCCCAGGAAGATGTAAAATTCGACTGGACCCTTCATGTTACTGCCTCAGGTTTTCAATATTCCAAATGTCCAGTTTAAGAACACACCTAAGAATATAAAAATGGGGGAAAAAAAAAAAGAACATACCTAAATCTCAGGGTATTCTTAACTTCTTACACAAAGTTTTAGAGGGTATTTGATAATAACATATATTTAGTGGTCAACTTGGAAGATAATGTTGGCGTTTCTAGTTATGGAATAGTTTGCACTGTGTTGTGAACATATGTGTGTATATATATATTTCTTAACCAGCGCATTTCTAAGTATGTGGTTATACTTCCCTATGAAATTTTTATTTATTTTAAAATTGCTTCAGAAGCACAGGATATAGATATGAACATGTGTGTTAGATGTAGCTAATTAGTGCTATGCATGCAAAGACACTACTTTTTTGTGATTTTTATTGTAAAAAACAATATTTGCATATTGTCAGCCTCAATACTGAGCATCCAATTTGCTAATATTTTGAGGGTGCATCCGGACTCAGTAAGTACAGGCAACATGTCAACCCCACATTCTGACATTGGAACGGTGAGTGCCTGGAATGGCAAGGATGAAGCCAACGTTTAAGGGCACACAATGCAGTTTCCCTGTTCTCAATATGAAAGTGGATCTGGCTGCAGCTCAGGACCACCTAAACTACACAAAATCTTAAGGGATCCTGTGCTCTTCCTTTAGGTGGCTCAGTATCAAACAGCCTATTGGTTCCTAAGTAACAACGTATGAGTGAATCACAATGCAGAATTTGAAATTTGGAAACTATGAGCGGTTCTCCGACTGCTATGGCACAACCTCACCTGAATGTTTAGGGATCCGAAAGCTTTAGGTTCCCTGAAGCTCACCTTCTGATGCAGTGGAATTATAAGAGCTGATGTTTGTAGCCTCCCACTTCTGGTACAGAAGGAGAGCCAATGATATAGAATGCACACATTATAATATTGCTGTTAATTCTGGGCTTTTTATGAAAACCTGGATGCACTTCTTTCTCTACACAGCTGTGCTCCCACAGTCCCTAGAGAATGTGGTCTCCCACAATAAAATATCGCAAATCTAAACGTGACCAACCGTTCTCCAGTCTCAACACCCTTTATCTTTGTTTTTGGTTAACTTGCTCCTCTTCCCTGGCGGTAAGTGAAATATACTTCACCTCCCCGGGACGGGGCAGCAGAATTAGAACATTTTCCTCTCTCTCTTCCCTAATCTTTTAAGCCATAGGTAGGTTCAACAGCTGTTTCCAAACACAGTCTCACGGACCATCATCTAGAAAAACTCAATCCACCATGACCTTTAAATTGAGAACGCACTTTAATTAAACAGCAAGGGGGAATAATTATTGAATGTCAATCTCTGGCATTTTCTAATTGTAGAACAATTTTCCACGTCAGGGTCTGTGTTTAGACTATTTCACATTTTTATTTTTCATTTTTATTAGCCCCCCCCCCCCGCAAATTCTACAGTTACAGATTCATTCCCCACTAACCACTACCCTTGTAGAATGTCCCAAGTATTCCTGTTCATCTCTTAGGCTGTAATTCCATGCCCAGCACTTTAGCAAGGCACATGTTTCATTACAAAACATACTAACATAGGTCAAAATCCAACCAAAGCTTCTAGTGTGAGACTAATTAAATCAAATTAAATTAATCACAATTGGATTAATTAAATGAATCAATTAAAATAAGAATGCCCTTGTATATAAAACAGATAACCAGTAAGGACCTCCTGTATAGAATGGGGAAGTATACACAATATTTTGTAATAACCTAAAAGGGAAGAGAATCTGAAAAAGAATATACATCTGAATCACATGTGCTATATACCTGAAACTAACACAATATTGTAAGTAGACAACACTTCAATTAAAAAAAATTTTTTTAAAAAGAATGTCCTAAGTTTCAGATGTGGTTTAAAGATCTACATATTTAAAATTTCAAAGAGCAACACGCAAAAAATCATACCAAATGCAAGTATGTGTACAGAGAAGGATCCAATAGTGCAGTGGGTCTTATATACCAACAAATTTGAAATTTTTCAAGGGATTAAATAACGAACACATAAAAATACTATACAAGTCAAACAAAGATCATTATTAATCTATTGAAACAAGTGTTTATTGAGGATGATTGGCAACTAAAGTTGTCTAAGAGAGCATAGTTGGTAGAATGCATCCCAGTTTAGGGATATGGTATATTTTTTATATTGAGCATTTACTGTATGATAGTGTGTTAATCATTTTATTTCAGTACCCCATTTAGCTCTCATAACAACTCTGTGAAAACTGGTATGATTATACCAACTTTACTGAAAGAGTACCAGAGGCTTACATAGGTTAAGCAACTTGACAATGCCACAGTGCTAGGAAGTAACAGAGCTTGGAGGTAACTGAACTTTCCCTGAAGTCAGAATTGGGACTAACTTGTTACTTGGGTAAATTTAGGGACTAGCTTCCAGTAAAGAGTAAGAGCTAGTTAAATGAGTAATTAGGCAAAGAAGTCAAATGAGGAGGATCCTTCCAACTCCAAAGACCGTGCTCTTCAACAGTGTAGCAAAATTCCCGTGAAAGGAAGTTCCTCCAAATCTCCAATTTTTCTTATCAATCCATTTTATATCCTTCATGAATTTGAGCATTACTTCTTTAAAATATTTTTTAATTCAAATCAGAAACTAGAGGAGAATAAAGTGCTCAGTTATGCCCAACAGAGCAGAAAGGTTAAGGAAGAGCAAAGGATAAAGACCTTTGAAACGTTCTAGTCCTGCTGATATCTCTTTGGGATTGTCATAACGCTCCCTTCATAGGCCTGACTCTTTCCAGTGGTTTACTTCTGTGGCTATCAGTGTTATTCATGTCTACTAATTTAATTAAATTATATGCTCTCAGACTTCTGCTCCTGGTCAAGAGGAGGTAACAGGGACCAGGTATAACCTCCCTCCTGAAAAAAAAACCAAACAGACAAAATAAATTTTAAAAATTGATTTTCAAGACACTAAATTTCAAGTAATGTAAGGTAGCGATCCCTGAGAGATGTTCCCCAATTAGATGAGCTCTACTGGTGCCTGAGCTGGCTGCCTTGAGAGTTTCAAGGATGAAACCCAGGGCGGGGAAATCCATGTGGAAGCCAGATGACTCCCTGAATCAAGGGGATGGAGCTGAAAGTTTGGGGAGGAGCAGGAGGTTGGAGTTCACAGAATGGAGCTCCAGTAAGGAGAGAACTGCTTCGAGAGAGAACCCTTGAGAGTCCCCTTGGGTATTCAACCATGTATTGACCAGCACATGCATGTGAGCAAACTACCAAAGAACAGAGCCATTCAGAAGGATAAGGGAATAGTGCCTGACATTCACAGTGGGTCAGGAATAGTGCCTGTTGCCATCATCCAGACTGGACAACTCTAGTAGTGGGGAATAACTGATCTTAGACTGAGCAACTACCCAGGACCCATCGAACAAATCATAAAAGCAAGACATGAAAGGATCGAACTAGTTCTAAATAAATGAATGGTATTCCAGGAAAAAAAACCCTCAAGAATATTTATAGAAATACAAAAATATCTGAAAATTAACAATGTCTGGCATCCAATCAAAGATTACCAGGCATGTAAACAAGCAGGAAAACACAATGCATTATAAATTAAGCTATAAATGACACATTAGAATTAGACAAAGACATTAAAATATTACTATGAAAACAAAGAATATCTTAATAAATGGAATAATATACCTTTTAGATGGGTAAGGAGACTTGATATTGTGAGGATGTCAATTTTCCCCAAATTGATCTATGGGTTCAATGCAATCCCAGTCAAAATCCCCACTGGCTTGTTTTTTTTTTTTTTTTTTGGTGGTGAAATTGACAGTTGATTCTAAAGTTTATACGAAAATGCAAAGTATCAAGAATAGGTAAAATATTTTAATAAAAGGACAAATGTGGATGACAAACACTTCTGCTTTCAGGATTTGCTATAAAGCCACAGTTCTCAAAACAATGTCGTTTTGGTGCAAGGACAGACTAAAGAGATCAATGAAATAAGATAGAAACTTCACAAATAGACACTCAAGTGTGGAAATCTGCTTTTTGACAAAGGTACTAAGGCAATTCAGTTGAGAAAGAATAGTCTATTCAACAAATGGTGCTCGAATAATTTGATATCCATATGCAAATAAACTTTGATCCATACCAATTAGCACAAAAGAGATAATAGACCTAAACATAAAACTCTAACTTATAAAACTTCTAAAAGGAACAAAGTAGAGAAAAACTCTGTGATCTTGGCTTAGGGA